>NC_138526.1:49264739-49864739 GCF_000230855.2 Cajanus cajan | reverse complement strand
CAAGATTCCCCAATGGAAGCATGATCGTCCAAACAAAATATCCAAGTCAAAGGACTTAGACTTCCTCAGTGGAAGATAGCTTTCCAACTCAAGCGACGAGTGAAGCTAAGCCTGAAGAGGCTTTCTAAATAATACTCTGGGATACACAAGATCCTCAATCCCCATTCGCCTACTCAGAGACACTCCTTCAAAAAAGAGAAAAATCTGAAAAGATCAATAACCATTCCCCAAGCGGAATTCGGTATTCAGCCAAACACCGAACGTCAAGATAATCCGCCTAACAGAAGAGGCCAATCAAGATCAATACGACAGAATCTCTCAGTGGATAACAGCCTACGCAGAGGCAACAAAACCAGAAAATCAAAAGAGTCACCCGAATAAGGATAACCGAGATACTCCACCACCGTCGAAAGGACGTCAGCCAACCATAAGGCATCGCTCACCTCAGAAAGAGCATCTTTGTGTCTGCATCCCCAAGGAACCATAATTTCCCCAGTGGGCACCAACTACGCAATGGAAAGTTGGGACACAAGAACCTATGAGTAACTGCACATCCCCTAGACGGATCCCTGCGTTATCCAGCCCTCAGCGGCACCAAAATAAAAAACAACCGTCGAAGCAGCATCGTGGACTGTGGAGACAAAATCATCACAACAGAATCCCCCAGCGGATAACAGCCTACGCAGAGGCAACAAAACCAGAAAATCAAAAGAGTCACCCGAATAAGGATAACCGGGATACTCCACCACCGTCGAAAGGACGTCAGCCAACCATAAGGCACCGCTCACATCAGAAAGAGCATCTTTGTGTCTACATCCCCAAGGAATCAGAATTTCCCAGTGGGCACCAACTACGCAATGGAAAGTTGGGACACAAGAACCTATGAGTAACTGCACATCCCCTAGACGGATCCCTGCGTTATCCAGCCCTCAGCGGCACCAAAATCAAAAACAACCGTCGAAGCAGCATCGTGGACTGTGGAGACAAAATCATCACAAATCCCTGGAGAGGGCAAACTCACGCTACCAAAGTGACCAGAAGCACGGAGGTATGCAACCCTGGGGAGGGCAAACCGCAGACCCTGGAGAGGGCAAACTCACGCTACCGAGGTCATCAGAAACACCGAGGTATGCACGAGCCTGGAGAGGCGACGACTAATACTCAGCTACCCCGTCGTCAAAAACACGGAGGTATGCAGCTACCGAGGTTGTCAGAAACACCGAGGTATGCACGAGCCTGGAGAGGCGACGACTAATACTCAGCTACCCCGTCGTCAGAAACACGGAGGTATGCAGCTACCGAGGTTGTTAGAAACACCGAGGTATGCACGAGCCTGGAGAGGCGACGACTAATACTCAGCTACCCCGTCGTCAGAAACACGGAGGTATGCAGCTACCGAGGTTGTCAGAAACACTGAGGTATGCACGAGCCTGGAGAGGCGACGACCAATACTCAGCTACCGACGTCGTCAGAAACACGGAGGTATGCAGCTGCCAAGGTGATCAGAAACACTGAGGTACGCACGAGCCTGGAGAGGCGACGACTAATACTCAACCTGGAGAGGCCACTCAACAATTTTCCCACCGGAAGACACTACAAGTCGGAAGGATGGCTTACTCCCCGGACAATTGGGTCAACTCCTTTACTTGTCAACCGGTACACCAAAAAGCCGTTCGACTAAGTAAAGGGGGGGCAGCTGTAGACCCCTAAAATTGTCCGGGTCGGAAATAAGACTCAAAGACTCTCGAAGACCGAAGGAAAGTCAGCCGGAAGGACTCTTGGAAGACCCTAGGATGATTCTTTGTAGGTCTAGAAGTCTTAGAGTAGCTTAGAATAAGGGTGTGCCAGGATTGGAGCTCAATACACCCTCCCAGAGGTTCAGTACGACCGTACTGAGCCATTTGAACTGCAATACGGCCGTAGTGAACTCAATACGGCCGTACTGAAGTTTTTGAACTTCAGTACGGCCGTACTAAATTCAATACGGCCGTACTGTAGTTCAAAAACCCAGTACGGGCCGTATTGACCTCCCAGGCCGTATTGCGCCTCAATCCTATAAATAGGACGTCATTTGCACGTCCTCCCACACTTTTTCCACACTTCTGGACCCTCGTGCTGAGTATTCTTGGGTTTTTGAGCTATTCTCTGCCCTAGAAGTCTCTCCGAGAGCCAATCCGACGAAGTTCTTGAGTCATGAGCCATTAGCTTGAGACTCGAACAAGTCGAAGGGAAATCTCTTTGATTTCCATAGTAAAAATTATCTTTAGGGAAAGGAGCGAGCGGACGTGTAGTGGGAAGGAGCGCCAAAAAGCCTCCTAAACTTCGTTTTGAATATATAAAAGCACGCTTTGAAGGTTTATTCCCAAAATCCTCTCTTTTACCGCTTTTTGATTGCTGCATTACACGTTTAAAGCTTTCATCATGTAAATATTATACTTATAATCGTTTCTAATAAATAGGGGTAATTTAGTAACTTTACACTATTATTTATGAAATAATCCGTCATAGGGAACCCGAAAGGGGCGTTGTGGGGTGCTAACACCTTCCTCACACGTAACCGACTCCCTTACCCAACTCTGGTTGTAATGGCCGAAGTTGATTTACGAAAATCAATTGCCTTATATCTTTTTCCAATGTTTTGAGTAAAACATTGGTGGCGACTCCAAGAACCCTTCTTTTTGCGAAAACCACTAATCCATGGAGGGTCCCGCTTGGGATTAACATGGATTGGTGAATCATTTAATAAAATTGTTAGTTCGATGAGGTCTCAGTTTGAGAATAAGTCGTTCTAACAATCCATCATTTTTCAAAACTAAAAAAGAGTCCGACCATCGTCGCGAATGCCAATGTCCGTTTCGGCGGGTGGCGACAGTTGGCATGTGAGCTCCAATTAGTGAAACTTGGACCACCTCCAATAGATGATGTTTCTTTCATTTTGCCATGCCGTTTCGTTGTGGGGTATTTGGGCAAGACCTTTGATGAAAAATTCCTTTAGCTATCAGAAAATTTTAAAGTTTTGATTGCATATACTCTCCTTCATTATCACTGCGCAACACCTAAACTTGTGCTTTGTACTGAGTTTCAATCATTTTGCAAGATTTATGAAATAGTCCTCTAACTTCACTTTTAGACTTCATCATACAAATCCAAATCATTCGAGTACAATCCTCAATAAACGTTTTAAACCATGTTGAGCCACCCAACGTTGTAACCTTAGATGGACCCATACATTAAAGTGATTAATAATAAATGAAAGAGAACTTTTATTTGAAACTAAAGGAAAAGAAGTTGTGACTCTTTGTAAGCTCACAAACATCATAATACAAACTTGAAGTGTCTATTTGATCAAATACATTTGGAAATAACTTCTTTATGTAACCAAAAGATGCATGTCCTAGACATTTATGTCGTAACCAAATATCCTTGCCTTTTCTTACTTCTTAAGATCCTTTTTGTTGCTAGCACTTGACCAAGCCTCTCTAAATCTTTTTTTGTTAAATCCAAGTAATATAACCTTCATTGTTTAATACCACAACCAATCGTCTTTCCTGTTTGAATGTCCTTAAAAACACAAAAAGTCAAGTCCAAAAATTACAACACATAATAAAGTTTTGATTATTTGAGAGATTGACAATAAGTATATTTTAGATAAGGAACAAGGATAGTATCAAGGTTCAAATTATTTGAAAAAGAGACAATTCCCTCTCTAATGATAGTGGATTTACTGTCATTAGCTATGAAAATACTTTTTTGTAAGGAAAGTTTAAGATTTTTAATATATCTAGCATCAAAAGTCACATGATTGGAGCATATAGAGTCGATTATTCATGAATTGTTCAAAAGAGTGGATGTGTTTACTAAGGCCTTACCATTGAGGTCATCACTACTTATAGTTGTAGCAAGTACCATGCCTTTGTCATCCTTTTTCTCATTGGTAATGATAGCAACAACAACTGAAATTTTTCTTGAATTCTTCTTTGATGCCCGACTGTGATCCCATCACTCAAGGTATCCAATGATTTCATAGCATCGTTCCTTGGTGTGTACATCCTTATTACATTTAGTACACTTGTAGTTACCCTTTTCATAACCATTTGATTGTTTGACTTGCTTCCTTGTCATCATAGTTGTGGAATCTAAATAGATATCTTTTGTCTTCAACGTTGTTTGTCAGACTGTGTCTCGCCGAATCAAGACATAACATTCTTCTAAATCAGATGCTACTTCCTTGCACGAGATTTCTCCATGAACTTACTCAAAATCAACATCCAGACAAACAAGAAATATATGTACTCTCAATCTCTCAATTCACGTTTGACATGATGGTCCAATTCCCTAAATCTCAACCAGCTCCTCATATCCCTAAAGATCTCAACAAGCTCCCCATAATATTCAATTAGTGTTCTATTATTTTGTTTTGTAGTGAATGCCCTTTGATTTGGGCAAACACTTGTAGCTCACCACTTCCATCATAGAACATCTTTGACAAAGTATTTCAAATATCAAAGGTAGTGGATAATCGAAGATACCTTTTCATGATTTCTGGCTTCATGAATATTAGTAGCCATCTTTTCACCTTTTGGTTTTTAGCCTATCATTTTATATATCCTTCATCTTTTTATGTTGGAGGCTTCACCTTTTTGTGGATGTAGGACAATTTTTCCTTCTCTACAATATGCATCTCCATTATTTATGACCACACGTCATAGATGGATACCAAATTGAAACAAAATAGGGAAGTTTTTTAAAACTCTATTCTTATAGTATTTTACCCTACAAATTATGGGTTAAATAAGAGAGTTTTTGAATCACAGACAAAATTAAGAAAATCCTAATTATACAATATTTTATATAATTATACAAAATCTATAATTTAGCTAATCAAACATTTTATTCTCAACACTTTTAACTGCATGATGACACGTCCATAATTGATAGGAGCAATTTTTATTCATACCATTAAATCAAAGTATTTCTATACGTTCTACCAAACAATTTCATAGTGCTAGTACATGATGCATTTACGTATAGTCATGTACTGTTTACGGATCAAATTAAGAAAGCGTTATCGTTAGAACTTAGAAGCAAAAGTAATTGAAATAATATGAAGCTGGGAACACTATCTTGTAACCCTTTTCATTTCGATAAACAAGAAGAAAGTTCAATCCCGACAGAACTCATGTGCAAGTGCAACCAAGAAACTTTAAACTAGTTCTTAATAACGTAACCATCAATTTTTACTCGAGTCATTAAGATAAACTCTCTTATTCTTATATAAGGCGTAAAGGATCACTAAGAAAAGCAACAATTAAGTTAAAGTATACTTAAAAACAATTATCATCCTTGATTAAATGCAAAGTATGATATTCTTCGCAGCGACGGATATTTCTTCGTATGATTTTAAAAATCCAAGAAAAATGCACCAACAATTACTAATAAGATAGGAGTGTTCATTGGGGGCGCAAGAAAGATTATGGTGTTACCTAGATTAATTAATTATTTATTTTATTACGAGATTGATCAATTATCCGAGCAAAACAGTTTTTGTTAGGTAAATAAAGTATGTATTGACTGTATAAATGTGTTTTATATTATTATTCAAATTTTTTTTATCATATATGATAAATTTGAGGACTTTTAAAATAATCATATTAACAATATTATTTTATTAATTGGTAACATAAAAGTTTGAATATAAACAACACGTAGAACGATAGAAATTAAACTTTATTCATAAACTTATTCTCATCCACGAAACTTAGTTCTGACACTTGAAACTTTAATATCTTATTGAGTTGTGTTAAGTGTTGAGAATGATATCACATCCACGGAAAATAAAATCAGATCATAATAAGAAATAGGAGCCAATAGGAGGACATCAAAGTCCTAAATTTAATGTTGCTTTAATCAGTGACAGTAGAATATTTTTTAAAAAACATTGTTCATTAATTTCACTATTTGTATGAAATTAGAATGCTATCAAATATTATTTTCTGTAAAAAATATTAATTATTTTAAATAAATCTAGCTTAATTTAATAATTTATTTATTAAAAAATAAAGGTGGACTTGGCCCATAACAAGTCAGTCAGCCATGGATGGGCTACTCCAATCATAGGCTAAGCCGACTTCTTAATAGTAAAAAAGTTTTTTTAAAAAAATCAGTCTAAGGATTAGGGATGACAAATATACTTGCACCTACTACCTACTAGGGATGGCAATGGGGTCCCATGGGGTGGGTAATAGTAAACCCGCCCCCGCCCCCACCCCTCTGGATGAAAATTGGTTCCATATCCACCTCATATCCGCGCGGGTATCCATGAATTTCTTGAATACTCACGGATATCCATGAATATTTATAAATTTTTTAAGAAATTAAAAAAATTATATTACAAATAATTTTAAGTTTATATTTAATGTTATTGAAATATTAAAAATAAAAATTCAATGTTAATTTTGAACTTGTATTTAACGTTAATTTTTTTGAAATAATAATAAAAATGCAAGATAATCAATAAATTAAAATACATCAATCTCACAAGTAAGTTAAAATCTCATCACAAAGTTACAATAATTCAATCTCATAATTTCAAACGAAAGTAAACAACTTAAAATATATAAATTTTATTGGTTCAATCAAAGCTAGAAAATTAATCAAATTACATCAAACATAATTCTATAACATGCTTAACACATGTTAACTTCATCAACCTCACTTTTGTAAGAAAATAAGATGAGAGAGTGTGATTTTAGGGTTATTTGGTACAAGGATAATTAAGATATTTAAGAAATATTATTAAACGAGTACCCGCAGGTATGAATATCATCATACCCGCCCCCGTCCCGTTTACAAACGGGTAAAAAAATTATCCATCCCATTATTCGCGGGTACCCAATTAACTTATCCATTTATTATCCGTAGCGAATTTTACCCGCAGATTAACATTTGAATCTTGATCTTAGGTATGAAGTAAACTAATGTTAAAAGGGGAATCCTCATCTTGTATGTACTTATAATCCCTAACAAAGATTAATTACTACTTACGATGATAGATATTTCATATTAATATCATGATTATAAAAATAATAATAATAATAATAAAGAGAATACTCTTCTTAATAATCACTTTTGTCTTTATTTTTCTTTAACTTTTTTACCCACTCAATTATACAACAACTTCTGTTTAACAATGTATTTGCAGAGAATAAAATAAAAAAAAAAATATTTATATAAAAAAGAATCTAACTTCCTATGTAACTATTACATATAGATATAAAGTATAACCCTACTAGTTTATACTATATATAAAAGGGATACATCCCTTAGATTTTCACATTTTTAAAAATATTTATATCTTTTTATTATATATATATATATATTTTCCTACTATCATAGTAAAATAAAAGAAAAAAATATGTATGAAAAAAATTAATTACTAACTGTATCAATAATAACTACTTTCTTATTTTGTAATCACATTTAGTTTTTAATTTTATTTGAAATTATTTTACTTTTTTCAATTATATATTATCTCAATTTACATTTTTTAACTTTTATTATTTTTATTTTATATTATTTTTAAACAAACTACATAGAAATACGAAATATCACAAATCCTACTATTATTTTAACACACATTATAATAAATTTTTATTTACTCTTAAATATTTAAATAATAAAAAAATAATATTAAAAATTACTTTTATTTTAACAACAATCAAATAAGTTAATGATTCGAATTCTCAAATTCACTTTTATTATATGATAATATACCGTGTAATTTATGTCAAATTCACTTTAATTATATTATTTATTTATTTAACTTTATCCAATCAAATGCGAACATGTTTTTTCTGTGTAGTTCATACTAAATATATTCGTACTTTTTAACGGTGTTCCTTATGAAAATAAAAACTAATTTAAAATAATAAGTAAAGAATATTTAAATAAAAAATAAAATATTAATATAAAAAATTACAAGTAATTTGAGAAAATTAGGATTTGAGATAAAAAAAAATATTTAAACAAAATTTGAAAGTAATTGATAATTTATTTATTTTTTAAATACAAAAATAATTATGTTAAAATTTTAATTTAAAGTCGAATTAGAATGGTTTGAATTTCAATAATAATGTTTGAAAATAATAAAAATACAAAAGAATAACATGTGAGATACCACGTGCAAGAAAAAGAAAATAAATCTTGAAATTCTTTTTCCTTTGGCTATAAATACTTACATTTAAAAGTGTTCTTTATGAAAATAAAAAAAAATAATTTAAATAATAAGTAAAAAATATTTAAATAAAAAATAATCTGTTAATATAAAAAAGTTATAAGTAATTTGAGATAATTAAGATTTGAGATATAAAAAAGAAAAGTTTAAACGCAAAATTTGAAAGTAATTGATAATTTAAAATTTCGTAAAAATATACAAAAATAAGCATTTTAAAACTGTAATTTAATGTCTAATTAGAATGGTCTGAATTTGAATAATAATAATGTTTGAAAATAATAAAAATACAAAAGAATAATATGAGAGATATCACATACAAGAAAAAGAAAATAAATCTTGAGATTCTTTTTGCTTTGGTCGTAAATACTTACCATTAATGAATGGAGATTGACTTATTTAAAATCAAATTAGAATGATCAACAGGTTTATTGACTTAAAAACGTAAAAGATTTGTCCATAAATCAAAATTATTATGCAACGAAGAAGAATTTAATGAAGACATGACTAAAATCATGATATGGATCAGCGAACAAAATAAGAGATGAAAAGAAAAGACAAACCAGATTCATTGCCAACAAAATCAGAAAAAAGAAGAAAAAAACTTAATGTTTCTGCGTACGTAACGTGGCACCAAGGTGTGAACATAGGTTGTCACTGGGCATGATAATCTTTGATATTTGGAAAGATTATACATTATATTTTCCTTCGGTGTCTGCTTCTTAAAACACAAATTTATGTTAGAAAGAAGCAAGACACCGAAGGAAAAGGTGAAGTCAAAACCTTTTCTGTTTCTAAGAACATGAAGATGTAGTGAGTATTGACCTCCTACAAGGCTTTAGAGTGAAATTTATGATTCATACTTTAACCCAACCCATCACTCTTATACTTATTTTATGATCAAGAACAATAACAACCTATAACAACATCTTCTTTTGTTGTATAGACCCAATACAGGTTGGGTTGGGCCTTATTCAGCCCATTCTTGTTTAGTTTTATCTCATTAGATATTGGGCTTCAAAGCCTTCTTTTGAGCCCAATGTTAATGGTGTTAAATTAACCTAACCTAATATTTTAGAAAATACTTATTAATAATATTCAATAGAATTAATCTCCAAATTAGCATAAATCAACCTACCTTTTTATTTTTAAATTTTTATTCTTACTTTTCTAATGAGATTCAATTTATGAAAGCCCATTGGTACCAAATAACCTTTTAGCATTGATCAGATTCATGCATTCTTATTTATTTGTTGTAGCATTGATTGTTAAATAATAAATCGGTAGTTTAGTTAAATTAGATGATAGTAAAAATATTTATTCTAAAAATAATTATTGTTAAATTATTTTAATAGATCTAAATTATTATATCTTAAATATGTTGTGACAATACGATTTCTTGTGAAAATGATGATCTAGAGATCACTTATGGTTGGAGTACATAAGATAAATATTAAAGTTAGAGTGTGAAAAATTAAAATTATTTCATCATAATTGTATGCGCAGTATTTTTAATAAATCATTATAATTAATTTATAATTTTGTTTCCTTAAAAAAATTATATAATAAACAAACTCATGTCACTAATTTATTATGAACTATGAGGTAAAAGAAAAGTGACAAACGTGTTATTTTGGTCCAAGCCACCCGAATTTTTACTTGTTCAAAGTGGGCTGGACCAAATTCACTTTATAACATTTTTTTTAATAATTATTAAGATAATAAATTATATATTTAATATTATATATTGATAATATCCATTTTAAAGTTAACATTCTATGCATATTGAATTTTTTTTAATTATTAATTTTTAGCATATATATATATATATATATATATATTTTTTAATTCTCTAGAAGAATAAAAAGACAAACTACCCTATGCTATCCTTAAGATGGAGAGTCTGTAGGTGAGGAAAAGGAAATTCTCAAAAATACAAAGCGGTTGAGGATTAAGCACTTAATGAACAGGTAAGAAATTAGTTACTCTATAGCTCCTCTATTTTGTTAGTGAACTTACTAGTTCTATAAACTTTTCTCATACTACCCACTTGAGTTAGTATCACAGTCCAAGTAAAGTTATCTAATGGTTAAAATACCTTTTAAATATTATAATTTTAATTACTTTATATTTTAGTCTTTATAATTTAAAATAAACATTTTTAATTATAGTTCAGACAAAATTATCGTAGGGTTAAAATGTTTTTTAATACTATAGTTTTAATTAATTTATATTTTAGTTTTTATAGTTTAAAATAAATATTTTTAATTATTAATTTCATTTAGTAACATTATTTGTTTTGTGCTAACATAATAAAAGTTTTTAATTTTGAGAGAGTAAAAAAAAAATGTCTAAACTATAAGCGTCTTAAGTGAAAATACAAAACATACATGAAACATCAAAGATTCTTAATTTAGAAATAAATTCAACATTAGACATAGTTGAATTAATATTCTTATTATGTCAACACAATAAAAATAATATTACTAAAAAAATTAACAACAAAGACAAATAATTAAAAGAAAATGAAAACAGAGAAACTAAAAAAAATTGTCTTATACTAAAAAAATTATTGAAAAAAATAAATATAAATTAAATGGTCTATTTTAAATTATAAGAACTAGAAAATAAAATTAATGGTAGGCATGACTTTACGAAATGCTTTTTAAGTGAATAGTAATATTTTTTTTCATGTTTCAAGGGATTCTATACATCAATCAAAAGTAGTGTTGTATGGTGTTTTTATGGTGTAATTTTGTTTTAAAATTCTCGTAATGAGTAATTTTTAAAAAAATTCAAAAAATGAATAAATTATATTTATTATATACGAAACTTAACGTAAAAATTATGTTTTAAAACACGACTTTTCTATTTATATAATTTTAAGATTTTTTTTTTAAATTAAAAAAAAATAATGTTTAATAATAACTTTCATTTGTCTTCCAAAATTCAGTAAAGTCGTGTTCAATAAACACTTTTTTTTTTGAAAAAAAAAAATAGGAGTCGTGATTGATAACATGATTCTCTTCCTCTCTAATTTTTTCTTCAATTTTTAATTTTTTTATAATACATAATATTTTTTAAAATTGAAATAAATTTTCTAAAAGATTGTTTAAACGTGTAACATTTTAAAAACTAAATTTTTTTAAAATTACTATTAATAAATGATTAAAAAATAAATAAATACATATTTGACGTTATGGCTGTAGTATTTTAATTTTTTTTAAAAAAAGTGTATAAAATTATATTAAAATGTCAACAATATTAATTTTAATGTTATAAAATAAAATTAAATTAAAGATTATGAAAATAAATATACTATTATATATAAATATTAGGATTTTATTAACAGTAACTTTAGAAAATTTATTTTAGTTTTTAAAAAATTATGTACTTTAAGCAAACAATTTTTGACAATTTATTTGAATTTTTAAAATATTATGCATTATAAAAGAATTAAAAAAAATAAGGAGAAAATAATCGTATTTTGAATCACAACTCCCATTTTTTTTACAGAAAAAAACCTAAAAAAAACATTTTATTAATCACGACTTCATTATTTTTTGCAAAAAAAAAAGTTAAAATTAAATAAATAAATAAAACAATGTCAAGATTTGAAAGTGAGTATTTACGAAAATCGTGCTTATAAACATGACTTTAATTTTAAAATTTTTTAAAAACATATCTTAAAATTGTAAATAGAGAAATTGTACTTTAAAACACAAATTTTACGTTAAATTTTGTATATAACAAATACGGCTTACCCATTCCCAAAACCTTTTTTAAAAATAACCCATTACAGAAACGAAATTACACCATTAGAATAAAAATCGGGATGACTGCGTTCTCCGTATAACTCAATGTATTATCGATTCTTCTGGCCAAACTCTAATCAATTTTCACCAATTGCATGCCTCCCAACACCATCTTCCTTACCTTACCCGAGCAGACTATTACGCAAATTTTGAATATTTTGGTAGAACAAGCAGAAAAATATAAGCAGTTCTTCCCCGTTTCATATAATACACAAAAAATATGGACAAAGACACACATGCATTACTTTTCTAACTTTAGAAAATGTTAGCAGATCCGTGCAGTTTCATATGATACATACAATAAATATGTACACCGACACTGAGTGATCACTTCCTTTTTGAAAAACTAAAATGGGGGAAATAAAATCCATATGGCAGGCCAACTCAGAAAGTAAAACCCTGAAGACCCAAGCAGAAGCGGAAAAATGCAAGGAGATCTGTACAGCTTCATATAATACACAATAAATAATTAAATATGAACAACGGATGCAAGTATACTATTGGAAAAACTGAAACGATAGAAATAAAATCCATATCACAGGGCAACTTAAAGAAACCCAAGCATAGACTAAAAAATTACCACCACGACCCCCGGCCCAATAAAAAGGAGCAGACACAATAATAATTTTAAATTGCAAATTGTTACTGAAATAACCAAGACTCTACAGTAATTAGTAGTTACTTCTGTGAAACTAAATGTATCCAGGTCTTGTTTATATACAGACAAAAACTACTGCTGCTTGCATTCAGGAGGGCGCTCCGTCTGCTGCTGATGTTTAGCGGGTCGGGCTCTGCCACCACGCTGCAGTTTAGACCAAGAAGACAATGTATGTAATAAGAATACCAGTTACCAAACAGCTAAGCATATGATTAATACAAAAATACATAAATCAATATATGTAATCTGATTCGAGAATGAAACAGAATGCGCCAAATTATGGACTCTGTATCCATACCTTAGTCTTATTCTTCCTTTCATCTTTCTCTTCCTCCTCCTCCTCCTCCTCCTCCTCATCATCATCTTCATCTTCATCCCCATTATCTTCTTCATTATTATAATCATCTTCAGAATCTTCAAAATCACTCTCTACAGCCTCCCCCGTGAACCATGACACAGCATGAGGAATAATTTTGTCCCGGATTGTAGAACTGCATTGCACACCAACAAAAATACATTTCAAAACACAAAAATAGTAGTGAAAAGCACCATAAACAGTCATTTAGTGACATCTATTATCATTAGATTCCGTAAATGTCAACATTTTCTTACAAAGGTAACTGTTCATTCTCACCTTTTTCTGCTACAAGAATGGTATAGTTTTAATGACATAAACTCGTAATGCTGTTTAACTATAAACAACTTTACACTCAACATGTCAAGCCACCTTTCAAAAAGTGAGTGCAAACTAACTAAAAATAAAATGCAAAATCATAGAACAAATAATTTTAAAAAGCCTGTTAAACTTGGTAGTTGGTACAGAACAGTAGATATAAATTCACTGAAGTCTACCATCAAGACCAGAGGATAGATCAGGTATCTTCATCACTCAAAATTAAAAGGAATAAGAAAGATCAATCAAGAATTCACTACTGACTCACCCAATGTCATAATCATGTTCCATCAAATTCTGTAGCTCTTCAACCTATCCATGCAAGCATCAATGACAATGGTCAATAAAAATCATTTGACAACTTCCCAAAAGATATTATATTACACACATAAATAAAAGACGTACAGCATCATCATCAATATCATCATCATCATCCTCAGGGACCTGGGGAGGATTGAAAAAGTTGAAGAAACTTTCACATTTTTCTGTTTTTGTGATGGGCTTAGCATTCTTTGACCCTTTCCTTGGCTTCTTCTTAAGAATCTTTTGTGTCAAGCACTTTCCTGGATGCCACTCAATCTCCGTCCTACAATGTTTGAATATTAGAAAAATGTGTGCAGCAAGTAAAAACACGAACATAAACCCTTGCAAATTAACAGATATTAGTTACCCTATTGCTTTCTCTAATATGGGGTCATCATCATCAATCATGTGATATATTTTTGTTAGCACAGAATTTTTGAAATAAGGATTAGAACCAAAATGAAACTCCAGCTTGAAACCCTTAGGATCGTCAATTCTACACCATTTGATATCTTTAAGATATTTGAGGGCCCCTTCATCACGCTCAGTGATCTATTAAAGGAGAAAAGAAAAGTAGATTATTATCCTGCAATTATTTTAACAAATGGAAACTGTAGAATATATACACATAAATTCACTACCTCTTCAGCTAGTATTTCATTAGCCTTCATTGCAGTTAGCCAGAAGTTAGGCACTCCTTTCTCTGAATTACAAGGACAGTCCAAATAGTATCAAAAAAGATAATGTACAAGGCTAGAATGGCAAACAAAAGTAAAATAACTTGCCTTCAGCATCTTTGTTTGTTTCTTCTGGCACTGCTTCATTTGTAACTCCTTCAACCTCTAACACGCCATTAACAATCTCATACCTCTATAACCACCCAAAACAATTCAAAGACAAAAGATAATTTGTTACTTTTGTGAGGCAGCAAGTAATTCTGTCACAAATTCCATGGATTTGAGCAAGAAATCTCATAAATCGAAGAAGACATCTGACAAATAAACAAGGTTCATAGCTCATTATCAATTAACAACTTACGCACTTTTGTGTAAAGTGGTTCATAGAGTTTCTGGTATTTAGCCTCCAACTCTGATCGCTCCTCTAAAAACTTAGCCTCCACCTCATCATGTTGTCTCTGCAAATTGAAAACCAAATCAGATTTCCATTTCTCCCCCTTGTTAATGTAAAAATGAAAATTCTAGTAAGAAGCAAGAGGGTGAGGAAGTAGATTTTCTATTACAAATAAAAAATAACCACAAGTGCTTCTGAGTAATGATATTGAACACAAGGAAACAAGTATATTATCTTGAATGAGAGGTGCAGTTCTATGACATTGTTGAGAGTTGAGAATATTACTTAAACAAATACTTGCTACACCTCAGCACTCTCCCCTGTTTCTTTAAGATAAAAGAACAAAACATAGACCAAGCTAGTGCCTCCTATTTCTTTTGGGGTTCAAGTAGATGACAATTCCACCATTTCAATTTTTCAACACAATAATCAAAACTTAAAAACGAAGGGAAGGAGGGGAATTTAAGCAAAACATTCAGTGGACTAAATTCCAAAAAATTAAATAACCTGAGCATGCCTATCACTGTAAATCAATAATTACAATTAGCAACAGTCACACACACAAAAACATGATCAAACCTGCAGATCTTGGAGAGTTTCCACGCGTTGCCTGACTTTGGGTGACAATGTCTCCAGAATGTCTACATGCTGGCCAGCCAGTAGCTGGAGCTTGTCCTGCATAAACAGTACATATTAACAAAAATATCACAAACTCATAAAACTAACACATCTCTGATAGAACGAAAGTGGTTTTGTAAGCATCATGTTTATTGAGAAATGATAGATTTCTTTTGGCATATGAAAAATGGTTCACCGCCACATATCCAGAAAAGAAAAAAAAAACGGAAATAAAAAACCATAGCAAACAATTTTTCTTGCACCAGCAAAGGCAATTACAGAGAGTAATCTCTTTCAAGGCATAGATATCACCAGAGTAAGTTTTCCCTCTTCTTCAACAAAGCATATCTCATAATCAAATCCGATCAACATGGTTAACATATTTAGCTATCTATCAAATATGCCATGGTTTGTTGCATGTAAAATTCGTAATCAAATCTTTCTATCACAGAAAGAGAAAATACGAACAATAGCAATTCAGCGTAAAACTCGTATAACAATTAGGCGAACATAATACACGATACGCGTAATAAACTCTCACCTTCAGTGCATTGACGAGACCAGCACGATCCTCAGCACTAAGAGCTACACAGAAAACCAAACATTCGAATTTAGACCTAGCTTTTTCAATCAAACAATAACAATTACGAAGCATATATATTCACTAGTTCACAGAGTGACTAAGGCGAAATTATTTTTTCCGAAAAAAGAGTAGAATCGGACGGTATTTCATAAGTACGCGAGAGAAGAGTGGCAACAGTTTGAAGAGACAGAAAAAAAGAAAAAAAGAATCGGAAAGTGTTGAGGGTAATCTGAAAAGCGTGATTTAGAAATTCCGATTACAATTACCAGCAGCGGCAGCGGGAAGATCGGAGCCATGATCGGACATGGTGACGGAAGGAGTGTTTGGAGCGAACCAAAAATGGGAACGAAGCGAGGGAAAACGAATGAATAGACTCGGAAGCTCTGAAATCTCAGTGTATATATCCTTTGCTTGTTTGCACGCGCGAGTCACGAGCGTGGGGTAGCACGCGCTTTTTGCCGCTTGAGGTCAGAAGACGTGATGTTGTCAGTTGGACCAAGTAATCCACTTGCCTCTTTTACAGAAACCAAATTAGTTTTTGTTGTTATTATTAAACACAATAAACAGAAAAGAGGCACTATTTATTTATATTTATTTGTGAAGGATTTGAGGGAGAAAAAGATAGTTGTTGAAGTAAAATAAGGCTTAAATGTTTTATGCCATAAAAAAAATTAGATTAAAATATTTTTTTTAATTGTTATAGTTTCATTTATTTTATACTTTAATTTTTATAGTTTAAAATATATTTTGTTATTATTATATTTATTTATTTTATATTTTAATTCTTATAATTTGGTAATAAAATAAAAAATAAAAAGATAATAAATAATATTTTTAAGATAAGTATACAAATTAAAATATTTTATTTTAAATTATAAGAATAAAAATATAAAATAAATAAAATTATATGTATAAAAAATATTTTAACCAATAAGTTATTATCAAATTAATTAGTAATTAATTTTCATCCAAATCTTGATTTTTTTAACTATTCAACTATTGTCTAGACATTAATTATATTTAATTAAAGTTATTATTACACTTAATTGTAAAAAAGTTAAATCATAATAATACTACTTTGCAGTTAAACTATTAGTGTTGATATGTATAAGATTTTAGATTTAAACTTTTGTTATTGTAATTTTAATCAATTCTTATATACTAAACATGAATCACGTGAGAGTTTTTAGGAATTGTCAAAGTTTTTAGAGATTTTTTTAACTCTTTATTTAATTTAATTTTTTTATTATAATTATTTATAAATTAAATTTTAATATTTTAAAATAAATTATTAATAATTTTATGCTATAATATAAATTATTTATGCTTACAAGAATGACATAGATTAAATCTCTTTACTCGTACTAATTACAACCTAAAATTGAATCTGACTTTTCTCGTGTTTTATATCTTTACATACAAACTTACATTAAAGATGGATAGACAATTTGTAATTTTACTAAAAATCTTTAAAAAAGTTGGTGATTAAGTTAACCTTATATGGGATTGGACCTTGTCCTAATCTAATTTTTTTTGAAATTATTTATCATAAGTATAAATATAGTTTATATGTTTAAAAATATTTATTTATATAAATTTAAATATAATTTATTTATTCAAATATAATATTTATTTATATATAATTTATTATAAATTTTAGTTATATACATATAATAAACATTTAATTTGTGTATTGCATAAGTTAAAATACTGGTGGATATAACAAAAAAATTACTTTGCAGCAAAATAATTTATTACAATTTTTAAATTTGTTATTTAGTTATATATCTTTTATTTTTAAATTATTTTTGATAATACAATTTTTTTATTAGTGTTATATATATAAATAAATATATTCAAATCATATTTTGATTCTTACGTCAATTAACATTAATTTTTAAACCTGTGTAAAGTTTTGAAAGACTACATATTTTATTAGTTTATATTTTTATTATCAATAAATTGAAATTTTAAATAAATTTTTAAACACATATTATATTATATTCATATTTTATATACAAATACTTTTAATTTTTAAACATGTGATTTTTTTTACATATATAAATTATTTTGTTTGACAGCAATACAAATATAAATTATTAAAAATCATTTATTTGAATCACTACTCTAGTAGTGGGAGCTTGAAGTAATATGTATAAAATCTTATGTTATAATTCTAATGAATAAAAAAAGCATCATTTATTCATTTTGGTACACAAAATAATCAATTAACAAATTACATTTCAGAATAAATGGACATAGAAAATGTTCAATAAATTATCTATATAACTTATAAGTTATACTAGTTTATAAGGTTTGGGCTGATAATCTAATATAATTTATAAGCCATACTAGCTTATAAGGTTTGAGATGATTTATTAGCTGGTTTTATCAAACACTACTTAACTGCTCTTATTTGTGTAGAAAATATGAAACATTAGCTTTCAAAAGAATTACAGGAACAATATATCTTTCAAGCCTTGTGTTGCACTCTTCCAAGTTCCAATTTGATAGGGTGGAAAGCTTAGTTTCTTGCATTGATGTTTTGGAGAGACGGTTTCATCCTTACTAGAGCATGCTTCTGACATTTTAGTTGCTATAGATTGCAACGTCAATTCCAACTCCAATTCCATCTGCATAATGAAATTGTCATATTCTGTGTCGTATATTGGACACACTCCACACCCTTTAATCATAATATCCCTTCGCTTTTCCCAAATACTTCCAGTTTGAGCAAAAAATTCAAATGAAATCTTTGGATTATAACTGGCCATAAGTTCTTCCATGTTTTCACTTTCACGTTCACTGTTTTGCAGACAACATTTTTCATCATACCACAGACACACATGTTCAGAGAAAAATTCACATGCATGTATACTAGACCACGTATCCATGTGCCCACGTGTGACACTTTCACCAATACCAGTTTCCATGTAACAATCACATCCAATGAAGTTCTTGTCATTTGAAGGGAACTTATCAACAATAACACAAAAGATGAATCCCATGATCTTGGAACATGGAGCAGAAGAGAAATCAATAGTTACCGAAGCCCGTGTAGTTCTATACAAGAACCACTCTGGAACCTTACTTCCAGGGTAGATAACATCAACTGGACCATCAAGAAACTTGGTTCCTATCGTTGAGAGATGATCATATGCCACTTTCTTTATGTTCACATGAGCATTTACTCCAATAGCACTGAGTGAATGTTCATCCAACTTCACACAGTTTTGGAATTTTGTGTGCATCTTGTATGCTTTTAGTATTTCAACAGCACTCAAAGTGAACATTACATTCTCCAAGGATGAACAGTTAGTGGCATAAAACTCTTTTATGGATAGTGGAAGCTCTGGCAAAGAATAAAGCCTTTTGCAATTACTTAAGTCAAGCTTTTCCAGATTAGAAAGATGCTTGATGCTTAAAGGAACTCTTTCAATATCTGTTCCTTTTAGCAACAGCTGCCTCAATGATGATAGGAGGTTGATGTTATCTGGAATTTCAAATAAGTTGCGGCATTCTTCCAACTTCAATGATTCCAGCGACCTTAAACCATTAACTAGGATATGAAGATTTGATGCATCAAGTTGTGTGCAGCCATAAATATCAAGTGACCGAAGTGATCTCAGGTAAGCAACCTTGTTTGGAAGATTGTTCAGACTTTTGCAGTTATCAAGGATCAATGTTTCAAGTTTTCCGAGAGTTCCAACTGATGAGGGCAACTCACTGATTGCGGTTGAAGTTAAAATTAATTTTTTCATGTTCTCTGAACTCACTGAAAACTCCTGGAGTCTTGAGCAACCACCGAGGAAGAGGTCACGTAGAGATCTTAAATGGGAATCACTTCTGAGACTGGTAAGTGCTTTGCAGTCAAATAAGTTCAACCTTACAAGCTTGTTGAGAGATAAAATAGATGGATGAACATTGCGCAAGTTTTCGCATGCAGAGAGTTCCACCTCTTCAAGATTTGAGGCCTTTGAAAAATCTGGGACCTCTAGCAAATTTTTGGAATTACTGAGGTCAATTTTCTTTAAATGTTCAAGATTCTGTGACAAAAAAGAAAGTGATATCAACATATGCTAAAATACTGTGTACTTGATCACAGTCTCTCATAAGTTATAACTAGAATTTTAATCAAAACAAAAAACTGTCATATATATATCATACATGTGATGTATTTTCCATCCATACCTGGATCCCATCCCAAAGTTTTTCCACTCGGCTCCACGGCATTTTGAGCTCAATGAGATTTTCTGCACAAAATGATTGAGGCAAGGATTTCAAAGGATAACTAACCCAATGAAAAAGCCTTAGGTCATTCGGCAAAGATTCTAGGCCCTTGGGAAGATACAGGATTTGCTCATCGCCATAATGTTGGGAAAAATTAAGAAATTTTAACTGTTGCATCTTTGCGAACACTTGAGGACTTGAGCACACCTCATCAAATTTTGAGAGGTTGAAAGTTATGCTCTTGATGGCTTTAGTTCCCTGGTAAGACAAAAAGTAAAATACAATGCTAAATAATATATTCAAAACCAGAGTTTGTAGGAAAGAAATTCAAATAATTATATAATAATGACTACCGTGTTATTTTTCAATACTAGATGAATGTCATTAGGATCCCATAACCTTGTTCGTTTTCCAGGGTCTTCAATGCATTCTTCTCGAACTATCTCCCAACCCATTTCTTGTATCAAGTCATGCATTGATACAATTGAGATTCCAGAGCCCTTGGCTTCAATTATGAGGGCCTTGTCTTTAAGGACTTTTAACCCAATAATTGTTGAGAAACCACAAGCATCAAGCAGATATATTATCCTGCGTATTTCATATCCTTTCAGAAAACATGCAATATATAGAAATATGTTCTTCTCTTCTCGATCAAGTCTATCATAAGTCAATCTCAATACATTCTGAATTTTTGCATGAGGCATTTTCTTAAGTTTCTCTAATTGGCTTTCCCATTCTAACTTGCTCTTGCCATAAAGAAAAGAACCCAACACTTTTAAGACTAATGGATTTCCATTAGCATACTGAATCACCCTTCTTGATAGCTCAATCCATTCTAAGTCAAGACAACTTTGTTTGAAGGCATTCATCATGAAAAGTTTAATAGCTTCATCATATTTTAATGCCTTAGCCTCATACACAATGTCGACCCTTTTTCCTAGCACACCCTTATCTCTAGTTGTTACAATGATTCTGCTACCAGATCCAAACCAATCAAGGGCTCCGACCAAATTTTCTAGTTGTTCGGAATCACTTATATCATCAAGAACAACGAAAACCTTTTTACGAACCAACCTTCTCTTAACATAAGGGGGAACTCCATTAGGTGTGCCAATATGTAGATCATTTTCCTTAAGTAATATAGAGATGATTTTATTCTTCAGATAAATCATTCCATGTTTCTCTGATTCTTCCGTTATGTTTGCCATAAAGCAACACCCTTCATATTCAAAACAAAGCCGGTTATATAGTGCAGCTGCAATAGTTGTCTTTCCGATACCTCCCATGCCCCAAATTCCAATGACACGAACATCTATTGTCGATCCTAGGCACAACACTGACTCCAAATCTGCAATCCGTTCTTCAATTCCTACAAGCTCTGTTAACTCACTTTGGTACATGAGATTCAACTTGGTCGACAAACATTTCACAATTTCTTCTATAAGCTCAACTTCATCCCTTTTCAACAAGAAAAAGAGAAGGTGTATCAAGCTTAGTGCCATTATTATTAAAAGTTGGATGAATAATTAAAGGACAAATTTAATAACAGTATTATATTGTATTGTTGATGTTATTATTCGATCAGAATTAGAGTTTCATTTTAATAATATAGGTCCAATTTGAGAACAACACTATCGACACTTGTGGTAAAAACAACAGTACTTGTGGTTTGATTGTTCACAAACTTTGGTCACACATAAGACAAACATTTCACAATTTCTTCTATAAGCTCAACTTCATCCCTTTTCAACAAGAAAAAGAGAAGGTGTATCAAGCTTAGTGCCATTATTATTAAAAGTTGGATGAATAATTAAAGGACAAATTTAATAACAGTATTATATTGTGTTGTTGATGTTATTATTCGATCAGAATTAGAGTTTCATTTTAATAATATAGGTCCAATTTGAGAACAACACTATCGACACTTGTGGTAAAAACAACAGTACTTGTGGTTTGATTGTTCACAAACTTTGGTCACACATAAGACAAGTTTTAATTAAAAACCATATTACCATCATATTTTATACTATATTTTTGGCATCACACTGGCAAACCCAGTGTAATCAATAATCAATCTAGCTTAAAAAAAAATTAAAGTTCTTGCAACTTGCATAACCTGCCAAAGTTTGCATATCATGAAATAATCAATAAAAAAAAAAAAAAAAACTCAACATGCATGTAGAAAACCAAAAGAACTTACCCATATTTGGATGAATGAAATCCAGAAAGATTAGCAGTTATATTTAGAGCATATCTCCAACTTTGCACCTTGGCTTGGTTTCTTTTACTTCTTTCATGCTTAGCAAGTGCATCTCCATAAGTCCCCTTTTGGTGCCGTACGTCCGATGGATCAACGTTGTAGAAAACAGGAATCACAATCTGTTTATTTATGTCCATGCACTCAACTATTTTCACAAGCTCTTCCAAGCACCACTTTGAAGAAGCATAGTCTTTGGAGAATATGACCAAGGAAATAAGCGACCCTTCAATGGCTTTGACAAGAGAGAGTGATATCTCATCCCCTCCTTCAAGCCTGTCATCCACAAAGGCATCAACCTGCTTCTGACGCAGTTCCTTTTTCAAATGGCTAAGAAAACCACATCGTACGTCTGTGCCTCTGAAGCTGATGAAGACATCATATTTGATTCGAGGAGGATCTTGGGAAGAAGATGAATTCGATGCCATTGGATGGAGACAGCACAAGCACAAGTGTTTGTCTGTAGATCTATCAACTCTGCTCCTTCAACACATGTAAATGTGAAATATCAATGGTGTACATGATATGCTACTCAAAGAGAAAAAGAAAAGAAGGGGAAATGAATAATAGCTTCAGCTAAACCATGAGCATATAAATATGAAAAATTGAAAGAAAAATGTGAAGAGTTTTTATATTGTTATCATGTTATGTGTTGTTCTAGTAAAAGAAAACTGAGCTTACTCATACCATTATCAAATTAGTAGATGAATGGAGATCATATGAAGGTCTTCCGGCTGGAGAAGAAATAATTAACAAAGTGCAAAAGTGTAAAAATACATGATAATTAGGCGCCGTTTGATGCAACGTTTAGTTTAGGACCAACAAAAAATGAGATTGAAAATCATTGTAAAAAAGGATCAATCAACAGGTCTTGGCTTCTGAGAAGTGAGAATTGAAATGCACTCAATGCAACTTCTGGGAAGTTTAGATTAGTAAAGATTCGTCCTGGCATAGCAGAAGCAGCCCCACCAGCGTGGACTTTTCAGTTGCACTATTGACTATTGAGTGTGTGAAAGTAGGACTAATCTTCTTTGCTGGCAATTCGACCGACTTGAGTTTTACACTTTTACTCGCGCTCAAATTACTTTACCAGAACTGAAAGAGAAATTTTGTGTTTCTTTATATTTATTTTTGAAATATTTTGAAAAATATGATTATAACAAAATATTAAGATTTGAAAAATGAGAGCGGATGATCTTTTTAATTATTTTGTATAGATGTATCCCTTTATAATTTATAATAATATATATAGATGTATAGATATATTTTGACACATTCAATTAATTCTACTAGTTAAATTCAAGGCGAGTTATTGTAAGTTATAACTCTTTGGTACCGAATGCAATATAAAAAAAATTCACAAATCTATGTATGTCCTAAGTTGTTAATCCAAGTAAAATTGAAGTTGATCTTCTTAAACAAAGTTGAATTCCAAATCTTACAAATAAAAAATATGTAACTACTACTTCCATCGAGATCCAATTAATTAGTTCACCAGTAGTTAATTTAGTTTATAATAATAAATTTATGTTATTTATACATTATTTTCAAAAAATTACCTCTATGTTACTTCTCTTTCTTATTTAATATTTATATATCTTCTAACTAATTAGTGTATATATCTTATACTATTTATCTTTTTTAATTAATATTTATCCTTTTTTAACCAATTAAAATGCATATTCTTTAAAAAATTTATAATTATTACGTTTTATTAGGTAGCATAAAAGAAAATTTCATTGAAAGTATTCTGTCAAATTCCTAACATAAATTAATCACCAACAAAGGAAAATGTCACTCTACCAATTTATTATTAAGTTAATAACAAAATTAAATTATTTATTTGATTCATAAAGTTGTCTTTATTTTAAATTTTAGCTTAAGAAAGATGTAAACTTTAGTTCGTCATTATAAGATTTAATATATATAAATAAAAAAAAAGTTGAACTTTGTTGTGAAGGACTAGAGTAAATTCATGAAAATGGAATATTGATGTTAATTGTTGTAGTTGTAATATTTCTTACAATACAAAAAAAAAAAAGATGAATAATTACACTCTTAATTAATTTGGTATTACCTTGATAGAAAAAGGTTAAATTTTTACTTATAGTTGTTCTCATTTTTACATTTTACTTGTAAGTCTGATTTTGGTTTCTCATCACATCAACACCGATGTAGTCTCCGCGTATTTGCATTAAAAAAATGGTTAAGAGGATAACATATATAGAAGTACATTGAAAACAATATTCCACCCAAAAAATTTACGCCCTTGGAAATATATATCCTACATTTCAGGGAATGAATTGAAATAGGCAAGCCTCACAATGTCACTGGTTTTCAAGTCGCCTAGCTTACTACGGTTTTCAACTTCAACTTTGTCTCATAAGAATGTCACTGGTTTTCCGAGTGCTGAATTTTGGATTTTAATGCTTCAATGACAGCTGAAAAGTCCTGATCACTCAGGCCATGGGATTTTGCAACTTTATATAACTCATTTGCAGCTGCTGCAATAGGAGTGGATTGGGAAACAGACTCTGCTAACCCCAGGGCTAGTCTTAGATCCTGTCACCATGAATTTTGTGAGCAAGCAAAACTAATCATCATGTCTGAAAGTTATAAAACAGGAATGTTCATTCACACACCTTCTGCTGATGCTTCAGGGGGAATGCAGTTGGATAAAGAGACTGTATCATGGATGGACCTTTGGTTGAGTACATTGGAGCATTAATGGCACCCTGTGAAACTACCTGCAAATTTCCCATTGCATAAAGGTTCTGCAGAATTCTTGTAAGCACTCATGACACATAATTCCTTATAGACAACAATGAAGATGAACTTTTAAGCCTTAATATACATATATAAAGACAGATTGTGGAGCAAATAGTTCTCCTGGGATTAGGAATAAAGCGAATAAAAACGAGTGTACCAAGGAAGAAACACTGAATAGTAGAGAAGGAAAAAATCAACAGAAATCACAGTCCTAAAAAGAATATGCTTTTATGCGACGGAACTTCCACTTCTATTAGATATAATACCACAGGTATCACAAAGTGAGGAAATAAAATTATTCACATCTTGATTTTTCTAATTCTCTGACATGTTTTCACTTGACATAATTCTCATGCAGATGCAGTAAATAATTCTGTGATTCATCATATTAGGGTGAAGAAGTTAATGATGTTTCTCAACTGCGAAATTTACTGTAGCCCAAAGAGATAGATGAAATACTTATCAGCCTTTAATAATGAAACGACCTACAAAACCACATATATTAAAAGCAAATTTTGGCTAGAAAAGTCCTGAATTACATCGACTATATTTTCCAACTGAGGAACGATCATGTAAATCTAAATTAGAATACAACATTTTGCAAAAATAAACTCAGAATATTTTTAATTAAAAAGTTTCCTCGGTAATTATTTTATGATGAAAAGTAGAATGCACGAGAATCCATGAAATCAGTATGAAATCCAGGGAAATGTTTCGTACGCCATATTAGGTGGGTTTTGTTTCATGGACTAGCAAATAGCCAAATACCTTCACTAGTACATCTGGATCAAGCCCAACTTTTTCACAGAGAAGTAAGCCTTCAGAAAAGGATGCCATCATACTACGGATCATTGAAAAATATAGAAAGAAATAACGTCACTTTAATCATTAATGAAAGGATAAGTGATAGCAAGAACAGGAGACGAATTGTAAAAGACCTGCCCATGATCATATTGACAACAAGTTTCATTGCTGCTCCATTTCCAACATCGCCAAGATAAAATTTAGACTGCATAGAAGCATAAAACATATATATGAATTAACTATTAGCTATTAAAAAAAAATAGAGAATTTTATTTAAATCAAGAACGGGATATATATACTTTCCCCATGATGTCCAAGAGAGAACCAACTGTTTCGTAAAGAGCTTTGTCCCCTGAAATATATTACATACATTGCCTCAGTTTCTGCAAGTGTATTCACAATTGTATGCAGGGTTAATTATGAAAATGGGAGCAAATAAAGGATTTATTTTTTATTTACAGTATGACCTGTTTATAAGTTCATAATTTGAAATATCTGCAACTACCTTGTATTGAAATAGGTGTTGCAACTTACATGTCACATCTCCATCTGATTTTTCTTCTTGTGAAAAAATAAATATCTCTTCACCAACACTTTTCCCATGCCAAATTAAATAAGTTATTAGTAGTTGAAGAAGAATATTCACCTGCTGTAAGAAATATCAACTGCCCATCTTCTGCTGGCTTTTTGGAACCTGAAACTGGAGCCTGGAGGCACATAGAAATGGCTTCATAGGTGTTAAAACTTACAAAATAATTCATCTAACTACCCAACAAAAGCAAGCAATGTGTTAATGCATATCCTAATTATACAGCACCCAGTATGTGCCGTAAAGAATAGGTACGGATTGAAAATTATAAAATAACAGCACCTCCAGAAATAATGCTCCAGTGGAGTTTATTTGCGCACTAATCAATTTAGAAGTGTCCCCATCAACAGTTGAAACATCCACATAGCTGAAAATAGATAAGGTGTTAAACTTGCCATCAGGCTAAGGTCTGTCTTTCATTTTGTAATTTAATAAAATTAAACAATCAAAAAGACGTATGGCTTACAGATATCGGTAATATGATGAAGCAAGATATGCAATGTCTTGACAACTATGGATAGACTATAATCAAACTAGAGATAAAAAAAAATTTAATGGTAAGATGAAAAGGAATAAAGAGAGTCAGAGGGAGGAATTTTTGTATGTGACACGCAAAAGAGTCGATATTGATTTCAAATGCCATTATCTGTCAAATTGAAGCAATATACAAGAAATAATTTAAATACGGTACCCTTTCCCTGGACCTATTCCATTTGCAGCCCCATGTTTCCCACAAGCAACATCCACCTGACATGGAACAAAGATAGCCAACTTAAACTAACATAGAATCTCTTTAAAAAAAATAAATAAATAAAAAGTATAGTGAAATATACGCACTGCACTTTGAGGATCAGCAAGCATGGCAAAGGTGACATCGCAAGATGCTGCTACTTCCTCGGGAGATGGTTTATATCTGCAGAACAAGTAGTTAGGCTTTCAAGCACACTTTGAAATTTACAGTTTAGTTATTCTCTCTGTCTTTTAAAATGCAAATGTCATCCACAGATGCAGAACTACTTAATAATAATGGTGTGGTTGAATACGAATGGTAGTTACTTTGCTCCCAGGCTTATTAGAGGATCACACTTGGTCTTGGTCCTATTCCAAACAGTGAGATCAACTCTGCAAGAAGGTATGTTAATTAATTAGAAGCTATGAAGGCTAAAGAACAAAAACTGAAATAGAAAAAGTAAGATGAGAAGCTGAGGCAGGCCTAGATACCCAGCTTTGAGGAGATTATGGGCCATTGGGGAGCCCATGATTCCGATGCCCAAAAAGCCAACGCGGGCAGGTGGCTCAGTTACTGAAAGTAGAGCACAGAGTAATGTTAGAGACACCATTAGTAATGGCTTGGTTGAATTCAATTGAATTGCTGCAATGCCATGAAATAATCAATAGGCTAGTAACAAGAATTAAAAGGAGTACGAATACTTACTAGCCTGAGCTCGAGGCGAAACGTGGGATGAAATGGGAGCAGAGAAACGCTTCATAATCATGGCTGAAAGGTTCAAGTGGTGAGAGCAAAACGTGGAACAACGCATCAACACAAATTGCACTTCACCCTCACCCACTTCCTTCACTCTCTACACCCAGCACTACCTCGATAGATAGATAAGAGAGACAAGATTTTTTTTCTTCTTTTCTTCTTTTACCCTCACTCCTCACTTTCTCACTGATATTAAGAAATAAAATATGCGAGTCAGCAAAATTCTTTTTTTCGAATATTTATTCTTTCAAATATTTAATATAATTAAAAATATTTATATAAAATGAAAGGTAGGGTAAGATTGGAATTTGGAAAGATTGACGCGGGTCTCTGTTTAGTGTTTACTTTTTACTACCAAGTACCAACTGAAACGAAAGGAGATATTTGTGGGTTGCGAAAAATCAAAGCATGGAAGTGGTAGTGGAAGTGGAAGGTGAAGATGGTTCCAAGCTCTCAATCGGAAATGACGAGGAAGCAGTGTTGGGACGAGGGTGTGGATTCAACACCCACGACCGCACGGTTTCTCGTCGTCACGTGTCCTTTCGACTCGACCATTCAGACTCGGAGGGTGCTAAGGCTAGGGTTTCGTTCCAAGTGATGGGGAAGAACCCGTTTTGGGTGTACGATGGAGAAGCGCTTCGGCTCTTCAGAAGCTTCGAGAAGGGTCATTTGCAACTCGGACACCGTTTCTGCTTCTCTTCCAACTCACCCATCTGGTTCACTATCAACAACACTCAACCTCTTAACCTCGACGCAATTCACGTTTCGGAAATTGATCCTGTCAAAGGTACTCTTTTTTTTTTTTCTTCTTTAGAGGCTTCATTTCGGTATTTCTGATCCCAACCACTTTAAATAGATCTTACTACTACGTTACTCATGAATGACTCATATTATATTTTTACAATTTTTCCAGAATGAAAATTAGTTATGGGCACCCTTACTTTTTTATTATTCATACTTCACTTTTTTACACCTCATATTATACTTTGATAGATTACACTTTTATCTTGGATTAACATCAACCAATCAAATCTCTCCATTTTAAATTTTAGAGTGCCAAGCACTAATTTTTCTCCCATCAACAAAATTAAAAATTTTAGAACTTGTCTTGCCACTCTAGTGAAAATTTCTTGTAAGCACCTTTGTTTAAAATTAACATACACAACAAGCACCCCCACCGGAGGTGGTGATTGCTTGCTTGCTTGCGCTGTAAATTTTGGTACCTTTTCAGAGCAACAGTACGTAATGTAGTACATGATTTAGGGTGGTATGTTTGGACAATTTTTCCAAAAAAAAAAAAAATAGAGAGAAGAAAATAGAAGGAAAAAAAAATAAATTTCTTTTAAAAAGATAAAATTAGTTTATGCACAGAATAATTTATAGAAGTTTTCTGTTATCAGTTTCTCAAAAAAAAAAAAAAAAAAAGTAACGTGTGTGTATGAGTTAATGTTAATTTGTGGAAAAATTATTTCCTTTTTTTTCTAAGTGCTTATAGCGGAATTTATTCCCAAAAGACCTTTAAATTTAAATTATTTTTGGTAGTTTGTGAAGATTATATGGAGTTTGTAAGTGTTGGGTTCTTTAATTCAGTGTTGGCTATTTGAATACTTTTGAGGATATTACGATATTGTGATTTTCAAAATGCAGAGTTTGGTTTTCTTGTGATGGGGCACGAGTTTGACCACTATCCCAAGGGGATGATCCGGAATGCAACGAATTGGGAGTGGTTCATTGAGGAACCTGGAAAAGATAGTGATGAGGAGGAGGAATTTGAGAAGGGAAGGAGGAAAATGAGGGGAAAACGGAAGTTTGGTAAGGTCAATGAAGATGATGAATGGACTGGTGATAGTGAAGATGATAAGGACCTTGTTGCCAATGTGCGGAAAGGTAAGCAGCCCAGGTACTCCACAAGGTCAAAAGGTGGTAAAGGAGGTAATAAAGATACCAAAGCTAGTAAAAATTCTAAGCAAAAGAAAGCAGCTAGTGTTGGTGAAACTGTTGAAGAAGAAGATGATGACGACGAGACTCTGGGAGGCTTCATTGTTACTGATGAAGATGCTGATAAGGAGGAGGAAAATGATGAAGATGAAGAAGAGGAAGAGTTTGAAGATGATGATGATGAAATGGAGGATTAATGTCAAGGTTAGCAATATAAAATATAAATGAATTGAGTTATTCATGGATTAGAGTTATAGTAGTTTTATGTTTGATCAAGTGTTTGTTTAACTAAAGAGCTAAAAAACTACAGAAAAGATAAAGATAAACCGAGATATTTTTATTCCTCCTCCAAAGTTAAGATAATACATTATGTATAACCCAATAGCTACAAGGATGACCTTACAAGTGTCATCATCTAATATTTAGGGAATTAAAAATATAAACTACATATAATATTAGAATATCATCTTATTAACCCACTTGATCTAATTTCCTTCTTTTGGGCCTTGTAAGACCCATTTTATCATTCCATTCCACTTCACTTGGACCTTGTCCTCAAGGTCCTTAGAATACTTTTGCAACACATAGCTCCTCTGCAATAGCCAGATATGCTGGTGTTTGTGCTGCCAAGGCCATACATGATTTCAAAATTGATTGAAAGCTATCAAACTCCTTCAAAACAGATTCATACCACAAGGCAAGGCCATAAAATGAGAAAATAAAGAAATGGGAAATGTCATAGAATATGCTAGCAATTTGGCCTAGTTGAAATGAGCATTTGGTGATATCAAGCTCATTAGCAGAAAGGTCATTACCCTTGGAACAAAATGCAACAACAATGAGTGTATTATTAACAGCCTCCCCAACCAGCATGGTGGCCTGCACTCCAGAATAACTCTGCTGAGGTGAGTTCAATGACAGTTTTTCAGCAGATAGATCAAAAGTACTACAATCTATAATGTACTTTGAAATTGCATTTGATTTTTCGTTGGGATTCGTTGTGCTACTGCAAATCATGTTCCCTGCCACGGTATCTATTTCAACAAAGTGGGCACCCCTTGTCATAACAAAGATTAGCCTCATTCCAGGATTGTCAGAAATGTAAGATACAAATTTTGGTAGTGGTTTAAGCTACTGCCTAGTTTATATCCAACAATTAGCTTCCCTCCAAGGTTTGCAAACTGTAGGCTGTATACAACATTTTGAAGGGAAAACACAATTGTGCAATGAGTCACCTTTGTTTCTAGTTTTGTGAATAGCACTTCTAGCTTTGATGGTGGGAAATGGTCTACAATCTCAGGAATAACAAGTTGTTCAATAGAATCATCGGTGAGGAAAAATGCCTCTATTTGGTATGTGGACTCCTCTTCGTCATCGAAGATCAAAATGTCCCAATATTCCAATGCCAAAGAAATGCAGTGGTGAAGGGTTCCTAGCTTGTCCATAGGTGATGTTGAGACCACCATAACCACCATTGAAGAGCTTGACCAGTTAATGTGGTCACAGCTTTCGATAGCTTTGCCACCTCTGATGTTTACCTTGCTCTCTAATATTTCTCAGTGCACAAAACCCACCAATAAGCATCATTTGTTCCATCAAATAGTGAAATCTCCATTTTTTTGACCTGATTCAACAAAAAAGAGATCGAAAATGAAAACATCAATTGATAGGTAGCAAAATACTACTCTATCACTATTTCTATGTTTCTACCATTAAAGAGCTAAAAAAAAGTTATAGAGAAAATAGAGATAAATTTAGATATTTTCATTCCTCCCCCAAAGTTAAGAGAATACATTATTTATAACCTAATAACTGCAAGGATAACACTATATCGTCTAGTATTTAGGGAATTAAAATTATAAATTATATATATATTAGAATATCATCTTATTAACCCACTTGATTTAATTTTCTTCTTTTGGGCCTTGTAAGGGTCATCCTATCAATAAACATGTTCAAACTTGAAGGTAGGATTAATTATTCAAATGAGTTTCTCTGACTTTATAGGAATGACACCAATAATTTGCAAATAACTCGCACACATTATTTATAGTGATAATTTATTTTTGATGTTATATGCTTAATTATAAAACTTTTATTTATAAAAATTCCACCATTTTCATACACTATTTAAAAAGTTCTAAATGACAAGTGTAGTATTATGCAAGTCTATAATCTATAATATTGCATTAAATTTTTAATGTGATATGTTGAGATTAGATACTTATTGGCAGAATCTTTGTAGAATGCTTCTACTGCCGAAAGGTGCATGGAAGCACCCTTCTAATTCGAATGTATGGTCTACCAAAAAACATAAACAGGTTTACTTGCAACTTGTTAAACAGGTATCTGGGTAAGAAAAAAACAATTTCTGTATTTGATCTTAGCGAATCATAGTATTAGCATAAAGATTTTTGCTATTATTTAAGATTGAGTTCTTATCTTTTATATGTGTTTATATGTCTCAATGGGCAAATCCCCACCAAAATAGGTTTCCCATCTGTCTCAGACATCCCTGAAGGACAATTGGAGCCTCCAAGAAACCATCCAATTGAGCAAATTCATGACCCCAAAAATGCCCTGAAAGAGTTTACTTCAGTAAAAGTGTATTCGTGCAGGTGCACCTTGACAAGCCGTTCTTGGCATGTAGGCGTTCAGCCAAGCTTGAGATTTTGATAGCAGAAGTGGAATGGGGTATCAAAAGCAAAAAGAACGTGACTGAGTTCACTTCATGTGCTACCAAAAGTGCAGATCTGAACACTATACTGAAAGAGTAGAAAAAGATGATATGGGTCCTAATAGAAGCACGTAAAGAGAAACTCTTTCGTGGGGGTTTTGTGGTTTTTTTTTTTATCGTATTTAATATATTGAAATTGCAGCGGTATGTATGGGTCAAGATACAACTACTTGAATACCATTTTGAATATCATATTATGTATGGGGAGGCTTTGAATTTTTGGCGCTCTCTCTCCTTCCACTGAAGAAAACACCATTGATGAAGAACTTGAAGAATATTCCAATATTCTTGGGATGGAAAAAAGGCATTCCCACTTGAATTCTCCGATCTTTATTGTTAATTGTAATATTGCGATTTAGTTTTCATGGCATGCTTAAATTCATTTTTATATTTCTATAATATTTCAAATGTGTAATTTTGATCTAGTTTTTATTACAAATCCGGTCATCTAGTTTCTAAAATTAAAAAAGGTGCTAGTACACCATCAATGTCATTTAAAATTAAACAAAAAATGTTGATGTCTAAGTGTCATTATATGATAATTACTAGTTATTTAGTCATATTGATCGGATATGAGTGTCATTGTATGATAATTATTAGTTATTTAGTCATAATGACTTTTATGTAAGATTTTTTTTTTACAAATAAGTTATGTTCTTTATTTTAATTAAAAATTATAATTTATTTAAAGGATTTTATTTTTAATATTACTATTTTTCTATGTAACTAATTAATTAAATGTAATATTATTCATGGACACTTGTTATATTTTTGTTTAATTTTAAATAACATGGTAACAATGAACTAACATTACTTAACTTTTATTTATAGAGATTATATTTGTAATAAAAAAATTTAAGGAATGAAAATTACTTATTCATGAAAATATAGGGATTGAGAGTAAATTTAAGTCTTAAACTTATTTTGGATTAGACCTATCAACTACACTCTAATATAGCTTTTGATTTTCATATATATGGTATGATTTCTTCTTGGCATTAGGAGTTTATTTATATTTTTAATGCTTATTCCATGTTGTTTACTTTTAAGTCTTTATTTAGAATGAATTATCTAATGTTTTGAGTTTTTAGGAATAAGATTTAAATCATTAGTTTCATTTGATATGCTTGATGGAAGTTTTTTTTGTTAATTAAGCAATGGAGTGATATTTAGGAGAGAAAAAAACTTAAATTCTCTTTATTAAGGAATTAATATAGAATAAAATTAGTCTTTAAAGTCTGATTAAATATAATCTAAAAAGACTTTTGAGAACTTCTTTGATAAAACTAAATAATATTTTTAGTAGAAAAGTTTTTAAAAGTCTTTTTAAGTTTGTATTCAAATATATTCCTAGATCATATTGTTGAAAAAATAATATTCATATGTATGATCATTAAGGTTACAAATGAGTGAAGTTGGATAGATTTAGATCCTAAGCTTATTGATATTGAATTTCCCTTACTTGTTACAATGCTCATGAATTTGACTTTTTATCAAATTTTGTGAACAATAAATTAGTTTAATCAAATTTATGTGGATATAAAAATCTTACTCTTTAATGCTTAGTATTTATTGATGATGTTAGACTCTTAGTTTGCGATTTTCGTTTAGGTTGGTTCAATTTTGAACATTCCTATTAAAGTTTGGTTTCAATCTAAGTGACCGACTCAGAATCTTGGACAAGTATTTGATAATAGGAAATGATAGATTCAAGTTTGAATCCTTTATGTCAAAAATCTTCCTAGCAATGTGAGGTTATGTGACATGTTTCATTGATGTGAGCTAACAATGATGTATCTAGAATTATTAGGTGTGTCTAAAGTTCTAAGGGCTACAATTGAACACTCGTAAATGTAAAAAAGATTTTCGCTAAAGAGGAGGTTAAACCCTAATCCTTTATTTGAGGAGATGTTTGTTAGGATATAAACAAAGTCTCACATTATTCAACCACGAGGAGAAATAAAGGTTTATGAGGCACTCATAATCTTCATTGTTATGAGGTCTTTTGTGAGATGATCCAAAGGATCAAAGTGTGAGATTCCTTGTGTTAAAAGTCTTATTGGAAGTGTAAAAGTCAAGCAACGTGTCTTATTAATGTGACCTAACAACGGTGCAAGTATCTAGAGTTGACAGGTGTCGTTAAAGCTTTAAGGGTCACCATTGAATATTTGTAAATAAAAAAATAATTTTCACTAAAGGAAAAGTTAAACCACGGTCATTTGTTTGAAAGAAGGTAAGTTAATGTCAAGCGACGTGTCACATCAATGTTAGTTAACAATAATGCAAGAATCTAGAGTTGGTAAGTGTAGTTAAAGCTCTAAGAGCCACCACTAAATGCTTGTAGATGAAAAAAAAAAAAATCGCTTGAATGAGAGGTTAAATCATGGTCAAGGGAGGTTTGTTGGATATAAACAAAGTGTCATATCATTCAACCATGAGGAAAAATAAAAGTTTATAAAACATATACAATCTTCAATGATATGAGGTATTTTAGAAGATGACTAAAAGTAAAATCATGATGATTTAAGTTTAAAGGGAACAATATTGTACCGTTATAGAGATATGTTTGTATGTAAACTCTGAATGTCCAAACCATATTGAGAATACAACAAAATTATACTAAAAAATAAAATTCAAAAGGCAAAATATTTTCTTTGGTCTAATTTATGTAATGAAACATAAAAAATGGGTTATAACTTATATAAAATTGGTATTTTAGTACGTGTAATGTAAATTTGGTATTTTAGTATGTGTAATGTAAATGATAAATATTTATTTTATATAATAAAAATATATAATAAATATTTATAAATATTTAATTATATTTTAATTAAATTTATAATAAATAATTATTTAAAGACGTAAATTTTATTTTTATTTATGATAAATAATTCCTATTGCAATATTAAAAAAAATTAATTATAAATTTATTCGAATTCAATTTATACATAAAGATGAAAATACATAAATGAATAAAATAATTCAATATATAGATAAAGAAAAAAATATAATGATTTTATATGATTGATAAATAATTTTTTAAGAACAATTTTTTAATCAAGCTAAATTTATAATAAAAATTTAAATATTAAAATTAAATATTTAATATGTAAAATTAATGTATGAACCTAATATTTTAATATATGTTAATATGTAATGCACATAATATTATTTATTTTATATGATTAAAATTTATATTAAATATAAAATTTTGAAAACATAAATTATGTCATAATTAAAATTTATATTTAAATAAATATTTTTTTAATTAAAACTATATTTATATTAATGATAAATAACCAACCCTTATATATGAAATATAAGTTTTTAAGAATTTTTTAACTACATGTCTAATCCGATTTTTATTTATCATAATTATTTATTAATTTAATTTTAATATTTTAAATAAATTATCAATAAATAAAGATAATTTTATACTATAATATAAATTATAAATTATATTTTTAAATATAATATTTATTTGTATACATAATTCATTTTAAATTTTAATTATATATAATAAATACTTAACTTGTGCATTACACATATTAAAATATTATTTTCTATTATCATCCAATTGTTTTAGCTATTGTTTAACTACTTTAAAAACATTAAAAATTCAATTTAAAAAATAAAATAAAAACAAAAAATTAGAAGAAATAATATGTTAATTTTTCTAAATTATTATTGTTTAATTGTTAGATGTCAAATTTTGTAAAATTGTTAAAGTGACAAAATATGCTGTTAAGGCTTCTTGTATTTTGTTTTATTAATTTATTTGATATTTTATTCAATATTAATGAATCAAGACATTTTATACACCTATGTATTTTGTTTAAAAACAATATAAAATAAAAATTAAACATATAAATCAAATGAGATAATTTAAATTTTTTAAAAAATAATCTTAAATAAAAATAGTTACAAAATGAGATGATATTTATTTATAATCTATAATTTATAACATTTATAAAGATAATAACATGATTTAGTATGTATATCTTTTAAAAGATTTTATATTTAAATATTTAAATAATAAAAAATAATATTAAAAGTTAATTATATTGATTTAATAAATGTTAATAATTTTTAAATATTTTTATTAAAAAAATATAGAAACACAAAATATTTTAATTCTATTAATATTTTATATATATATATATATATATATATATATATATATTATGTGTATTAATAGATTATAAATTACAGATAATATATGATATATGATATATGAAATATGATATGATTCAATGGTAGGGTTAAAAAATTTCCGTTGATGAAGTTAGCGGTAGCGGGGAAGTGAATAAAGTGAGGTATAGTTTCATAACCGTTCGAGTTGTGCTTCTGCGTGTGCTTGTGCTTCTACTTCTACTTCCACTTTTAGGGTTTTCCAGTCTTCTAGCCTCTGCGTGTCCATGCACAATCTTTCTCCATTGGAACTCGCGCTGTTGTGTGTGTAGGGTTTGGGTTTGACAATGGATAATTATTACCTTTCTCAACACTCCCAATTCGAATCTGAGACTGACGCCTACAATGCTGATGTCAATGGCGATCACGCTAAGCCTTCTTTCAATCGTCGCGATTCCTCTTCAGGGTTACTTCCTCTTCTACCACTCTTTCTGCGTCCAATTACACTATTTTTATCTATTAATTCTCAATTCCTTATTTCTTTTTTCAGAAAACTCTTCGTTGGAGGCATTTCTTGGGAGACTTCTCAAGGTATTCTCTCTTCTCTCATGAATTTAGTCTTTTCTTCATGGACTCGAGAGTTTGTTCTGGTGCATGTTTTTTTTCCACTGTATGCTTGTTCTTCAATTACTCACAATTTTCTATTCCATGCTCGCTTAAGATCTTAACTAGGTGCGAATCTAATGAAATATTTAATGCATAGTTATTAATTTTGGACAGTGACCTACCATAGTTGTTAGAATCAGACGATTTGATGTGATTTGGTGAGCTTTTCATATCATATGATGAATCTTATAATATTGAATCTTATGACACATGAATGAATTGGTGTAATTTTGTATCATCCATACGAAGCATGCGATTCAACTATTCTCTCTCTCTATATATATATTGCTTTCCTTTCACTAATTATCATGAAAAAGATTGAGAAGTCATACAAGCAAAGTGTTAAATGAAAAGGAATTGGAGGACTATTTTTGAACTTGTTCTATTTGATTATTTGTCACTCATCATTCAATGCACGCTCTTTATATGGCTATTACATTGCTTTGTTTCCATTCTTCCAAAACAGAGGCTTTGCAAAATCAGATATAACTAATAAAATAATTGTCACATGAGACTTATGATTAAGTTGTTTTTATCTATTTTCTTAGCTTATAATTATTACATTGAACACTATAGTATATATCATTTATATGATATATTTGTAGTTTTATTCATTGTTCATGAATCTTACATTTCAATACAAATTATGATTCATGAGTGAAATGTCAACTCCCCCATCCCCGAGAATAGCGCAGTTTTGAGGGCAAATTATGATTCATGAGTGAAATGTCAACTCCCCCATCCCCGAGAATAGCGCAGTTTTGAGGGCAAATATGATTTTTTGACATGACTTACTGTTATGCTGTTACTGTGCTGCAATTGGCCACTGTTTTCGCCACAATTGCAGCATGGATGCTATAAAAATGCACTGCTTTGCAAGTCATGTAGCGCAGCCTAAGGCCATTCCACAGCACTATGCCGCAACACTGGGGCTACAGAGCACTATTGATTTAGTGTACAATAATATTTTACTTTGCTTAAGTGTCAATGCAATATCTTCTATGCTTGATACCAATCCAGTGATTTGAAGCCATTAGTCCATTACTATTGTATTATAGCCTGTTGTGATTTTGAGCCTGTCTTATTTGTTCATGAAAATTAGTTTCTGTTCCCGATTATTTTATGGTGAATATTTCTACTACTTTAATGAGTATTTGAAATACCAGTTAAGAGTACTTACTTGAAGCTGAATATGGTCCTGGTTTCTTTTTTATGTTGGTTGTTGATACTCTCTGGTTTCGAATATAAGAAGGAAAAAAACTTGTATTTTTTGGTCTCAAATATAAGTAAATTTCAATTAATTTCACTCTATTTAAATGCTATCATCTCCAAAATATTCCTCCATTTGATTGAGATTGTATTTTCAATAATTATTTTTACTCTTAATATCAAGTTTCAAGGTAGGGTAGTCTAGGAAAATAAGTTATTTTTAAAAGGGGTTTAGTGAAATTAAATGATGTTAACCACCTTTCTTAGTTAGTGTGAATTTAGTTTTTTTTTTGCTTATATTTGAAACCAAAAGGAGTATATATATATTAGTTTGTTATCTGGTGCACAATACTATTAAGGATAAGGTTGAAATGTGTATCAGACTCAGTGTTTGTGTAGTATTTTTTTCTTCATGGTTGGCTTATGCCATATATGCAAATCAAGGACTGTTTCTTTGATACAGAATACCATTTGTCATTATGTTTATTCATTCATTTTTTGTTGTTTACTTTTTTTTTTTAAAATCTCTTTACCAAAGTGAAAAGATACAATTCAAAGAAAGTAGAAGACAAATCTTATGTTGCTTTATGCATGTAATTTCCTCATTTTTTTTGTCAGAGTCATTTTTTAATTACTTCAGCAAATATGGAGAAGTAACAGATTCAGTGATAATGACGAATAAACTTTCTGGAAGGCCACGTGGGTTTGGCTTTGTAACATTTGCCGATTCAGCTGTTGCAGATGAAGTTTTGGCACAAGAACATACCATTGATGGCAGAGTGGTAAGTTCTTGTTTCAAACATGTAGGTGCAAACATTGGAGCACATATTCTTGCCCCTGATGACAAATTCAATTTTTTTGTATTAGGTTGAAGTGAAGAGGACAGTCCCTAGGGAGGACATGGAAGTTATTGGAGTATTAAAAACAAAGAAGATATTTGTTGGGGGAATACCCCAGTTTTTCGCTGATGGTATAGTGAATGCACCACCCTTACTTTTTAAGGTTATATTGGAATTTGTGTATTCTGTCTTCTGACTATCATGGATTGTGTACATTGTAGATGATTTGAAGGAATACTTTTCACCTTATGGAGATGTTATTGACTGCCAAATCATGCTAGATCACAATAGTGGGCGATCTAGAGGCTTTGGATTTGTCACTTTTGACAATGAAGATTCAGTTGATAAGGTTTTTTCAGTGGGGAAAATACATGAAATTGGAGGCAAGCAGGTCAGTGAATCTGTTGAAATTAAAATAAAATATTCTTATTTCACTGCCTCAGAAGCTGATGTTATTTTTTTGTTTATTCTTTTGGATACCCTTGTCTGACAATAACTATAGGTTGAGATTAAGAGAGCTGAGCCCAAAAGATCTGCAGTTGATAACAGCAGCAACACCTCACGAAAATCATATGGTGGTTTTGGCAATGGAATGGATGGATATGGCGGGAATAGTTCTAGAAATCGCAATCATGGAAAAAGAGGTGGACAGTATTCAGATTCTGGAATGAACGGAGCATATAACCATTTTGAGGGGAGCTTTAATGGAAATGCTGCCACTGTTTATGGTGGCTATTGTGGATATGGTTATGGATTTGGATATGGTGGGCCAATGTATTGCTTTGGCGGTTATGGAGTCAATTCATATGGTAATCCTATGGGTTATGGTGGCATTGCTTCCTATGGAGATGGTAATGCATATGGAAGAACTGGTAATTTCAATCGCACTGGTGGCTATGACAGTGGCAAAGTGGCTGAGAAGGATGATGGTCCTACTTCTGGAAGGTACCATCCTTACTGGAAGTGATTTGCTATACAAAGTCAGCAGACCGTGCAATGCCTAATGGTATGGCTGCAGCAGCAGTACCACCCCTCAGGTTTGCTCCAGATATCATTCATTCAGATCGCAATTTGGAAAACAAAAAGTATATAAGTTGTATCTGATGGATTTTGCAAAACTTGAATTTCTTTGATAAGTACATGGCGGATTTCTGGAAGCGTCATATAATGAGAGATAGACGCTGGTAATTTAGTTACCAAAGTCCAAAATCACACATACACATAAATTTCTCGCTGCAACTATGTTAAATGTCAGGTTTATATTCAAAACCCTCTCGAGGGACATGGTATACATACTAGAGCCAAGACGAGGTGAACATTGGTTTATCTAGGTTTTAAGCGAATTTGTTCGATATGACATAATTTAGGAGTAAACTTATATTTTTGTATATATTGAAATACCTTTGAATTGTGTTTTTAATATTCTTGTTGAAATATTTGCATATGTTTATATCTAGGACCTGATCTTTACTTATCTTTTAACTATATTTGTTTAGATATTAGCAAACGTGCTTGTGTAGTTTTCACCCCCCTTCTCTCATTCTGACACGATTTATTGACGCCACAATCAAAATGCTAATTAATATATTAACTATTATTTGTTTAGATTCACAAATTGAGTTACAGGTGTTTTAATTCCAATGCACGTTGGTTGAAGAGGCACTATCCTCTCAACTGATAGAATTGAGAAGGCAATTGCTGTCTACACCGGCTGCATCTATTATTGTTATTTTGAAATATATATAGCGAGTGCAAGAAGCAATTTTCAATTGTTGCTCGATTTCACTTGTTTTCTTGGGGAAGGGGATAATTTTCAAGTGTTTCATGTTTTTCGACATACCAATCATTTTGCAGACTTGGCCAAAACGGTGTCAATGGGCAATGCAATGCATTGAGATTTTAGAGAGTGGAGACCCTTCTTCAAACCTCATCCAAGCTCTACTAACAAATGCTTTACGCACTTTGTTTTAAGACCCTTCTTCAGATCTCCCGCCAACTCTGCTTACCAATGTTTTTAGGCACTATGTATTAGTATAGCTTTCTGTATGTTTTCTTTTAAACCTTTTCGCTCTTGTTTATGGCAACATATAAAAAACTATGTGTTAGCCAACTTTTAATCTGTTGGTCTTTTGTTTTTAATATTTTTTTTAATTTAATCCTCTATATTTTTTCAACGTTTTACAGTCAAATACTTATGCCGATTTTTCTTTAATTAAAACTCCCTAAATTTTATTTTATTTTTCTTAAAATATGAACTAAACCAATTAAACTATTTTAAACACCATTTCACCCATGTAACAAAAAAAAACACTATTCCACTCAAAACTAACAAATTAAAATATAATATGTCATCTACAATTGGATAATCCCAATTTTTTAATTGCTCCCTAAACTTTTACGTCGTACAAAATTATTTAGATTTCATCAAATTTCTAACTTTTAAACTTTTCAAATAATTTCATGTACCAAATTTACCCTAAATTCTCAATTATTTGTGTAAAAACATGTTTAGAGATTGTATGCGGAAGAAATTGTATTTTAAATTTAAATTTTAATACTTTTGTATGGTCAATGTAAATATTTGTATACTACAGAATACAAATTAACTGGTACAAGTGTGTTCCTAATACTTGTGGTCTATATATAAAAAAATGTAAATATTTTTACAACAACTAATTAAAAATAAAAATTACTCTAAATAACTTTTAAATCAATTATTACAAATCTTCCTATGTAAGAGACAATCAGTGATTAAAAATCTTTATAGTATTAATATATTATAATTAAACTTTAAATTTAAATAAAAAAATTGTTGGAGAACCAAAGTCATAGGTCAATCTTGATAGTACGACTACAAATATAATTAAGCCGCTATTTAATTTTCCTCATTTGTAGTAAAAATGCGTTTCCGTTGAGTTGTCAAAAATAAATGTTAGAAACATGAAAACTGTGTAGTTAGAGCTCAACGTCGTGTATCACCTCTCTCCGAGTTAGATTGTGTAACTCTTTCATTTGATCTTTTCAACTTAAGGCACTTAAAATTTAAAATTTGTTACAATGAGGGGAAGATAAGAAAATTGTGAATGAAGTTAACTGCAAAGAAATAAAATTAGACAATTACAGGAGTGATATTAGAAAATCCCATGTTTTTGGGGGTTAAACGGTTATTTAGGATAAACAAATACTTTTCAGTATTGAAAAATAATAAAAGAAATAAAGAATAAAAAAATCAGCGTTCAGTATGATGTGAAATTCATATCGTAGTAGCTCACAACAAATGGAAAGAAAAAACGGTGTCTAGATCATAAAAAAAATCTCTAGCACATAACGAAACTCCTATTTTAGAAGTGTTCTTGTCAAATGTTCTCTAGCTGTAGCCCAGGCTTGAGTTAGAGTCTGAAATATCAGAAATTTATAATCAGATTGAAGACCACCAAAGCAATATGCTGATCTTATCCAAAAATTTGTTCATCAAACATCAGAATTGAGTATTTCAGTTTTCACAACAAAATTAACCTTAAGAAAGAAGTGTTAAATAATAAGTATAACATTATAAAATGTGTCTCTGTAATGTAAGATCAAACAGTAAGCATGCATTAATGAAAGAAACAATATAATTAGAGTGTTGCATTACCTGCTCAGACAGGGGGGAGTCAGCATCCATGCTATGGGAAGTCACTTTTTCAGCAATAAGTGGTCCATTTGTTTCAAGTATCATCCTTCAAGGGAGGAAATATTCAGAAAATAAATCAAATTTTATGCAATGCTAATAACAAACTGTGACCAGTAACAAATGCATACCCTCCATCAACAATCTCATCGAGGCATAAAAGAATGAGATCCAAGTTTTCAAGGGCCTCTCTTTTGTCAACATTGTTCCTGTAAATGGCACAAAATATAATATACAAGACAGAAGCATGATGAGTAAAAGTGCATCTAGATTTAAAATCTATAAGCAATATACGACCTAAAATATATACCTCAAGAGAAGCGTGACTGCATCAAAGAAACCCTGAAGAACTGAAGCTAAAACGATCTCATTTTCATCATCGCCGCCAGTTACAAAGAAATGCAGATCTTGTACAAATTTGTAAATAATGATATTGTTCTCGAGTAATGTGATCTCAGCTGTAGATAATGCGAAACAATATACTAGTTACGAAAGAAACAGGATAAACATGCCTATATATATGATATTGACCAAAACTTCCACTTAGTAAATGCCAATAAAATTCTCCAACTGAAGAGTTTGGGATAAACCTTTTAAAGACACATTGGGAAGAAAAACCAATATTATATATATCTCAAATTTCACTCTGACAAATTGATCAGTCCTACAATTTTGACAAGCATTTATTTAATTCATTGATAACAATAAATACCAGTACATTTGACAAAAAGAAAATACTGATGTTGGATGCGTGTTGATTGACCAAAAAGGAAAAAGAGGAAAAATCATGTCATTAGAAATGTTACCATCACATGTTGGAACTAAATTGCGGACTAACGGTACCTTCTGTGAGTCTAATCAACCTCTCAACCTAATTGTTAATTAAGTAATGTAATATATACCAAAGGGACCAACCACTACATATTTGATAGAATTGTTGTGCTTCATGAAAAAACATTCAAACACAAAGGGTAACTAAATAATGATTACTTGAAACTGAAATGTCAGGCATCATCAGATCGGATTAAGAACTTAAGCACGAAGTAAGCCTTGCTGCCGTTTTAAAATGTTTCATAAGAATTTCCTATATTGACGAAAGGCTTCAACTGATTTGATGCTCTATATATTTTTTATTCATTATTTCTTTATTGTGGGTTCCAGGTAAGAAACATTTCAATTTTGTCCACTATATAAAAAAGAAGCCAAAAAGCTCTAGTTGATTATGGCGAGCTCCAAGATTACTTATAGCCTCACCAAGCATAAGAAATCACTTTTGAAACTGAAACTAAAAAGGACTTATCGAGTATATATGCTTAATATATTATAGTAGTAGTATACAAGCAAGAACAGACTTTAAAGACTTATATTGCATAACATTAAAACCTACAAAAAATTTACCTATCCATTCATCAAGAATCATGTCAGACAGGCATAGCCAACGCTAGGAAATACTTGTATGGTAGCACCCTAAATAAAATTCAGACTTGCTATTGTGGTGAGTGCCTGTCAAGCTATGATGCTTACCTTCTGTTCGAGCATTTGTCTTAACAGTCTTACTGAACACAAACTTCTCAAAGGCTACCTTTGAACTGTTGGTTGGCCAGTCATCTGAAAAATACTTGACTGCCACACGCTTTCCATCGGAGTCTAAAAGAAGAATATTCTTTATCGACGGACATGAGCTCTACATAAGAAATGTACCAGCAAGTCATGAAAGAAGTACCACTACCATATGATACATGCAGCCTGTACTGTACACAAATATCATCATGTGTACAATATATACTGTCAATCTTAATATAATTTAGATTCTGTTATTTTACCATGTCATTCTATTCATTAAGGAATGCAGCACATTTTCTTCAGTTTGATTATCGTTCTCATTCGGATAATAAATTTTATAATACACTAACCACTATTATCTGATACTATTTCTCAACAAGTTGCGATAACCGCGTGGTTATGGCATCAGACGTTGCAAAAACCATAAAAAACACGTCGAATGCAAGGAATCATAATGTATACACAAAGCACTCTTAAACCAGGAGAATCAAATTAAGAGTTGCGGTATTCAATTGTGACTAAACAAGAGAAAAATGAATCTCTTCCGTTTGTGATCAATTCTCTCAGTGCTATTTCCACAAACACATATATAGAATTATCAATTGATGTTGGTAAAGTTAAAGAGCAAATACTGTGAATAGAATGTCATGAACGGATCTGAAACGGAAATAAGCATAATAAAATATCGGATTTGCAGATATATCATTGTTCAAATTCCAAATCGATCCATATAACTACCGACGAAGAAAAAAAAAATGAGAGAAGATATAATGCATATTGATTCACGGATCAATGAGAATAAATAACGTGAAAGAGTTGAAACTATTAAGAAGCAGATGCATCAATAATTTTCAGGTATTGCATTTTGATTGTGATTTGTGTGCAGTGAAGAGCAGAATGAGAAATATGGCAAGAAAATTGTCGGAAGATGAATGCAGAGAGAGAGAGAGAGAGACTTACATAGGACGCCATTTCGGAGAAACAGAATTAGTTAGAGTGCGGGACTGTGTGTGTTAATATTTATAGCAATATGATTGAGATTTTTTATTTTATTTGGGTGAGAGTTTAATAGCATAATAGTCTACTTTTCACCTCAAAGTGTGTTCAAACCATCTAAACCAACGCTGAAAACTTCAAGTCAAAATGTTTTTCTTTTTAAAACAATTAAATTGATCAAATTTTCTTACTTACATTTACATATAACTTGAAATTCTACTTCCCTCCCCTTTGTTTAGTAGAAAAATTATAAAAAGAAAAAATTAAATAATTTTTTTCGCAAGTTAAATTTATTTACATAAAAGTTTGAAAAATTAATATGAAAAGAATTTTACTAGTTTTTTTTAATGAAAAAACTTATTTCAATTTTTTTTTGTTTTCTTTATTATAGATATTTTTAGAAAAAAAATTGTTCAAATAGAGCAGTTGTCTCGCAAACAAAATCTTTTGGCACCAATGAGTCATGACTACTTGAATTGTATTGTGTAGCTAAAGTTTAATATCGCATCCATAGCATAGAGTAATTATCTTGTGGTTGGAGGGGTGTCTATTGACCGGCCTAACCCAGTTGGCCCAGTTTGTTCTCAGACAAACTAATTCATAATGGGTTCAGTTTTGGGCTGATGATATATACACCTCCATTTTTTTTATACATACATTCCCTTTTTTAAAAAAATATATTAAATTCTTAAATTATCCTTAATATTATTTGAAATAAAAAAAAAAATTATCCTGAAATTTTTTTTTAGAGGTGTATTTGTATATAATTATGGAAAGTTTTTTTCCGGAATACTAAAATTACTATTCCGGAAATAACTTTCCGTCGGAATAATTCTAGAAAGTACTTTCTGTAACACTAAAATTACTATTGCAGAAAGTTCTTTCCGGAATTATGGTAAAAAATACACACACTGTTAATATTCCGGAAAGAATTTTTCGCAATAGTAATTCTAGTGTTATGGAAAGTATTTTCCATAATTATTTTGACGGAAAGTTATTTCTGGAATAGTAATTTTAGTATTCTGGAAAGTACTTTCCGTAATTATTCTGACGGAAAGTTCTTTTCGGAAGGCTCATGATATATATACCTCCTTTTTTTTATAAGTACACCTTTATTTTTTCTTAAAAATTATAAAATATTATATATATATATATATATATATTTTAATTTTATACCTTTAACTTTCAATTTTCTACTTTTTTCTTTTTTTTCACAACTTTTTTTTTCTTTCAATTTTTACATGCTACCAAAATAGGTGGGGTGAAAGAAAGATAACGGGGTGCATGTAAAAATTGAAAAAAGAAAAAATGGAAAAAAAGAAGAAGAAAGATCTGTAAAAAAAAAGTACTAAATTAAATGTTGTGAATGTAAAATTTAAAAAAAAAAAAAAAAAAGCAAAAAATTAAAAATATTTTAAAATTTTTATTATTTGTTTTTTGAAAAGGAGGTGTACTTATAGGAAAAAAGAGGTATATATATCATCAACCTTTGAAAAATACTTTCCAGAATAAATTTTTTTTATTCCAAATAATATTAAGGATAATTTAAAATTTTAATATTTTTTTTAAAAAAAGGGTGTATGTATAAAAAATGGAGGTGTATATATCATCAACCTCAGTTTTGTTTTGGTAAAAGAAATGGCCAAGGGAGATTAGGCCCAATAGAATAATATTAAGAGTAAGAACTCTTAAAAGTTAGAACATCACACAACATTTATTTTATTTTGTAAAAAAGATAATTAAAATTATTATATCAAAATCAATTTAGATAAACTTAAAAAAATAATAGTAATGTTATTAAGTATATAATATTTTTGAGCTTGCAAAGTTGACCCGCTGTATGTAGTATTGTAGTATGAAGATTGAGATAAACTAGCTATTAAAACGCAGTAAATCATTGGTGGGTGCTGTGGAAGAGATTATTTTATTACATGATTTCTAATCATGACCTATCTTTAATTGTTATTATTATTATTTTTTATGTAAACTAAATTTTAAATACATATGATACTTCGATTTTTGCGACCTGCTTGCTGATAATTAATATATATGCTACTCCACACCGTTGCACATAGTATTTTCTATTTTTTCCATTTTGTCCAGTTGGATAAGGGATTAAGCATGTAGACAGAAATAATTTTGTTTTAACAAAAATCACTAATAGTCAAAATTCAAGAAGAGATAAATTCATGCAGTAAATGCCTGTCAAAATTGCAGCGGTTCCATGAGAGTTAATGCATGATGTTGGAAGATAATTAAGGTTGTGCTATTTAGTAGCAATTTGCATTGTAGTCACAACTATAACTAAATACTAAAACCCTTTGAATAATGAATAATGTAGGAGGTTACAATAAATATGAAGGTGAGAGACAGAGATGATAGAAGATGATTGATCAATGATTATACATGAAGTATGTTGAATGGGTATGAACTAATGAACAAGATATATGACATTCAGGGACTGTAAAGAGAAGGACCACACTTGCATTTCCAACTCTCGGGCTCGTAATTTGCATATTGAACTCTCAAATGAGTGCGTCTTCTGCTGGTGCTGGGCACTTGAATAGCTTCACATGGAGTGCAACCATAGCACTTGTGCTCACAACTTGGTGGACTTGACCCTATCTTGCTCACTCCTCTATATGCGCCTTCTTCCATAAGTACATCTGTCATAACCAAACCCTTTACAAAAGAAAAAACAAACACTTCACTTGGTTAGCATAGCTAAACATTTGTATAATTGGAGAAGGAAGACACACACCTTTTCCGACTCTTCAGTATTATAAGGTGGTGAAGACACTGATCCTGGTGCCTCTTTGAGGCCTGATGGAACATAGACAACATGGGACCCAATTAATAAAATGGTTAATTAATGCCAAAGAACAATGATGTATGCGTTTGAAAAATATATATTTAATTGGCATAAAAGTTGAAGCAAAAGTCATATGAATATGATGAACACGTAATTATAACTAACCTGGATGAGACATTGTCATGACATCAATTGGAGGAAAGGGCCTCTTTGCCAATACACACACCCAACTCACTATTGGTAGAGCTAGCAGAAAACAAAAGAATCTCGCTTTCATTTTTTTTTTCTTTTTTCAAAATATAGCAAATGATGAATGTGAATGTTCTTTCTTTCTCCCTTCACAACAAGAGGCATGACATGATGATTGCTGAATTATGGAATATAAGAAGGGGGAGAAAGGGTAGAAAATTAAAGAGCTTGCAATTCCCAAAAAGAAGGGGAGAATAAGATCTAAGTGATTTTGCTTGAGAAGCTAGCAAGTGATTTTGCTTCGCTCCAGAAAGTAGGAACACAACTCCTAAGAGACTAGTCTATGTTTGCACTCTCTTTCAGCCTCTAACTTTGGATTGCTTACCTTTCAATACAAGCTAGCCAAAGTTTTATATCTTTTCTTTTTTCTCATCTCTCTCAAATCTCTAAATCAAATCAATCTAAAAGTAACGCAATATATACGGTGATCCACAAGTGCAGAATAACAGCACCCATTTTGGGTCTGAAACATCTGCATGAGCCTCGTAACTTTTCTGACATTTCAGATTAAAATAATGAATATGAAACCTAGACTGCAGAGCTCTTGTCTTTTAGTGATGCTATAATTTCATTGCCATATACGGAAGAAAGAAATCAATGACAGCGTGCGGGAAGAGAAAAAAAAAAAAAAAAAAAAAAGTCTGCACTGTGCACCAATTAAAATATTATATTTATGGAGTTAGATAAATTGATGTATTAATTAATTAATGTGGTAGGGTCAACTTTCTTCGAGTTAGTTATTGGGTAACAGACAAATCTCTCCATCAATATTCAAAATCTGGACCATTCCTTTATATGTCATTAAATTTGTACATCCTTCGCTGCATTCTAATTACTCCGGCATTTACTATGCTCTAAGTCATAAAGTGTTTTTGAGGCTGGGAGAACTCGATTTTATTTAACTTAAGACTAATTTTATATTTTGTCTGGTTAATTTCGTAGATTTGTATTTGATCCAAACTAATGGGGTCCTGGAGAATTAGACTCCATCTCTTTTAACAAAAATTTTATATTTAAAAAATGTGATTGAAAAAATAAATCTCATAAAAATTGTTTGATCAGATTTTTAGAAGAAAAGCTAATTAATAAAGTTAATGAAAACTTCAAATTAATAATATGATTATTAAAAAGTTGTAAATTATATATATATATATATATATATATATATATATATATATACTTGTATGATTCTAAGAAATGTTTTTTAATTATTTATTGAGACTAATATATTTTAAAAAAAAATTGAAAATATTTAGAGATTGATCATATCTTTTTGCTAAATTTTCTCTATATACAAGAATTAAAATTTAAACATCTAACCATTTTATAACAAAGTTTTTTTTTTTCTTTACTTATACTCAACTCATAACTTAAAACTTAAAAACATGTTCAAAAAGACATACATGAATTGAGGTAGATCTACAAAGATTTATGTTCAATTCTTAATGTTTCTCAATGTAAAATCTACAATCTAAACATACACTAAGCATTCAAAGATATAATATGTGATCTTTCATGAAAATTTGTTTACTTTTTAATTTTTTTATTTACAAAATTGTCATATTATTTATAATTTATTTTTAAGATTTTTACAAAAAAATTGTCAAAGTTTTTTTTACAAAATAAAATAAAATCACAATTTCTTATACAAGTATTTAAAAGTGAAAAAAAATTAAAAAAAATTAAAAAATTTGTAATTAAAACTACAACTAAAAATAAAAATAAAAACAAAAATAAACAAATTGTTCCCTCTTCCTTGGCAATGAAAATATTCATTCTCAAGTCTAACGTGGCTCTTCTGACAGACTACAATCAACTCCCACAGATTTTAGACACCAACACAAATAATAAGTTACTTTTAAAATACTCACAAAAATCATTAGAAACATTCACATTTTTCTACAATAACTAAATATATCAGGGTACCTTGCTTAACTTATAATTGATTTTGTTTTTTTGTGATTATACATTAGAATAGGTTAGGATATATATACAGGTCCAACATGTTTTATAAAATTAAAGTATAAATTTAATTTATTATTTATTATAAATTTGATACATTAATTTATTTAAAAATTTATTTTATGTTAATAATATTAAATAAATCAATAAATTTAATTTATTAATTTATTTAAAAATTAATTTTTTATTAATAATATTAAATAAATCAATACATTTAATTTTAAATAAATTAATAATTACATTTTTAAATACATGTATGAATCCTTTTTTAATTTATATGATAAAAAATAATTTTTTATTATTATTAAAATTTAAAATAAAAATAAAATATTAACTTTAAGAGAGACAATTAATGTATGTTCATGTACATTAATGTACACTCTCACACAAGTTGTAATAAAAGAAGATGGTTTTATTAAAAAAAATTAAAATTTTTATTTATATTTCATTTGAAGTATTTTAAATAATCAACCATGAATATAAAAGAAGAAAACAGACAAAAATGCTACTAGAGTTTTTTTTTTGATTTTGTTTTAAAAAGGAATGTAAAATATTTAAATATAATAAAAATATCAAAAATATTAATAATTTAATTTTTTTATATTATAAATTTTTTTATTTAATTATATTATTAATAATATTATATGTATATTATCTTTTATAATATCATACACATAAATATGATGACTTATCATGTCTAATAAACATTTTTATAAATATAAATTTAGCTTTTTTAAATAAATAAATATTTCTAAAAAAATCTTAAACTTAATTTTTATTAAATAAAATAAGTCATAAACTCTAATTAAAATCTAATCTATATATTCATTATAATATTTTTTACAACACAATTTTATAATAAAATAAGTCATAAACTCTTTTATATATTCATCCATTATATTGATGTAATAAAAATACACGCAAATCACTGTTATCCACTTGGTAAAGCAAGAATGTTTTAGTTTTATAATATTTTTTACAACACAATTTTTTAATCCTCTCCAAGTCTCTATCCAACCATCATCATTTCATGTCCATGTTTATTCTCTCTTTTTTTCTTCTGTTTATTATAAAAATGTATGTTACAAATACAAATTATCACCTTTTAGGAGTTTTTTTATTATAAACTTTACCCCATTTTATGGCAAAGCTGAAGGCAGCACAGGTTAGTCTTGGCTGCTATTTCTTAACTTGTGACATCAATTGCCACAGACCTATCATTTGTGCATTGCGTGTAATGTAATTACACGCAGGGGTCACTCATTGATGTTACCTCTGACCACTTTTGTTTACTAAGAGCCATATTTTAGGTTCATCTTTGTTACAATCACAAGTTAATATTCCATCTAGCATGCATGCGTCACTATGATAACCAGTTGTAAAATGCAAGAGGCATTTAGGTCAATTTGCTGCTTAAAACAAACCATGAATCAATTGGTGCAAGATGTTTTAGTTTTTTGCATTGGAATTTTAGATATACAATTATGTGTTTAATACTTAAACAGGATAATAGTTCTATCAATTTAAACAAAAAATTTTTTATCATTGATTATAATTTTACCTAATTTAGATAAAAAAAATATAAAAAAATTCAATAATATAAATGAAAAAGATGGAACAATTAAATAACCTTGGAATTAAAACTCAGAACCAATGAGACCTGCTTATTGTGGACCTCTATAAATGTAACAACCTGAGACGACTCTCAGCCACGGCCAGAGTGCTTCATTTGGTGACATTCATAGAACCACCAGTGTATCCTCTGTGCTGTCATACTACTTCTCACTATAAACACAACACATCAGAGCAAGTTCTACTTTTACTAAAGTATTGTACATTTTTTTCAAGAATTAAAAGAAAACTAAAGAATCAACATTCAAGTGAACAGAGTAATAATCAAAATTAAAATGACAAAACATTTTTGATGTGTTGTTATTATTTCACATGTCATTCATGACTTCCAGATTCCTTCACTTTCGGCCTCAATCTTCTCTTTGCCCAGCTACATTCGTTGGAAGTCTTGATTTCACCATCTCAAGTTTTTTCCTCTGTCTCTTCACGCTCGAGGACTATAAAGGTAAATCTAAACTCTCACTTTTGTCTTTGATTATATAGGAAGGTAATAAAACTACTTTTTTTTTGTCTGTTCAAATTCATCTATAAAAAATGTCTAATTATCTTAAATAATTAGAGGCATTTTTTTATTAAATAGTTACCTTTTTTCTTTTAAAAAAACACATAAGTTGTCCTCTAATTTTCAAGAAAAATTATAAGAATCTTTCGAAAAAGATAATTGGGTCAAATTTCATAATAAATTTTGTTATAGCCAAATTTATCTCTCAGTCATTTTTACTTAAATTTACTTTCATGGCGTGGATCAATTTTGGCTTAAATATATTTTTAGTCCCTCAAATTTAAAACAAATTTATTTTTAATTCCTCAAATTTAAAATTGTTATTTTTAGTCCTTGGAATTTTTAAAAATTTTATTTTAATCCCTTAGATCACCAATAACATATTTGAAAGTGACTAATTAAAACAATTATACAATATCAACTGAATTTAATGTAATATTTTCAATAATAGGGACACCGATAGGTAGATTTTATACAATAATATTTTATAAATTTTTTAACAAAATTTGAATATAAGGACTAAAATAAGATTTTTTAAAATTATACGGGCTAAAAACAATAATTTTAAATTTGAGGGATCAAAAACAAATTTACCTTAAAATTGAGGGACTAAAAATATATTTAAATCATTTTAAAAATATCAAGAAAACAATTATAATTTTAAGAAATTTCAAATAGACTAGTTAATGGATTTAGTACAAGGCCTGAAAAGTTATAATAGGGGCCTTCCTGCGCCTTCTCAACATTTGAGGAGCCCAAAAATGATATGGAAACGTGGACTAATATACTAATTATGTTTTGGAATATTTTTATTAGTATATTTCAAAGGATTAAATATGTTATGAATTAAATGTTTTTAGTCGGTTAAGTTATTTTAATTTTTTAAGTTTAAAATTATTTTTTAGTTTTTAATTTTATTTTAGTCTTTATATTTTAATTTTTTTAGAATTTTTCTTTTGAAATATTGTTGTATAAAATCTAAAATAAGATTGGTGACCTAAAAAATTAAAATAAATTTTTTAAAAATTACAAAGATTAACAATAATAATTTTAAATTTGAAAGAAAAAAATAAATTTAGTAATTTCACACACAAACAATAGTTAGATATTGTTTGTTTTGCACCTAAGTCTTTATGATTTTATTTTTTATTATTTCTCAAAATATTTTTTAATTATTAGAATATGTATGTATTTTATATATATATATATATATATATATATTTTTTATCAATGTGAAACTTTGTTTATAAACAAAAACATATTTAAGTCATATGTTATTTAATATAATCCGGTAGACTTTAATTAATATTTTAAGGATATTGATTAGGTAATTAAAAGTAAAAATATTATTAAAGCATTTTATCTTGATTTTTAATTTTAATAAAAAATAGTTATCATTATTCCTTAACTAGTGTGTGTTAAATTGTGAAATTATTAAACTATTATTTTTTCATTAATAACTATAAATACTTCTTTTTTGGGTAAATATAAGTAAGTTATTTATCCTTAAAAGTGTATTTTCCACTTTAGAGAATTTAAATTCTAGGTATAAATAGTTTTATTAATACTGCCCTTAAAAGATTAGAATGAAACACTTTTACATAAAGGTATAATATTTAATATTTTCAATATATCTTATTGTAGTCTTGAATAAAAAAAAATCTATTTATTAATTATTTGATTATTATTTACTATGCATAACAAAATCATTTTTAACAGTGTTTTGTATTTGGTACGAAAACAATCGTGTGTAAAGAAGGGAAAAAAACTTTCTAAATTTTAGGGAGCAAATGTTAGTATCATACTAACTACTCCGTAACGCTTAATGAACTTAAAAAGTCATCTTGGTCCCTCTCCCTCTATTCCCTTGGACATTTCTTTGATTTTTTCAACAAACATGCACACATTTATCATAATACAACAACTTAATTTCTTATGACGACCCGTTCTTTTGTTTGAAATATGGTTGTAGCTTTGGACTGATTCATTATTTCACATCATAGTCACACTTTCTGCTTCCAAAATTGTTACAAAACCATGTGTTTGGTATATACACATATAAGGTACTTAATAAAACATACGTGTGAATATTTGAACCCATTCAAACCCCTCGTGGGTTCTGCAAGTCGCGGCGTCGTTTTTAATTTTTTTTTTACTAATAAAAATAACTGAATTTAATTTTATGGAACTAGAAAGTCACAACACTTTTTCTATTGATTAATTTTCAATTCAAACCGAACCAATTTATTGGCAACCAAATTCCAAAGGTCCACATTTTTCTATAACACATGTCTTTTGCGTATTTGCAGCTGCCTAATGCCTCTTCCAAACTTGTACAGTATAAAAGAGGTTGGGAAGTGCCATTTCAAATGCTAAACTCTGCTGCATACATGAAACTATAAAGAACCTGACATTTTACTACTACCAGGTGACTCGCCCTTCTAATTAAACTTTTCTTTTTGTTTATGCATATGTTTTGGTCATGGATGTTTATAACTATAAACTATCTCAAGCATTCTCAATTTTCAGTTTTCAAATGCTTAATATGATTCTTCTTTTTTTAAATATAAAACACAAATATTTTCCACCCGAGACAATTATGCTCGAATTAGTTGAATGCCATTAATGCTTTATTGGTGACTGATTTAGTCTTTGATATTCACTATTACATAGATTGAAGTAAAGCAAGACAAGATATATGTCTTTTCTTTTTAGAATTGTATGCTCATCATTTGACGTATATGTACATTAAGAGTGTCATTGCTAGTAATAAGTTATGAGAATACTGGAAAATGTAAAGCTCATTGTTCCTGATTTTTTGCTTAGGAATGGGAATATCTGCAAGAAGCAAGGAAGGAGAGGTCACAGTGAGCTTCAAGAACGACATAAATTTGAATGATTTCTATAAGCCTGATAAGTTAGTTGTTGCTGCTACCGAAGAATCGACTAGCTGGAAGAGAAGGAAGGTGGGAAATCTGAAGCTCCAAACCACATTCTCATTCAAATATATGGTTTCAAAGAATTGTGGTTCAAAGGAGGAAGATGAGGATTTGTTCAACAAACAAAACCCCAAAGTTATGTTACAAAAACCAGAACTAATGTTTTCTCCAACTTCCTCTGCCCAGCTTGATTTAGCAACAATAAAGCTTCAGAAAGTTTACAAGAGTTACAGGATTAGAAGAAATCTGGCTGATTGTGCAGTTGTTTGCGAGGAGCTATGGTTTGCTCAAAAGTCTATAGTTGTCCTTTTCTTTTCTCTTTTGAGCTTAAATATGCATTTGCTACTTAAAAATACTACTTTTTTGAGCTTCATAAAATTCATTTATTTTTGGTTCTTAAAAATTATAAAAATCATGTAACTTTAGTCCTTATAAAATATTAGAAGCACACCTTTTTGTTAACTATAGAAATTAACAGAAAAAACAATTGTTTAGAAAATGTATAATTATCAAAACAAATGGATATATTTAAGCATTTTTTTATGGCTATGAAAAGTTTATAAGCAATGAGAATTCAATGATAGTGCTCAGTGCACTTTCAATAACTAGTTTCTCAAGTTTTTTTCTCTGGTCCAGGTGGAAGGATTCAGTGATTACTGCTAACAGGTGCTTCATATCCCATTGTGACGATAAATCAGAAACAGCTATTTCTGATATATGGGCAAAGGCTAGGATGATGGCTGCTAAGGTATACTTGAATATTAGAAGCCATAAAATTTAATCCACTTTGACTGAGGAATATATTTTTATGTACTTTGCTTCAATATTTGGGTCCATATTAGTCTTCTTTGAACCATTTTCATTGTTGGAAAGATAATGTACTTAACATAAATTGACTAGGACCACATAGACGTATTCAAAGTTTACAATCTCTTTGCTAATAAAATTTCTTTTTGAATGCTAACCACTGTATTTTTTTTTTCTTTCCCTATTGTTAGGTGGGAAAAGGTTTGTCCAAAGATGATAAGGCACAGAAATTAGCACTAAGGCACTGGCTAGAAGCTGTAAGCTCAAACGTCACATCTTGACTTATGAGTTATAATTTCATTTTTCTTTTGTTTGGTCGTATGTGGTCTTAGAATCCATATATTTTGCAGATTGATCCCCGTCATCGTTATGGGCACAATCTTCATTTCTACTATGAAGTCTGGTTTCATAGCTTGAGTTACCAACCTTTTTTCTACTGGTATAAATTGTTAACTAGGGATTGCTATAGATGCTGAGAGAAATTTTGATCCCCATTTTCTAATTTCTTAATTTGTATCTTGGTGACATGAAGGTTGGATGTTGGAGATGGCAAAAAAGTAAATCTTAAAACATGTCCTAGAAGCCAATTGCAGATGCAATGCATAAAGTACCTTGGACCCGTAAGTTGTTTAACCACATAAGCATTAACAATTTCACGTATGATAATACTTGTACTAATTATGTAGTACAAGGTTTGCATCAATGACATGTCTTATGTGACATTGATACTAGTGCATTGAAGGCTTTATTTTATAATGACTTTATTTTATGCTTTATATTAAAAGTTTCAAAGTTTGCTTCAAATTTGCAGAAAGAGAGGGAAGCATATGAAGTGATTGTGGAGGGAGGCAGGCTTGTTTATAAACAGAGCCAGAAACTTGTACACACTACTGAAGAATCTAAGTGGATTTTTGTCCTTAGCTCATCTAGAATTTTGTACGTTGGACAAAAGAATAAAGGCCAATTTCAACACTCTAGTTTTCTAGCTGGTGGTGCTACCATTGCATCTGGAAGATTGGTTGCCCAAAATGGAGTTCTTCACGTATGCCAAATGTTTTATCACCATTGATAATTTATGTTATAATTTTGTTATTCTGTCACAAAATGCAAGAATCAAAAGAAAGAAATTGAAAAACATATATCTAATGAGAATATTTCTTATTTTAACAATATGAGAGCTATGAATATGGGTCTTATAGCTATACATATATGATTTAAATTAAAAGTTAGTTAGACTTGAAAAAGTTGTGTGCATCAGTGCATGTATCTTTTAACATTGACAATTCAACTATGATTTAATAGTCTTTATTTTCTTACATTGATCAAGAGCTCTTAGTTGACATTTCATTTCTTTTATAATTGAATTGATCTTCATTTACATACTATTCAGGCTATATGGCCCTATAGTGGCCACTACCGTCCAACAGAGAAGAATTTTATGGAATTCATTTGCTTCTTGGAGGAACACAAAGTGGATATGACAAATGTAAAGGTGAATCACTTTAAAAGAATATATACTTTTAAAAAGATTTTTCCAAATTGGCCTTCAATTTAAAATCACCAAGCATCAATTTGCTTAACATTTATTGAACTTCAGTAATTTCATGTTTGTCTGATGCAGAAGGATCCAATTGATGATGATGTCCCTCCTTCTAAACCTCTAAATGAAGAGCTGCCATTTGGGTACATAGAAGGTAATGTGGGTTCCAATGCCTCTACCACTGCCAATAATCATGGTAGAGAAAATTTGGGTGACATTGGTACCAATGTGGAAGGTTCAGTTGAAGAAAACAAGCCAATGTCAAACAAATGGGCAACTGGATTTGGTCCTAGGATTGCTTGTGTGAGAGAGTATGCAGACAAATTCCAAGTTCAAGCACTTGAACAACTCAATCTTTCACCAAGAGTCAACAATGCGACATTTGCAGGCAAAGCACCCATTCCCTCTCCAAGGCCTAGCACAAAACATTTGTCACCTAGGCTTGTCAACATGGGACTTCCTAGCCCAATGCCCTCTTTAGGGTTTATGGACATTCAAGTTCATGGGCACTGCTTTTTCGTTTTAGCATTTAAATTTGGACAGTTGGTACATAATACAAGATGATAAAGGCCACAAAGGAGCTAACCAAAAATTTGTTTTTTTCATTTGGGTTTTTATTGGCCAATTTTTTGGGTCAGATAGTTTCTGTTGAATTGATTATTTTCCCCTCCCCTTAAACGCTTAGTTGCTTATCCAATAGTGTTAAGAGGTCGGTTTGATCATCCATTTTTGTATAAGTCATATGACATTTGAAAGTACAGTTATTATTTTTTAACCTCTACTCCATTTGAGATGAGATGGACGTATTGAAAGCAAGTCGTGCTCTTTGTCTATAAAGTTAGATACTAACCTGTGATGTGCAAATTGGAATGTCTTCATCGGTATCATGGTGTACGCATGCAATAAATTCGATAAAGCTTTCTTTTTTAAGTGGAGATTTTGTTTATGTTGCCAAATAAAATAAAAAGCTCGGCATTATTTGTACTAGGGACATAAATGTTAAGGTTATTTTGTCCATTTTTTTTATGATGATATATTTTTATCAGAAAATTGTTAGAATTATTTTATTGGTTTGTTTGACGAAGATATATTTTTATCAAGGGAATAATTATATCTTTGTTATTAATTTGTTAGATATTGTTTAATTTGAGTTTATTCTCTAACGATTTTATATTTTATTATCATTCAAAAAGTCTCAACTAATGAAATATGTATGTATTTTATAAATTTTTATTTCTCCTCTTGTTTTAAAGACGTGAGACTTTATTTTGTATCGCAACAATCTTTCTTTCAAACAAATGACAATTTCTCATTCAATTAAATGTAGTTTTATATTGCATTTCTATTATTATTTGCATGTTATGAATTATGGATTTTTGGTTGTCATCGAATACAACTAACAATTCTAATATCATTGTTAAGGTTATGTTATGATATTGATATTTATGTTATTTGTTTTGTATCCCAACATTAAGTTGATCACATTATCATCAACATTTAAGAGTGGAAATTTTTTTCTATGCAATGGTCAAGTGATGTGAGATTTATTTAGGTTTTTGCTCGTTACTTTTCCTCTATTTCCAAGATTAAGAAAACAAAATTCATCATCACTAATGAAACTAAAGAATGATACTACATTCATAAATCATTTGTCAAATAACTCTTGTGATAAAATTAAACCTTTTATACTTGTATTTATCATGCAAGTGTAATGGTACTTTTATATTTAAAAAAATTTCCCTTCTTTTCCACATAACTAATTTTAATGACTTATTTGGAGTCATTAAAGCTGATTTTAGGAGTCAATATAATTATTTTTTTTCAAACTAATTTAAACATTTCTAAAAACATTCACAAAGAGTGTTAAAGAAAAATTTATCGTGTGAACATCAATGTTTGTCATGTTCTAACTGTTGGAGTGAGGTTCTTATTTAGACCAATTACTTATACAAATTGATACTTAATGTGCAAAATAGACCCTTTATTTTACTTATATAATTAAAATAAATAGAAGTTAACTCTAAAAGAAATAAATCAGAGAGCCAAGAATCAAAAGGTATACTTCGTAAATTATAGTTGTTGGCATTCAATTGAAAATAAAAAATTTAACACGTTAAATATTTACCACTTTGAGATGTATGATTGAGAATTTTTTTTTTTCACAATCAACCTTTTTAAATTTCTCTTATTTGTTCTCTGTTAGTTTTCTTTATCCTTCTTACACATTCTTTTGAAGTTTTATCTCATATTTTTTTTACTCACATTTTTCAAACTTTTCTTTTATTTATTTTCATCCGATGGATTCAAACCAAATAATATATAGTACATTTTTTTTTTATTTTTTATAATTTAGTTATTTTATAACTTAATTAATCTCCCCTCAAAAAAAAACTTAATTAATCAAATATTGATGAAATGTAAGAATGTGAAATTGTTGATGAGAGTCATTTAATAAATCTTTTAGAAATGCGGGGTTGAAAAAATAGAATACTCTAAATTATGAAATAAAAAATAATAAAAATAAATTATGTGTATGTGGGTTCATTAAATAACCTCAGATAGGGTGTATAGATTCTTGGGAGATATCTGCATGTGAGGCTTTGGGCTTTATGTTATTGGGCTTTACAGAAATGAGGGTATGAAGAGGATCCGCTGATGATAGCTACTGAAAGGGTCAAATCGGAGCGTCGGAAATAAAAAAGAAAAAAGATTGAGTTTTGATTTTGAGTATCTGGTTACCGTTAGGTTGACTTTTTGTTCACCCAACACAGAAATTCAAATTTCAAAACTTGTTTCTCTCTCAACCTTATTCCTTTCCTTAATTAACCCCAACACAAGAACACAAACCACGCTCCATAATACACAAACACAAAAAAGCCTAAATTCTCTCTCTTCCGCACTGCTTCACAGCACAAACAGTTTCTTTTCTCCAATGGGTGCTTCGGGAAAGTGGTTTAAGTCGCTTCTTCATTTTCGAAAGAACTCAACTGATCAAGTTAGTGAAGTAACTTTTTTTTTTTTTTTAATTATTTAATCTGTTTCGTTTTGGTTCTTTGCTGTTATTCACTGTTTACAAATGTGTAACCAGGAGAAGGGTGGTGAGAACAAGAGTAAGAAGAAGTGGAAGCTATGGAGGGCTTCTTCAGAAGGGTCCATGAAGAAAGTTGGTGCTGCTGCTGTACCTGATTCTTCCCTTACTTATGCAGTGGCTGTGATGGTTCCCAAAGATTTCAAGATCATCAAGCAGGAATGGGCTGCCATTCGCATTCAGGCAGTATTTCGAGCCTTCTTGGTAATTCTCATGTTCATGCATGCATTAACCTTTAATTTAGGCTTGTTAGTTATGCTATGAGTTTGTTTGTGCTTTCTAATATCTTGGTTTGTTTATTTAGATCTTAAATTTGGCCTATGGTTAGATGTGATGTGACTTTGAAATTCCAATTTCCGAGTCCAATTTTTAGGAATCAAGATTTAGGATCTCCTGATCTTGGCATGACCCCATCACCTATGAAACTTGATTTTGTTCAAGTTCCACTAATAGATCCAAATTTAAAAATCTGTGCTTTCAAATTAGCTCAGAGCTCTCATCAACCCAAGTGAAATTGAATTTTGATATTCCTAGGCCCCTTTAGGCTTTACCACAGGCTGTGTCTCTTGTGATTAGTATATTAGGCGTGTGTATCTTGTGCTTGCATCTTTATATTGTGATGATTTTCTCTTTTTCATATTGACCTTATTGATACACAATTTGCAGGCTAGGCGAGCTTTGAGGGCCTTGAGGGCAGTGGTAAGGCTACAAGCTATTTTTCGGGGCCGGCTAGTAAGAAAGCAAGCAGCAGTTACTCTAAGGTGCATGCAGGCTCTTGTTCGTGTTCAGGCACGTGTGAGGGCAAGGAATGTGAGGAATTCCCCTGAAGGAAAAGCAGTGCAGAAATTATTAGATGATCATCGCAACCAACCTGATCCTTTCAAGCAGATTGAGGTATCATGAATTTCTTTAAGATAATGTAACATTGATGATTGAGGTAACATATTAGGAGATGCTAACATGTAGCATATTTTGTCATGTTATTATTATCAGCAAAGGTGGTGTGACATTCCTGGAACAGTGGATGAAGTTAAAGCAAAGCTACGAATGAGACAAGAAGGAGCCATCAAGAGGGATAGAGCAATGGCATACTCTCTGTCCACACAGGTAATGAAGCTGAGAAGATGTTTTCTGGTATACGTTTTTTCCTTTGATAAGATTTAGGAGTTAAAATTGTTAACAAATTCATGTGGTTCAAATATCTTTGTTTGGTTATAGCAGTCAAGATTATGTGCTAGTCCAAACACAAAAGGCACCAAGGCATTGACTCCTCTCAAGCATCACAACCTAAGCAATAAGAGCTTAGGATGTAGCTTGTTAGAACGGTGGATGGAGACCAAGCCTTGGGAGAGTCCTATTTCCAGGAAGAGTGAAGACCTTGTTCCTGCTTTTCAATCAAGAAGGAATGGTGTGACAACTAGGATTTCGCTTAAATCTCTTGCAACTATATCAACGCCATCATCTTCAGCTATAAGCTCTGAATACATGTGTGATGATAGCCCTGTGTCAACATCTTGTACATCTAGATCTCCATCTTTGCCATCCACAAGTACTGTTTTGGTGGAAGCAACGGAGGAAAGAGATGTTCATCAACCAAGCTACATGAATTTGACAGAGACAACCAAGGCTAAACTGAAAGCTTGCAGGAGTTCTTCACTGAATTCAAAGAAACTTGTTATGGAGGAGTGTCCATCTCACAGTTCAACAACAGGCTTTTTGAATGGAGATTCTAGAAGTAGTTCTAATTCTGATCCTTCAGTTAACTTATGGAAGGATTCTTGTGCAACACCTTTAAGGGCCAGTTATCAAAAACGAGAAATTAGGATATGAGCTTCTGTAACATTGGCAGAGAGTATTGTGGTCTACTTTCAATGAGTTCAACAGCTTGTTGTCCGTTTGACATAGTTAGATGAGCACGTATGGGATGTTAGGATTATGGGCTAATTGGCAGTGTAGATAGGTGGTTTTGTGTGAAGAATGAAATAGCAAACTAGTACACTACTGTAATATGTGTGGTGTTTTGTACACTAATATATGCATAATAGCTTTGTGTATGAATTATTTAACTCAAGTAGAAATCGAGCTTCAGATGAGACAATGTTCTTCACCATTTTTGGAAGCTATCGATGCATTGTTTTTGTTTCCTACATTTTAGTGAAGTATGTTGCTCTTTCCACTCAATAAGCTACTAAGCTAGTATGGGGGATTAAACACTTGTTATGGGCTTTTTAGTCATAACTGTTGTGTGATCTATACGCAGCCCATGAAAAATCCATTGAACTTGTGCACTTGTGCATGCAGGCATGGACACATGGTACCCTCCTCCGTGTTTGCATTATCTAGTAATTCAATTAGAAAAGCTGGCCAATAATTTTTTCTTTTTTCAATTTCTAGTAATTCAATTAGAGAAGCTGCTAACACGCCTTGTAAGTTTGACTCTGGTTTTTATTACTAGTGTTAAACATTAACCTAGAAGCCTCTGTTCACTTAATAATTTATGGTACTGTTCAGTAGCAGAAAATAAAATAAAATTCTACCATTCTGATCCTCTTAATAATTTTGACTGCTTTTGTCCAAAATAATAAGGGCTATATGTTGCAACCTGCAACATTGTCAGTTCCTTCTGTTGATTTTAAAAATGATATCAGCCAGAAATCAATGTACATCATAACATACTACTACCGCATGCTTTTAGTTGCTGGGCTTCAATTGGTAATCCTTTTTATAGTTTTTTTTTTTCAAAATAAGATAATTTAAACACGCATTTATCATCTTGAGTCGGTGTCCATTCATTGACCTCCATTACTACACATTAACAGTGTCAACCTATCACAAATAGTTCTTTTATTAGTTGTGGACCAGAAAAAAATCATGTTTGTTTTTTCTGGCTACATCCCTAAACCCGTGCACCCAACTTTTATTGTCCATTATGCAAGTTGAACCCAAAACTGCAGAGCGGTAACCATCAATACGACGGGCAAAAAACATCAATTCAAGATTATAGATGTGTAAGCTTTAATTGACAATGCTTATCTCCACTTAAGCAACAAGAATAATTTAAGTTTAACAGTTAAAGTCACGTGGTCCTATGTACAATAAATAATATGCAATGATGCAACGTGTAGTATGGTCCAGCTCCAGTCAATCATGCTTTTGCGTAAAGGACCACAGTTATCACCGTCACCTTTGAAGTATTAGTGCATCATTTAACCGGTAAACATCAAGCAAAAAAGATTGATATATTATATAGACACAAAAAATACTAATGAAACATTTTGAGTTCCAAATAGACCAAACAATGAAATGGTTCAAAGGTCAATTTCAGAAGCATGGACGTATACTGAAAGGGCTTTAGTTTAGAGGGTATCTCCAAACCATTAGTTTGACTTGTCTATACTGCATGGCCTACGTGCACAAGACGAGGGTGCTATAGGCTTTCCACGTGAGAATATGCGCTAACAAAGGCAAGAAATCAGGATGCCACCAAAAGTTGCAAAATTTTTTGAATGTCATTTGATGGGATTCCCAAGTGAGGGGAAAGAAAAAGCGAGGGATGCTTTCTTCAATTTGGAGTAAGTGTGCAAACTTCCTTTCATGGGGGATTGCCATGAATAGAAGGAAGACGAAGTGGGGCCTTATAGGAGGCCTATTTTCTTGGATATCCCTTTTTCTGTAGGGCATTTCTAGTCTTGTTTCCTTGCTTTATAAAGAATATAACATCTCTTCTCTTTTTCTTTTATTTTTCCCACTATTTGCACTGGCCATACTGATAAATACTAATGTGGCCCTTTACCTGTATGCATCAGTGCCAATTATTGATTGACTCATGAAAATTCAGATTTAAGTTTCTTCATTTTCTCCGTTTATGTTTAATATAGCCATGGTAAAATGTTTTTAGCAATTCTTGTCCTTGAGTTAAAGTTGTTTATATTTTTCTTTATTTTGATCATGAACAAGTGTGCAAAGTTTGTTTTGTGTACGTCTGCATGTGTGTAAACAAAGCAAGTATTTATTTCTCCTGTGAACCTATCTTATGAACAAACTTTTGGTTCCTTCAGCATTTTGAATCTACCCTTTATCTTCTCTTAGGCCTATTCAGGGCATGTTTAGATGTGCATCCAAGATCCACTTCCAAGTCAGAATCACATCAATTGATTGAAAAACTACTATTTGTTGCTTCTATTAAATAGAGAGTGTGTTAATCCACGTTTTTTTATTTGGTTTCAAACACACTTATTCAAATCTAACAGCTACTGGAATGTTGATAGAATTTCCCTTGGTGAAGCATTGCAATATTTCCCCTCTAGGCTTCCTTCAAGCATATAAGAGTTCATCTGCATGATCAATTGAATTAATTTAATATCGATTTAGCTTTAAATCATTAATAGAAGTACACTTAAGTTTACAATAATTGTAGGTTGCTGTATGGATTATAATATTGTGGTTATTTTTACCATATGGTAGCAAACGAGATTTAAAGATAACTTTAGGTGAGCCATATGCTACTTTTCTTTATTTAGATTCTCGTTGTATCTGAAGGGACATGCATCTTGATTTCTTTCCTTGTATCTCGAAAAATCCCCATCCTCTCGAGAGTGGAAAAAGAAAGAAACTAGCATTTGACTGAAAATGACCCATACCAAAACCAATCTGAAATCAGTAGAGGACAAAGAATTACATGGCATTCTTTCATGTACTTGCTTTGATATCTCTGTAAGTGAGGAAAAAAAACAAAAGACTCTGACAACAAAGTCCTTTGATGGCTCAACAAATAAAGCAAAGGAGGCCAGTAGTATTAAATGATGCATGTGCAGCAATTAATTAGGAATCTTGTTTTAACTAGCTCTTTCTTCCATCATAAGCTTGGCATGCTCCTACTTTTTCTCTCAGAAGCAACAAATTGTGGGAACTCCATGCTGCTTTGCAGCCTCTTTCACAGCAAGAAAGAAATTTGTTCTTAGCTTTTTATTTTACTATATATGGCATTCTTCAAGGGGCTACATGCCAACTGTAATTAAAGATGACCCTAAAGCCAAATTGATTGCATTTGCTGTTGAAGGTTCAAAAAGACTAGTTTCTCTAGCATACTTATGCACATCAACAATAAATGAATATTTAACAAAAAAACTAGATCAGAAATTGCTGAAGAATTATATTTTTGAAGTTTATATGCAGATGCAAATAATAAAGATCATCATAAGTGTTGTTCTCTCATCAGAATTAGAGATTCACTTCAGTAATAAACATAATAATAAAACAACAACACCATCTAAGTTTTGTCCTATAATAAAACAAGGGAAGGACATGGAATGGTCAAACGGCATGAGTATGCAACAATAATAGCCAAACAACGACATGAAAATAAGGTTGCCTTTACGCTTCACATTCCAATTGTAAAACACTCTTGCTTTAGCAGAGGACTTAAAAACCAAGTATGTATGTAACAAGTAAGACCCAATTTTCATATACTAGAAAATAAACAAAGCTTGATTAAAAATGAAAGGAAGAAAGAAAAATGGGAGGCGTAAAATTAATAATCTGGGTGATCCTATGCATGGAGAAAAGATTAGATGAACATGAGGCAATTATTTATGATAGTACTTTGCATGGAATCCAGAAACAGGATGTAAAAGCATACTTTTGCTCAGCTGCTTTTGGTCCATCGATCGATATGAAATGCGTACACAAAGTGGCCGGCAACTATATTCTTCACGTTGTCCCCATTGCCTTCTTTCCAGTGCTACCATTTTCCCGATACCAATCACACAAACATCTTCTTTCACAATTTTTTTTACCATTCTTTGTTTATTTATTGATATGATACCACACAATCTCTCTAACACACTTTTTTATTATTAGTTAACACATTATTTAACCTCATAGGCAGTTAATTGTTTTTCTTCCCCATGAAATAGCAAAACATAGCATGACCATACATATTAGAAAACTTCTTCATTAACCTTTTAACACATTTTCCATAACCTAAACTTCACTTTCATCTAAATCAAAACCTATCTAGTATATTAGTTATATAAAAATAACAAGAATAATAAATAATTAAATCATAAAGAAAAGATCCAAATAAAGGAATTTGAATCCAAGGAAGAGGACTTGAGAAAATATACATTCCTTCCATCATAAAACTTTCACCCTTAACAAACGTACCAATGACTTGATTTGCTTCTCTAATAATATGGGTACAATGTTAACCAAAAAATAGCATGGTTTATGTAAAATAAAAAAAAATTTAAAAAAAATCCCTTGTTTAAGAATTTAATAGTCAAAGTAAGATTATACTTTACTAATATCTTCTCACTAAAGCTTATATCACATATCAGTTTAAGTCCATAATAGAGGGCCCAAAGTTTTGTTTGAATGACAATGGATTTTCCCAAATTAATAGAAAAGGCACACATAAACCTACCAAGATGATTTCTTAGTATCCCACCACAGGATACCATAGTCTCCTCCCCTACAACACCATCACAATGTAATTTGCAGGTTCCAATCCACGGTGAGCCGCTGACATCCACCTAATATTGGAAATTGGGTACATATTCGCTGTCACATAAGTAGACTTAAACAAATATGAAAATACTTTATAAATTAAAGATAATATATAAAGATATCAAATATTATTTTTATAATTATTGAATTTAATAACTTAAAGACAACATCTGTATATTGAACCTGTATATTAATAATTCATTATTAAATAAAAATTAATTATTAATAAATTTAAATTATATATTTTTTCAGTACTTGTATCTCAGATATAAATGTGTAGTTTATTTTATATACAAAACATAAGAATGGAAGGAAAATATGAGTTTCTTAGAGAGGAAAGAATGATTTATTTTAATTGTATTAAATTAAATGAATTGAGTAGTATATTGTAACATAATAAAAAAAGAATAGCATAATACAGACACATGTATATAAATTACACTTTTTTTTATTTTTTCTTTTTAGGTAATCATCATGAATTTTATAACATTTAATATATAAAAAATTAATGACTGATCTCTATAAAAAAAATCATAAAAACATATAAAATAGTATTTTAAATTCATTCTCAATACTAAGATTTCAACATAGACAACTAATATTATAAATTCATTCGTTAATATTTTCTTATAATAGAAGTTCGTTTATTTTGTTATCCTTATGTTACATTAATAAGCATATTGAGAGCATTTTAAATATTTATAAATAATTTTAAAATGAAAAATATTAAATAAAACAAGACATTTTAAGTTCTCATCTTGTAAAAAAGAAAAGTGCTAGTAAAATAATATTTTATTTTTTAAAATAAAATTTATATGATTTCCACAAAATAATCCACGTGTCATTATTTAAATATGTGGTGAAAAATTGTGTTATTAACATAAATCAAAATATTAGATGGTTTTAATATACTAGTTTATGAAAGGACCAAATCCCGATAAGCAAAAGGAGAGGAATATAACCGGACCGGCGGATCCTTGATGTCAAAAAAAGGAAAAATACTGCCGGTGAATTCTTCATCATCTGTCCTATCATTTATATTTTTCTTTCCTTTTTTTTTATTGGAGGGTTTAAATAAGTTTTATGGTTCTGTTTTTTTATTTTATTTTATTTTAAAAAGTTACTTTTAACTTTTTTTTTCTTTTATTGTGGGTTGTTAATTTTGCATAATGCTGCAAGTTCAACGAATTGCAGCTAATCATTGATCTCCATAGCTCTAATAATTAGGTTTAGGGAAGTGTAGACGTGTAGTAATATAGGGTGTAGATATAAGAATTTTATTATTTACCTTTTTTTCTTTCTAAAATCACTTTAAATATTAACATTTTCTTTAAGAATATTGTTAAAAGAAAAAGAGCAATAATAACGCTACAATTTTTTTTTATGTCAATGTTATATAGAGAAAGAAAAAGATAGGAGAAAAAAAATGACAAATATAATAAGAGTTTAATAGAGATATATTGACATAATAAAACAGTTTTATTAATTTTTTATAATAACTAACTTAAAAATTCATATAAATCGTAAATTATGATTAAATGAAAGTGTAATTTTTTTTATTACATTAACTATATATAAGAATTAAACTCATATGATAAATGACGTGAGAAAAACAAAGAGAATAATTAAAAAATATATTATTCACATAACAACTTATTAAACAATTTATATTATACAGTACTATTGATATATTATTTTTTAATCACTTCATTTATTATATTTTTTCCTTTCTTAACCGTACAAAAACTACTCTAAAATTGTTGTACAAATAAAATTTCTCAAAATAAAAATGAGATGTAAGAAAAAAATGAGTGTATATTAATTTTTTTATTAAAGAATATGTATGTTCATTAATTAATAACCACATAAATAAATACTTTTCCTTTAATATTTTAATTATTATCTTTAAAATTTAATGAATATTCTTGTTTACCTTTTACATTTATTTATAGTCATATTTTCTCCTTTTTTATTGTATTTTTTATATTTTTTAATTCTCTATTTTTCAACAGTGTACACGTTATATTACTTGTGAAAAACAACCTTTTCCAAAAAAGTTGTCTTAATTTAGGTAGAGACAACATGTGGTTTTTTTTTTTTTTCACACTTACAACATGTGTTGATATTCTCCTTTACTTTATAACCATGAACGAAAGAATATACATCATTTGTTTAATTTTGTTGAAGTTGACAGTAATAAGTGTTATAAGAGCATTAATTAAGACATTAATGGGAAGAGTTTTTATAAATCATTAAAACATTCTACCAGCATCTTAAGAGCTTTAATTAATTAAGAAATGAAAAGGAGAATATCATAACACGTTCTACTATGATGTTCAACATATTGTTAATGTGATTTTAAATGAAAATAATCTAAGCACTAACGGTGTAAACGCCCAACAAAGTTTACAACATTTGATACATAGTTGAATTATTTGATTATATTGAGTCATTGACAATTGTATAATTAATTTTTTAACTGTGCATATGAAGAAGACTTTATAATGAAAGGTAAAACTTTTTTTTTCGTAATTTAATTTCACATCTCTAAAATATGTAATCAATCTCCCACTAGTAATTAGTTAAATGATATCTTTTGGACACACTAAAAAAATATATTAAAAGATTCTAAATTCTCATTCAATTACAAGCTTTGATATAAAGAATTTGTTAGCTATTTCAACAATTATCTTAAAAGTCATACATAACGTGATTTATAACTAATTAACAATGTAAAAAAATTAATATATAATAATTAAATTCATTTATTTTATTATCATTATTTTAGTGAGAATCAGTCTTAATTAGTAAGAATTTAATAAGAGGATAAAAACCGTACCTCTTTATTAAATGTTGACCAGTGGAGAATTAAAACACACACAAGTTAATAATTGAAAAGTCAAGGAAATTAGAGTTAGCTCAATAATAGAATTAAACTTTAGAAGAAGAAAAAATTGGTACTTAAATAAAAAATTATATAATAAGTTGTAAAATTAAGTGAGAGAAAGAAAGGAAAGGGAGAAAATAATATTCCTGCTATGAAAATAAGATCATCATATATCACTTCCTAAAAAAAAAAATTCTTGCGTGAATGTGAAAAAGATTCAACTAAAAGGTTTTCAATAAATAGGTTGGGCTCTTTAGAATATCTCATTAAAATAAATAAAATCTTAAAAAAAAAAATCATCACAAATTTCTTTTTCAATTTTAGAATTTTATAAATTTTGAAGTTCTAGAAATACAATGCTCATTACGAAGGAATCTAACTCTTTAAGGACAAATAATGCCATGCAAATTATGGTTGTGGTCAACAAGCAAAAGAGTTGCGTCATGGATTAGCAAAAGTTATTGTTTGGACAAACTAATTAATTATAGCTATGCCCATGCACCAATTATATAATTAATTAAAAAAAACCATAAAGTTATTGATTATGCTTTGCTTACTATAATTGCATATTTGTGATGAGTTCTCTTAATTAAAACCACCTCATTGTTCTTCCCCACGGTAGTATCTAGATTTATATAACTTTCAAAGTTGAGTAACTCTATACACTTCAATGTTTCTTCTTCTTAAAGATATGACCCTTGAAGTTTTATCACAAATTTGGAACGATAGTACATTATCATGTCACTTGTCAATTAAACTTGGTTAGTCTCAATAAGAATAAGAATGATTAATAATCATTTCTTAAGCATTTATTCATCTAAGTAGTCAAGCATGTCTTATATGGGTTTGAATTAATGCGTACACGAGCCATCAGTTAAGAAAGCACGATTTGAAGTATATCCAAAAAATAAAAGCTCTTTCTCTTCAAATGTCTTAAATACACAAATAGAAAAATGTCATATTTTAATGGGGAAACGTATTAATTAGTCGTCATTTTCATCAGTTAAAATTACACTATCAAAAACACATGTCTAATAACTACTACTTTTTTGTCTGTTGAGATTGGACATTTTTTCGGTAATATATAGTTGATGAAATTATTTAGACGCTTTCAAGATTCTCAAATAATATACTCTAACGTAAGTTGATAATCATTATTGGTTATCTTCGATCTCCTTTTTATTTTATTTTTTAGTTCTTTAGATTTTTAGTGCTGATGGGTTCATCAATAGGACCAATTTATTATATATTTTAGCAAAAAAAAAAATAGCTTAATTACTTTATTATATTTTTTCTTTCTTTAATTTCTACTGCTCCAAAAGAAAAAAAAAACTACTCTATTTTATAAGATTTAGGGATATGCTATGGAAGCTCATATTTCACTAAAAAGGAACACGTGATAATTAAGTAATTCAGCAAATAATCACTACCTTTGACCGCGTTTGGTGGCAATTTTCCAAAGTTCATACGTACCACTCCTTTTATTCAGATCCCCAAACATTTTCTTTAAAATAAATTTAAAACTAGTACTAGATTTTACATAAACTAATAAGGATGTGAACACAAATGTTAAGCATTTATATGTTACTTCATAGATTTATTAACTTTATTTAATATGAGACTCTTAATTCACAATTACACAACAATAAGAGCATTTTTTTATGATGAGTAGTAAAGATTACAACCGCCGCCATAATGAGATTCAATCGTAAATTTCTTTTCATCATATTAATTGTCGAGCTTAATCGTCTCCATTGCTAATTGGCCAGTTCGTTGATGATAAGGAAAGACTCAAAATACATGGTGCTGGAAATAAGAGTTTTATGAATAAGAGTGAATTAATTATGCATAGTTTATGGAATATATAATTTGCAAATGTGTTGTGGAGGCTGGGCCAAGTTGCTGGAAGATCTACACAAGCTTTTGCATGAGATTAAAATATTAATTATTTGATCATATATTTATGATAGATGGCCCTGGCCACCTTTGTCTTCCCGGCCCTTAAATCTACCTTTAATTTGGATGCTTTTCATTCAAAATCTTTTAGAACTCTATGCATTTTTTAGTAGTTCGAGCTCATCAAAAACTAATATTCACTTAAAAAAAGGAACAAGTTACCTTTAATCACATCTTTCAAACGGTTGTTAGTATTTTCATACACAACTCAAGAGTTTTTTACATTGAAGCTGAAAGACCTTTAATAAATTAGTATTTGATTTTCTTCCACCCATAAACTAATATTCATATATTTTTTTTAATATTTTCTACCTGTCTGGGTTGCCTTAGGTGTATATATTAATTAATTATCTGATCTGAATGAGCGTGAAAGATATTTTTGTTAATGAATTCCAATGATTGAAAAAGTGATTGACAATATTCACCCTAGTTACTGGTCTGAAAGGGTCAAAAGTTGAGGTAATTAAATTGGAGAGGCTGAGGCATAGATCCATAAAGCAAGAATATATAAGCATTGCTTCACCAACCCCGTTGAAAAACTTTCTTCATCTGCGTTGAGGAGGGACCCACCACCCTGCATGTGTGACACGTGTACAAGCCAGCCCATCCCAGAGTGAGCTAAGAAGGATCCATTATAAGGCCTACAATTGTTGCAGTCTCACACTGCACATTTTAGCCCTTTGCTACAAACCCTAACTGGGCCACTCCCCACATTAAATTCACCACCTCACTTCTTCGCATATCATCCATTTTTCTCTTCTTCCCTCTCTCACCACATTTTCATATAACCACTTGCAAACTAGGGCTAAAGCTACACCCTAGAGTTTCCCTTCTTTTGTGCTTCCCTTATATATATGTTTTATATTTTATCCTCAAATTCAAATAAAACACCAAAACTGATCCTTGTTTGGCCATTGCCTCTGTATGTACCATTGGTTTGAAATATTTGAGAGAGAGAAAAATAAAATAAAATTGGAGATATGGGGCATCATTCTTGCTGCAACAAGCAGAAGGTCAAAAGAGGGCTTTGGTCACCTGAAGAAGATGAAAAACTCATCAACTACATCACAACTTATGGACATGGTTGCTGGAGCTCAGTTCCAAAACTTGCGGGTAATTATATATATATCACTTCTCCTATTTTAAAATTGTTTAGTTCCAAGTTTAGAAGAGAGAGTTTCTCTGTCAAAATTAATTTTCTGATAGAGAAGTTCTTCTAACTTCTATTTAAATAGACTCTTTAAGTATAAACTGCATACCATTTTATTCTTTTATTAGTACTCAAAGAGACTTATGAACTTGCTAATTACATGGTTAACTATTTCATGGAGGGCAGGCTTGCAGAGGTGTGGAAAGAGTTGCAGATTAAGATGGATAAATTATCTAAGACCTGATTTGAAACGAGGAAGCTTCTCTCCTCAAGAAGCAGCACTCATTATAGAGCTTCATAGTATTCTAGGCAACAGGTTTTTATTTATTTATTTATTGATAAATTGATAATAAATTTCCTTTTTATTTCTTTCTTTTTCTTATTTCCCCGTAAATTGCTCTTTTTATGATGATGATGATCAAAGTCAACATTATTATGAAAAGGTTGGTTTGTTAACTTTTCTTAACGAGAGGGTGTTGTTTTGGACACAGGTGGGCTCAGATAGCGAAGCACCTACCTGGAAGAACAGATAATGAGGTGAAGAACTTTTGGAATTCAAGCATAAAGAAGAAGCTGCTTTCTCATGATGTTGTTCCTTCTTTAGCCACATTTTCTGATATTCACGGTCCTCCCAATGGTTCCATGGAAAGTTTCTTCCCTTTAACTGACACCAACCCTATCCTAAACTCCCATCATCACTTAGACCAACTATACCTTCCCATCATCCCTCCCCCAATCTTGCAAGGCTTTGATCATGACAATGATATCAAGATTGACATAAACAATTACAATACTAATGCCAATTTCCTACATTTTCAGAATCCAATGCCAGAAACAGTGCCGCCATCTAATAATATCCCATCTTTGTTTGAAGATACATGGTCCTTGGGCTGTGTACCAATTCACCTTAATCCAAATCAAGAAAATCAAATAATGATCACAAAAAGTGACACCACCCCACACTTGATTGTTGAGAAATTCATCAATCCAAGTACATGGCAGCACTCTTTGGAACCCCCCATTGTGCCAAAAGTTTGTGAGAGCATTGAGGATTATGTCTGTAGCATCCCATTTTCTTCTTCTGATAATAATTCACAAGAACATGATCCGGAAGCTGTTGCGTGTTACACACCTAGTATTTGTCCACAAGATCAAACCGTGGCACCAAATCAAGTGGAGTACATTGATGCCATCATCATGTCATCGTTGCCATCCTCAACAACATCATCTTCATCAGTATCATTCTACCAAGCAGACAAATAGTCACAAAACCTATCAATATTCCTTCAAGTTTGCTGTCAAGATGAGCATTGGTTACTATCATATAATAGGTTAATTTTATGTATATATAATTGAGTAGGTTGTGATGAGCTCAATTAATATTTCATGCATTTTAAAACATGCATTTAATTTTCTCTGGATTTTTCAAATAAAGAGGGTGATGAGTAGATCAATCTCATATCGGCAAACCTGAGCCTTGCTAGTTATGGCTCTTCCATTAAACCATGTTTGTTCAAGTTACATAAATATGTCTAGGTTCTTATTTCTTTCACATGTTTGTTGTCAACTAAAAGTACGTATCCGTGTATGTATGATTATTTCTCTTGAGAAGTGCTGTGTATGTTGTATAACAATCATATGCATAGTTTTGCACTTTAAGTTGACTCATTGTTCTTATATGCTTTAATTTCCCCTCTCTCTCTCTCTCTCTCTCTGACATTCATGGATGACAACGTCGAACAAAGACAAAATCCGTACACAAACCATAGTCAACTGGTTGGCACTGGAGGCCAAAGTGCCCTTAAATGTGACCTAGTTATAGGCTAGGGTGATCTGGCTGTTATATGACATACCATGTTATGATGTGATCGATTAAAGAACCACCAACCAATATGAATTCCATGTTTTAATAATACAAAATAAATTATTAGGGTATGACGAAATCAAAGTATAATATGCATAAAATCTTAGATGTAGATTTAAGTTTTATTGTTGTTATTGTGAGTGAAAAACCAATAAGACCTGTGATAAAGAGAACAATTTTGTAAACTTAATTATATCATATTTGCATATACTTCTTTGGCATTTTCCAATAATCTTTTTTTACTTTTAGAAACAAAGTCCGTTTACTTTTGCATATCGTAACGTATATACTTTGTAAGGGTCCATCTTATCTCGAGTCTTGACATTTGCATTGCCCAGAGAAAATTTGATATGATCTTGCTTATAATTTGGTTAAAGTTTTAGAAAAAGAACAAAGAACAAAACGTCACTTCTGGTCTTTTGATAGGAAAACGAAAGAAAAGAGCGACAAGAAAAATAGAAGATTGATTAATTGAACGTTTTAGTGGAAACCAATATATAGAGATAATATATTTTACTATAATATTCGGAAAAGTTAATACAGCCTATTTTATTTTATTTAATAATGAAAAATCAAAATTATATGAAGATTACATAATCACTTTAGAGAATTGCACGATTTTATGTTTTACCTTTATCATATACAGCGCATTATATAATTAAGATCTTAAAGTCCATTACACTTTCATTTTTGTCTTTTTTTATCCTCGTCTTATAAAATATTATGAAGAAGAGAAAAAAACGTGTTTTCCTCTTTCAGTCCTGTTTATTAAGTGGTAAAATCTATAAAATTCTAGAATTATTAAAGCAGCACGTACTTAATTAGGAACCTATTTGCATCATTGCAAAATGTAAACGGATGTTCATACACATTCCAAATCCTGGAATGGAGAAGTGATATTTTGTGCTATTAGTGTTGAACATGAATTGAATTAGTTACACGATGCTCTTAAATAAACAGAAATCATTTTGCTAAATTTAGCTTGCAATACAAAGTAAAGGACTGAAGCCTAAACGGTTATTTTTAGGAAATGATTTACAAATTGCAGCTCATTTTTTTTAATGAAAAATATTGCAGCTCATATCAAAGCAAAGCTGCATTGAATACAAATTGTTGTTTTTTTTAATAGTAAAACTTACAATGACAACAATAAAATGTAAAGTGTAAACCTACAAATTATTATATTTGTGAATTGTATATGAATTAATAAGATATTGTATGCTTGGTTTAGGACTACAGTCTCTCCTTTACCCTATAGGTAAACCAACTTTTTCTTGCTCAATTTGTTCTATCACTATAAGAAATGTTATATATAGACATATAAAAAGTGTTACTATATGTATAATATATGTAGGTATATATCTATTTGACATATAGTTATACACAATTTTAGTATTAATTTTGAATGAAATTTAACAATATATTTTGTGTGTTACTATAACTTATACTCACATTTTTTAACAATATACCAACATATATTATATTTATTATATAGGTAAAGTAGTTTAATTTTAGTGACATATATTGTGTCATTATAAAATGTATATCACTATATTTCAATTTCTTTGTAGTGTATTTTTACACCCCCTCCCTCTCCATCTTTAGGACAGATTTGTGTGTGATACAAGTTTCTTTATCCTATTTTTCTATCTCTTTAATCCCTTGGGGTCCCCAGTTGAATGTTAAGAATTCTTATTAAAATATTTGACATCTAATAAGAGAGAAGTTATTGGTAATTAAAAAGGAGGAGTATTCTTTTATTTCGAATTATATATATATATATATATATATATATATATATATATATATATATATATATATATATATATATATTATCGTACTTTTTGAGAAACAAACTAAGAAAAGTTCACTCTATGCATAATCAATTTTCAATTAATCTTATTTGAATTGGGTTAGCTCATATTATATAGAAACCAAAAATCTATTTTGAGTTTGTAAAAATGAATCATGTTATACTCTTTTTGACAATTTTTTTTAAAACAAAGAAGATTTATAAAAATCAGAAAGAAAACAAGTAAAAAAAAGTGCAAAAGTTTACAATAAGCTGAAGAGCTTATAACATAAATAGGGAAAAATCTCTTTATTATAGACTAAAATTTATTGAAAATCACATTTTTTATAATTTTTTTTATAATATTTAATGATATTCTCTCCTTATTTAATAATAAGATTCATCAAAATTTGTAATTTTTAATCAATAATAAAATAATATTAACAAGAAAGAGTTGTTAGCATTTTTATTCTAAAAATATAGACATTGAGTAACCCCAGTGTAAATGTTAACTGCTACTATTACTTGCACCCAAACACCAATTACATGTATATCTTGCCCGATAATAGTAATATTTGTTCTCTCTTAGAGTATGGAACTAATCGTCAATTTTTTTTGTCACGTTGCTTAGCATTCGCTTTCTTTCACTTTAAATAATATTCAGCCAATCATATTTGACAGCTTAAAGTATAAGAGGCACTGTAGACAGATAGAAACTTTTGACTTAAAATCATTTTTGTTTGTATATATAATTGACTTGGATGTGTTTAAGTCGTCTAACATAAAAACATGACAATTATATTACATCATACTCTAAAAAAATGTGAGTAATGAAACGAAACAGAATATCTATGGTTTGAGTCACCTAATTTCTGTGATTTTTCAGTTTGGACTTTGGAGTTCAACTCAAACAATCAACAACACAGTATTCACCCATAATTGTAAATGTTGAAGCAATGACAAAAAGATAATGCAAAAACAAATTTATGGAGAGAAAATTTGGGTTCTCATTCTCAACATACATTATAAAACAGTTGGAGAGAGAAATGTTAAAAGTTGCAAACTGATCATAGTTGTAAAGATTCGAGTGGTCGTCTTTAATGTGGGTTTACCCATTTGCCATGTTTTTCCTTTCCTTATGTTTGCCGTCACCTAAGTACAGTGAACATAGTAACACGATTTTACTGTGACCACTCCAATAAGCCAATAACCTAACACAGTTTGGTTTTCCTTGTCTTTGCCGTTACCTATTATTCAAAATAGGATTGTTATGTTGTCTTGCAAATATTCATTCTATTTTATAAAAAAAAATGAATTTAATTTAATATCTTGAAAAAAGTTGTCTAAATTTGTCCAGAAAAAATATAGAGTTAAACAATAGCATTAAAAAAGAATTGGTGCAACTAATTATGTATTCAATGATTGGTATAAATTTTATTAGTCAAAGTTGTTTAACTCCATTTTTAATTGGAGTCAATTAGACAACCTTGTACTAAAAATATAAAGTTGTTTTTATATGAAGCTTTTTTTTAGAAAGACTTAGCTAGGTTGTTTTAGTTCAGAGCATTTAGTGAATGTAAAACTTGATCTTTTCTAGGACTCAGGAGTCTCTAAAATATAAACTTGAATGACAATATAGACATAAATCATTTATTTCTTCCTATGATCCTACAAATTGTGTTATATAAATATTTTTATTAATAAGTCAATAAATCTTAGCATTTATAATTGTTATCGTGTTTATTCTGTAATTCATGGTGCCTTGTTCCAACTATTCGTTGGGAGATGGTTCGAAAATAGATTAAGTCTTGTTATGAGACGTATTTGGCATATCAGTTGACTGTCACAGAACTTGTTAGGTTCACTCAATCGATAGGAGATCAATACGATACAACCTTCCAAGCTTGAGTGTTAAAGGTGCAATGAGTTTAAGTAACCAAGTTACTTGGTCGTTGAGAGACTGATTGTACATATCCTTTAGGCTTAAGTGTGCATGTGTGAAGAGCCTATATGCTTATACTCACTCGATCGACGGGAGACTAGTATAGTACATAGTCTTTTAGGCTCGAGTGCCAAAGGCACGAAGAGTTTAAGTGATTAGGCTACTTCGTTGTTGGGAGACTGGTAAGTGTGCAACCCTCTAAGGTCAAGTGTCATGGTTACGAAGAGTCTTAATGGTCAGTGGATTGATGTCATGTTAATTGTCTTTTGGCTTTTAATAGTTTCAACTTATTGTTTGGCTTTGTATTTTATTACTTGAGCATTTTGTTTGATTGAAGTGTTTTTGGTTGCTAGGATGCAAGATGTTTTCACTTAATCTTGGTATTCAACTGAGTTATTGCATTTGTGCCTAAGATAGGATTTGATCAATTATCCTGAGAGTCAAGATTTCTCCTAGTATTTTTATTTGATGATAGTCGTAACATGTTTCAAAAATGTCTTTCACTAAGAGTTGGTATTTGATTGAGTGTTTCATTTGTGCTTGAATTGAGTTTTAGATTAGTGTAGTATCTTTTTTAATTGGTATCACTTAATAGATGAGAATTGTGTGATTTGGCCATTTTGTACTTCATATATGGTTTAGTAAATCACCGATGATTGGCAAGCATATGAGTCGCTTTGTATTTCAACGATTAGTTTATAAATGCTTGATTTTCTTTCGAGTTTTCAAATAATCGATACATAGTTTGTTGAATGTGTTTATCAAATGCCTAAATAGTTTATCAGTAACTTGTCAAGATTGTGTTTTATAAGTATTTGTTTTTTATCAAATAGTTTATAATTGATAGATCATCTGTTGAGTTTGTTATTTATTTTTTAGCCATCTTGTATTTCAAATTGTCTTTGATAGTTGCTCAATTGTATTCTCAAAATAGTATGTTAGTTTCTTATTGTAATTGGTTTCAACTTTGTTTTGTTTGTGGCATTTTATTTAGTGTGGACCATAAAGTGCTTTTATGCCAAGGTATCACTCATTCATCAACCTTAAAGAAATTTTCACGTGAAGGATTTTCTCTCGTTGTCATCATCCTTAAAATGCTCTTCACATCAAGGATTTTTCTTCTGGTTGTCTACCTTAAGACACTCTTCATGCTAAAGATTTTTCTTCTAGCCATTGACCATAAGACACTCTTCATGCCAAGGATTTTATTTCTTGTTGTCGACCTTAAAATGCTCTTCACATTAAATATTTTTATTTTTATCGTCGGCCTCAAGATGTTGTTCATGGCAAGCATTTTTCTTCTTCTCATCAACCTTAAAACGTTTTTCATATTAAAAAAAATTTCTTCTTGTCAAGGTTTTTCTTCTTGTCACCAACATTAAGACGTTCTTTACACCAAAAATTTATCTTCTTGTCGCCAATCTTAAGGTGTTCTTCACGTCAAAAATTTGTCTTCTTGCCACCAACCTTAAAACACTCTTTACATCAAAAAAATTTCTTTTTGTTGCCAACCTTAAGACGTTTTTCATGCCAAATATTTTTCTTCTTCTCATTGACTTTAAAACATTATTCACATTAAGGATTTTTTTCTTATCGTCAGCCTTAAGCTAAGATGTTTTTCACGCTAAGGATTTTTCGTTTTGCTACAAACCTTAAGACCCTCTTCACGCTAAGGGTTTCACGTGTCGTTAACTTTAAAACATTTTTCACGCTAAGGATTTTTCATCGAACTTAAAACGTTATTCACTTTAAGAATTTTTTTTCTTGTCGTCAACTTTAAGACACTTTTCATGTCAAAGCCTCCTATCACCAATCTTAAGACGTTCTTCATGCCAATTATTTTCTTCTTATCGTCAACCTTAAGATGTTCTTTACACTAAAAAAAATTTTAGTAAATATTTTCGAGTAGATATTATGGAATAAATTCTCATGTAGATATTTTTAATAAATTTTCAAGTAGTTAATTTTTAATAACTTTTTTTCAAGGAGATATATACACAAAATATTATGTCATTCTCCTTAAATTTTTTTTTCTAATATAAAATTGGTAACAATCATTACACATTTATTATTCATTACAAACAATATATTAACTTCTAAAAGGAATAACTATAAAAAAGGTGCTATAAAATGGTAACCTAGCTTGTAATAGTAAATATTATAATAAACAAAATAAATAAATAATAAGAAAGAATACATACATTATATATATATATATATATATATATATATATATATAATAATAATAATAATAATAAACAAACAAGTGAGCTTAAAAGAAAATATAGTAATAAGGAGATGATAATAAGTTCACCAAGCTATTTCCAATAATTCAACCTTTGAAAGACTCGGTCATATTTTTTAGAAACGTAATCAAATTAAATTATAGTATGTTATCATTTTTATATAATGATATTTCAGCTATAAAATTAGCAAATCAATTTCATATATTGACATAATGTGGCAAAATAATTTTCACATATCTATTTCTACTTTAGTTATCAAAAATAAATGAATAAATTCGTACAATAATCATATACACGGCTTCATAAATTTTATAATATGTAATTAATTATAGAAATTAAATATACGATACAAAATTACGATCCTTTATCATAATGATTGTGATAATAATTGAATAATTAAATGTAATAATATCATATAAAAATAAATCAATGACATTTACGTAAAACTTATCCAATATTTACTAGCTATTGTAAAACTAAATGATTTGAGCAACCTTGATCGTAATGCTTGGCAGCTATTAACAGGGGACAATACTAAAAGGTGTAGGCACAAATAAAAGATAATTGCATGCCATAACAAATGAGCAAGATTTAGCATCTAGAAATGAATTCCCTTTCGAATAAAAAATATCATTGGTGCTTTAAACATTTGTTTTACATAATTATCTTTGAGTTAACATCAACGAATACAATAAATTTAAAAGAAAAACAATAATGATGTAATTTAGTAGAATAAAAAATATTATTTTGGTAAAAAAAAAAAAGTTTTTATGACAAATATGTAGTTGAGTTGAAAAAAATAATTTAATAACATGTGAAATTCACAATTTGTCAAAATATAGTGAGTCAAAGATGAATATAATAATAAAAATAAAAATGATAGAACCTTGTTGAAAAATACTTAGGAGCATAAGAATGTTTTGAACGAAAAGAGAGATCTAAATAGAAATTTTTTCATATAGCTCGAAGAAAATGAGGGTTCTTAATTTATGCAAGTAGGTAAAAGTTTTACCAAGTCCCATAATAGGTGTTAAAATGTTTTGGTATGAAACTTCCTCTTGGAAGACTTAGCAGTTGTCTCAATCCAAAGTATTTAATGGATTTAAAACTGATATTTTTTTAGATCTAAAAGTTCCTTTATATAAACTTGGATGATATTATGGATATAAATATCTTATTTCTTTCCATGATCCCGCAAATCATGTTGTATGATTATTGTCATTAATAGACCAATAAACCTTAGCATTTATATGATAGTTATTGTGCCTATTCTATAATTCATGGCGCTTTGTCCCAACTATTTGCAAAGATGGTTCGAAAATTAATTGAATCTTATTGTGAGGTATATTTGACAAATCGATCAACCATCAATTAGAGGGTATGCTCAATTGACTTGGTTGCCAGAAATCGATATGGTACACAACTCTTCAACTTCGAGTACTAAAGACGTAAAAAGTCTAAGTGATTAGGTTACTTGGTTGTTGAGAGATAGATACGATACACAATTTTTTAGGCTCAAGTATGTAAGTGTGAAGAGTCTATGTGCTTGGACTCACTCAATCAATGGGAGACTAGCACGTTACAAAAACGTATTTAATACTTATTGTACAAAGAAGTAATGAAGTATTAATTTTTTGGATAACCATGTTATTAATACGAAATAATCACCTGTTTTATTGATGACTAACCTATGTTAAAAAATCTGACTAGATGACCTTTAATGAGATTTTTCTTATAATTATATTTTTTTCATACATAAACTTGAAACTCAAAACATTGCTTAAAGAGATAAATCTAGTACCACTTAAACAAATATTTTGTTAATAATAGTAGCGAAGTATTATTGTTAAAAGGGGAGATTCTGATTTAAAAAATTTATGCAATTGCTGTCAATAATATCATAAAGCAGAAAATGACTAAAAGAGAATGAATAACGTGAAACCAATTACATAATTATTTTGACAGTGGTAGCGAAATTAAACTATGATTGTGGTAACATATGGAATCTTCTGAAAGAATCTAAGTTAGGGGGACATAGCCACTTTGAATTAATCATGGAATGATTGTAGCATACCTACCCGTTTACCTTTTTCTTCTTCCCTGGCTTCATAATTATCTTTGGATCATATTCATCTCATCAGTGTGAATTAGTGTCTATCCTTCATTTGCAAATTGAAATAAAAAAGAACATGGCCACCGCGTTACTTCAATAATTTAAAGGGCCCATTAACCCTGGAAGTGGACTCTTTGCCCTATTTTGACACAAGGGTGGGCCTTATTCATGGCTCAGAATCTTAGAAAGTGTTCTTTCTTATGGGCCAACCCTCTTCAGAATCATTTCATTTTATTAATCTCAGAGGCTTTTCTTCGCAGGGAATTGAGCAAGAAAGTAAGGTGAGAAAATAAATAAAAAATGTTTTCACTCTAACCTCTTTTGCCGCGTCAATCTTTGTTGATACCCTGACCCTTTATCTGATTTGTTTGTGTTATTATGTTTCATTTCCACCCTTTCCAGAGCAGAGGCCTCGGTGACAAGACAGTTAAAGGAATCAAAGGTCGCTCCATAAAACTAATCACTTTTTCTTAAACCTATAACGTATGCCAATTCATATATCGCACTTGGAATGGACGATTCATTAACAAGAGCCTAGTGTACTTGAATTCAATTATTTTGTTTATAACCTACAAGAATGCCGATTAACAATGAAAAAATATAAAGAATCATCGACAATAGTTAGAGCATCTTAAGTTGCTTTTACTATTAACCAATGGTACCATCGACAGTAGTTAGAGCATCTTAAGTTGCTTTAAAAACTAAAATGAATATAAGTAGTTTACAGATATAGACAGATAAAACTTTCAATGATTTATTTAAGAGTTCACTTTTAATAACCAACTAAAGTGTCAATAATATGCAAATAAATAACCTGCAAGTCCTATTGGTAGCAATTACATTTAAAAAGTTAAGCCATAATTAAGTTTGTATAAAAAAGTCATAAATAATATAGTTAAATAACTACAACATTGGATTAGTAAGTCATTGGCTTATGTAAAACTAGATTCATATGCTTTTAAGTAAGGCCTCAATTGGAGTATTATGGATTGAAAAAAAAATGGTGGTAAAATAAAAGATACAAGTATGATTTAAAAAACAAAAGAACTATGATACTATTAAACAGTGATTTAAAATCCGGATCGAACCGGCCAGTCGGATCGGTCGGATCAGGAACCGGTGGTCCAGCCGGTCTAGATCTTAAGTTGGATCGGTTATGTAGTTGACCCGTTTTAAACTGGATTGAACCGATCAATTTTTCGATTCAACCGGTAAACCGGTGGGTCAAACCGGTTCAACCACTTTTTTTTTCTTATTTTTTAAAAAAAAAAACTTAAGGAACCATAAACCACAAAAATAATAATGAAAATTGAATCTCTTAATGGAAGAGCAAAGAGTCTTGTTAAATATAACAATGACTACTTGTTCTAATGTATTTGTTTGTAATATATACAACTTAAATAACTTTTATAGTATATTATTAATTTTAAATTATATATTTAATAATATAATATCTACGTAGATATTACATATATTATTTTGTGATATCAATTGCAAGCATATTATATATGTACATATTATTTATATTTTTAATTTGTATTAATATACAGTTTAACATGTAATTTTTTATGTATTTTTTTACAAAATAAAAATAAAAATAATTTTAAATAAGATAGAAAAATTAAAATTTTAAATAAGATATGAATTTATTAAAATTTATAAGTATAAAATATATTTAATATGAATATTTTTTAATAAAAATAAATAAAAATTAAGTCATGCGGTTTAACTAATGACTCACCAGTTCAATCTTTGACCTACTGACCTAGTACCTTATAATCGGGTCGATGATCGGTCCGATTTTTTAAACTATGCTATTAAAGATGCTCTTAGAAGAGCAACAGGCGAGAAAAGTAGGATTGAAACCTTGACAGACACTTGGCTGTTCATGGTTGCCTTTCTGCTCACGGGAAAGAAATTTATGTATAGTTCTGTTTAGAGCTGTCAAAACGGGCCAACCCGGCCCATGTGGGCCGGCCCACCTTGACCCACTTTAAAAACGAGCCAACCCAACCCGGCCCACTTGTAATTTTTTCAAAAAAAATTTGGCCCGGCCCGGCCCACCACGGGTTGGTGGGTTATACGGGCCAACCCACCAGCCCACCAAAAATTAAAAAAAAATTATTAACAAAATTCAAAATTTTAAATTAATTATAAATTAACATAATAGTCATAAAATTAACATCATTAATAGTTATAAGTCATAATTCATCATACAAAATTAAATACAAATCATGATAAAAGTTTAAAATAAAAATTTTCAATATATCATCATACAAAATAAACTACAAATCATATTCAAATTTTTATTGAAAAAAAAATGGTGGGTTGGTGGGCCACCCGGCCCACCACGGGTTTAGCCCGGGTGGGCCGGGTCAAAGTGGGCCGGGTTGAAATATACCCACCTACTATAAAACTTCAATTTTTTTGGCCCGGCCCGGCCCGTTTTCAAGGTGGGCCGGGTTGGCCCACGGGTCCCGGCCCACTTTGACAGCTCTAGTTCTGTTCCTGATGCACGTAAAGTGTAAACAACATTTGTGTCCCATTACAACAATTCATCTGTGCCTTGTCAATCAAGAGATGCACTCTCCACAAAATTTTGGATTCAAATTTTCTTATAATAAATAAAGACGAGATATGAGATACAAAGAGCGAAACATCCATGTATGTCCCTTTGTGGGGGAATAAGCTCTTAGTCTTCGCAACTTGCACGGACGCCAATTGGGTTTGGTTTGGCAACAAAATCAAAGACTATCCTTGGGCATGGAGTAGGTCCAAAAGCCTAGCTTATCAAACTACTACTCTATGCCTCAGGTCGGCCCAAAATTGTTCTAATCTTAATAAAATAAAACATTCTATTTAATCTAATCTAATAATATATAAAATGATTAAATTAGGGTAGAAATAATTTATTAACTATTGTAATGATTGAGTGGTGGTTGGTGATTTAAATATTTTATCTCGGATCCAATCATAAGTTCAAATTCTCTTGTCAAAGCTGTACCATAAAAATAGGCATGGTAAAGGTGTGGGAGGGTAAGAAATTACGAACTGGTAAGGTAAGATTAGGGTAAGTGGAGTAGGATGGTTTGGGTGTACATATAAAAACCCAAAAATAGAGAGGTACGTAAAAGTAAGAACCTTCAATCATTCCATGCACTCTACCGACATTACTTTCCATCACGCCTATGTCGGTGCTGCACTTCTGTGCAAGCCTAAGGGTAAGGGAACCCAGTCTGGCACCAAACGTGACTGTACCCTGCACGTTTCAGTTATTACTATCTACCTATAATCATTTTATTAACCATGAACATTCCCAAATTTACCATCATAAATAAAACTTGCCTATGTCAAATGAAGCTATATTCTTTTTTATTTTTCAAATACCATCACAAATATAGTTTAAACGTGATTATCTTTTGGGCCATAGGCCCTTCTTTGAATGAGAAAAAATAAAAAGTAATCATATTTTCTAAATAGAATTAATCACCTATATACTGATAATGTAAAAAAATTTTACACTGACAATCAATCATATCTTTTAATAATGTCATGTCATTTACTTATTTAATCAAATAAAAATAAAATAAAATAATTTAAAAGATATAATTGATTGACAGTATAAAAAACTTTACACCGACAATATATACATGATTAACTCTTCTAAATATCCCTACAAAACTCAATTTTAAAACTAATTCTTCCAACGTCCATTCTTCATTTCAACCTTAAATTCTTCACAATAACACCCAAACGCAATGGTGCGCAACTAACCTGTAACCAATGTATTTTCATCAGAGGACATTATAAGAAATCGTCAATCAAAAGTTTAACTATTTTCCAACAAAAAAATAAGCGGGAAAATACAGCTGCTCCAATGTTTTTACTAGTAATAGATAGATATTACAAACAGACGAAATGGCATTTTTCTAAAATATGCCCAAGAAAATTACAAGAAGCATTTGCTTCAAATCAGAAATAACTAAGTGACCATAGGAAATGAAACAATGAAGAAGGAAACAAAAAAAAAATGTAAAAAAAAAAATTAAAAAAAAAATAGTACAAGTGGAAATCCACTATTGAATTGGTGTGACTACCGCTTCTGCTCCATCTTTGCTTTAAGGAAGAAAAAAAATAGAGGAAAGAATCATCATAAATCTCAAATGTACACAATCATACTAAACTTTCAATTTATTGTCCACTAGGAAGCACATCAGAAATCCAATCAGAAGCTGCCGTTTGAATATCAGTTTCAATATGAGGAGAAAGAGACAGCGGAGTCACTGCAACCTGTTCCCCCAGATCACACGCAAGAATCAGTCAGAACAAGGGGAAATTGGTAACCCCCGAAGACACCAGCATAGTAGCATGCACCAATTAGGAAAATAAAAAAAAAACTAATTAAAAAAAACAAATGTTAATTCAAAAGGCAATAAATATTGGTCCAACTTACATATCCACTTTCAAGTGCTCTGTAATCCAGATCTTCGTCTATTTCTTCCTCTTCCTGCTGTTTGTCCAAAAACTGAAGATACAAGTAGAGTATAGCTAAGTTCACTTCTACAAACAATTCAAAAATATTTAATAGGTATACAAATACAACATAAATATAAACAAATGCAAGAATGGAAATTAGCAACCCGAATCATATCAACAGACTGCACAGAGGTGTCACAAGTAATATATATGTAGAACAGTAGATGAACCAATGGTTAAAAAAAAAAAAACCTATTAAGGTTGCAGTAAACATTTGAAAACATTTTTATGATAATCTCCTGCACATAGTACTCTTCATAATCATAATCATCACAGAGAAACGGAATAACTAAAATATTAACATGATTCGTCCATGGTGATAGCAAAATCTAATTAAGGTTTTGTTTTTCCCCTCCTATTTACCTCTAGCCTGAAATACTTCTTCACCCTGTTAGGATCAGATTTTCCTGCAGCTCCAGTTGATTCAATAATCTCCAAATTCTTTTTCTGTGTAGCCAATCGACGAGCTGCACCCTGAAGTTGATAAATAAATATGAGCAAGATTTGAGTGCCATCATGATTAGATTAGAAGCATTAAAATCCCTTCAGATTACAGAGAACATAAAGACATGAAATGCAAGTATGTAGGACACCTACAGCTGCAGAAGCATCTCGGCCAAGCTGCGCAAACTGAAGACCAAGGCCACCTTGTTGATTGGCCAAGAAATGACCAGTTGGATAGCGGCTGGACGAAACAGCCAGCCAGTTTAGAGTGGATCTCTTCATACTTTGCTTGGTCAATTTGAAGCCCTATCAAAAAAATGATTACATTGCATCCGTGTAAACAACAGAACCAAAAAGTAAGATATCACCATGAAATATTTTGAATCATTAGAATCTAATCGACCAAGAATATTAATGTGCACACTAGTTTTTGTAAAATACATGGCCAAGACCTAGAGCATTTGCTTGGTAAAATTGAAAACATGATCCAATATATAATAAAATTTGCACACCTTGTTACTCAAAGGAGACGTGGGAATTTCAATATCTAGAAAGCAGCTTTTGGGAAAAGTTCCCTTTTCAACATCCCTAATAGCTGCATTTATTAACGGTAAACAGATTGATGCTGCATCCTTGAAATCATCTTCTTTACTCTCATCCTTCTTCCTACAACAGAACACGATGTCAACTCATAATGCCAGCACGAAAGCACAGTTAAAACCAAATATACAAAATCATCCATTTACCAATTCAATGATATTGATAATGCCGGCACACCCCATAACAACGCCTCCCTAGCTCCGGCAACAACCCCCGAGTAGAATCTGTGAACTTACAAAGCACAAGATAAACACGGTACTACACTATACATAAGACTGCAAATTCTGAATAACACAAGACTGCAAGTTCCTAGATCATGCAATAAATTAGATCTATAAAACATACATGTTATGACCACAGTTCGATCCCCGGTTAATCCCGCTAATAACCTGAAATTCAAACCAAGTTATCATCCACAAATCTTCATTCCTTGGTTTTCAGAACAATCAATGAAACACATAATTTCAAGTGGCACGATGTAAAGACTAACCAGCATAGGCTTTGACCACGAAAACAACGCTCCAGATAACGCCAGCGAAACACAGTCCACAGTAGTCCCTGAATTATCAACAATAATTAGCAGTTAAAAAATTTAATTCAGGTAACCGCATCCATTAATATTATTAGAAAAGCCGAAACCTGAAATCTCGAAGGCGGTGGCGCCGCTCAATTTGGCGGAAGCGGCTTCTACGGTTTCGCGGAGGGTAACGGAGTGCGCGGAAGCGGATTTGTCCCTAAGACGAAGCAAGAAATCAGGAAAGCGGAAGGAGAAAAGGAGCGCATTGTGAAAAAGGAGTAGAGAGAAAGGGAAAACTGACGATTGCGGAACGATGACGTGGACATTGTAGAGGGCTTGATTAACGAGAGCTTCGACGAGGTGCGTGAGGCCGGGGGAATCGACGCCGTCGGTGTTCGTGACCAACACAATTGGCTTCGACTCGTCGAATTCAGGTTCCAGAGGCTCCTCGCTGGCTTGCTCCGCCTCGGAATTCGATTCCGATTTTCTGCTGAGGAGCGCTTCTTGGAGATTGGAAACGAGTCCCGGTGGCATCATCATCTTGCAACGACGTCGTAAGAAGAAGAAGATGAAGAAGAAGAAGAAAGGAGGGGACAATAAAGCGCTGAAAAAAGAAAATGAAGAAAAATTTGGATAGATGAGAGAGAGTTAGACCGCTTCTAACGCCGCTTACGTCGATCACTAATGAAATCTTTAGTCTATAACATTTCAATTTCAATTATATTATATATGTCATGTCAAGTGAACATCTAACTATTTTTTATTTTTTTTTTATGCTTCTGTAAGGATGAAAATTAATAATGAAATTTTCTCTTCTTTTCCGTTTAATTTTTAATGAATTCCTGTAGATTTTAAATAAACAAAAAAGCTTGCCTTTTCATTTTAAAAGAAGCTTTGTTTTGAAAGAGTCTCAATCTAGATTGGACTAATCAAATTAATTTGACAAAGTCTACAACCATAAAGATCATAACCGAGGTAACAAACAACCTTTCAATGCATTACACTTTTTTCTTTCAAGTTAACTTTAATGCCACTTTAAAGTTCTGAACGATGGGTAAATCAGCCATAAAATGATACATTTGAATTCTACATAAAAAAAATATAAAATAAAAAACACTTTTCTATGTAAATTTTATATCTGTTTCATTTATTTATTTTTTTATATAGTTAAATTTACGCAAGCTTTAAAGAAAAAAATTTCTTATTTAGAACCATTCCTGATCAAATTTGATTTAAATACTTAAAAAATAATCAGAATTTAGCGTCTTATCCTTGAAAATGAGATTATAATTGTTATAAAAAGGATGAAAGGTGGCAGACGATAGCGTCATGAAAGAACAAGTGAATAGGGTGTAAGGCATTTCAAGAGAGATTCATGTCGTGTAGCCAACGATGAGCATAATGATAGGAAGATGCAACCAAAAATTTTAATAGTGCTTATCCAATCTGAATCTGGTAGCCTTTTTTGGAGGGTTTTAAAATTTTGTTTACCAATTTATGGCATAAAAAGTATGAACATGATTAGATGCAAGTGCTCAGAGAATAATAAATATTCTTCATGGAATGGTTTGGGTTTGCCTGCTAGTTTCGACGTGTAGATCATGTCAAGCAGGTTTGGATTATATGTAAATGAATTCTTGTTTTTTTTTATAATACTTTGATATAATTCTCTTTTTTTTTTCTCTCCGTTATATCACAACACTCATTTTACTATACAATTTTCTCTCTTTTTCTCCTAATTGTAGAAAGTTATAAAATGAAAAAGAATATAAAAAAAAACCTGTATAAATTATGGAGACAAGCCGTCATGGGCATCGTTCAATTTTGTATGAAAATACTTTTCCAACACTACTTTAAATATTTTAACGCATGATTTATCCTTAGATATTTTCCAACATTAATTTTAATGCATTCTTTTATTACCAAATCACACTTCAGTTCACACTTAACAATAACAAAAAATGACTTTTAAAAGAAGTATTAGACATGGCCAGACAATAAGAAATACGATTAAAAATCTTAAGAAAATACATTGATAACAAATCCCCATTTATAATTGCATCACTCTACTTATGCTTGCTATACCAAATCATCACATTATCATAAAGATCTCTAGGTGTAAAAGATAACAAAATAGTACGACTACTTTTATAATGGTCATCAGAAAATTTCTTGTGAACTTTATGATGTTTAAATGACTTTTTTCTCTGAGAACAGTTAGCGAAATCAGGTATCTCAGTACCTATCTTCAACTTATTAGATATTATTTTGAAATACGTGATATGAGTTGGTAAGACCTGTGTCACGTAGACGTAGTAGTTCAAATGGGGAATATACCAAAATGCTGAAGTTAACAGAAAATGCTAAGCAATTGGCCTCTTACAATTATTTGCGCCGATAATCAAAGTCCCAATATTAACGCAAAAGCTTAGTGACACAAAATTAAGCTCGTGCTATTGGAGGCAAAGCTAAAAAATCTTACATTGAAGCATGAATTACTTTGTTAAATAATACTTACATAAAGTACGACATGTTATGGAGGTAATTTAATTATTGTCACATGGTGTTGTCTGCAGTGCCCCATGTAGAGTTACCCCTTACCCTTTCGTTTCCTAGCTCTACTTCGCAAAGCAGACACAAGGGCCATGTTCTCAGTCTCCTGAATTGAAAAGACACGTTAAGTTTTCCAAAAGAGAAATCAGAAAAAACAATGATACGAGTCATAACTCACCCTTGTTACCATCATATGTTTCAGGGCACCAACTAGCTCAAACAAATACTCATAAGCAGCCTTGTGTGGCTCCTGCAAAAAGAACCCTTCAGTTTCGACTAACCATATTAACAAATATGTTGTAAATCATAAATAATGACACTACCTGTATGTTGGGAGGCAGAGGCAATCCTTCCACCAATGGTGCCCTTGGAACCGGCAAAACTTGAGTACCACCAGAACCGTCAGGAAGCTCAACACTCCAACATGGGGCATTGTATATGCCTAATGCCCCAAAGTCAAACTCAGGTCTCATCCCATCCGGATAAATTCTTTGAGGAACAGATACGGCAGAGGTGGAGGCCTGTGCATGTATATCAACAGAAGTAAGCTGATTCAGTGTTTCCATCTTTAGCAAGCAATACAACATGATGATGAGAAAAAAGTTCTAGGCATTTCAAGTCATATGATGTGAAATATATGCAGCACAACACTGTATACTTTTATTAGAATTTCTATTGCTCTTTCATGCAATTATACTCGTTCATCCTATAGTTATCACATGAAAAGGAAAGCTAAGGAGCACTTATTGGAAAAGCTATTTGTTAACATACACTTTGAGAAGAGTCTAGTCTACTCGAGTCCATGTTATTAGCATCAAAACCAACATAAGGATCCACCTGGAAAACAAACAATACAAGTCAGACACAATTAATAAAAGACAATAAATATCACTTCAATGATTTAAATGTATATCTTCTAAGCAAAGAAAGTTTTCAAGGTACCATTCTCACGCATTAAAATATTTTACTATAAAAATTCTCTTTATACCCACAATTTTCCAAATTGATTACTTGATTTTATTTTTCAAATCTTCTACAACTTCAATATAAATCTTGTTTTCTTCCCACCGGAAGTTACTACCAGCTTGCATTTGATTCCCTACAGTAGAAAAGAATACAAGCCATTTAGAATTTGTATGTCAACTTGATAAGAAAACATTACCATTGGTCTTTCTGCTGCTTTGAATGAGTGAAAGGAAGGACTTCCAAAGTCAGGGGACTTCAATACTGCATATGCCCACTTATTGTTATATATCGTTTTACCAAACTGCAACATAAAAGACCTTTAAGAAGATATAATATCTCAGATGCTGCAGATCTCAAAGTCACACTTCTTTGTAACAACTACATTTCATTACTCAAACATAGTGTGTTAAAACTGTTTTCTTTGAATGATAATAAATCACTGTCTATGTAACAATACCCGTTTGTGCAGTTACTAGTGAAATAAAAAATGTATACCACATGTTGACTATGCACGAATTTTTCATCACTTCAAGATTATGTTATTTGTAAATAAGCATCCCAATAGCGCTATAGCACTGCTAGCAGCTGTTTAACCAGATGGTGGCAGGATCAAACTCATTTAACAACCCCCCCCCCCCCCCCCAAAACACCCACCCGGTTCATTGGTATTTTTTGTAAGTACCAATTGGTTCCAAATCCAATTATCTTTCCTACCAATATTAAATATTATATGCAAGCATATGAGGCTAGGACTAAGCTTATGTATTTCATACTTCAAAAAATCATTCAAGGGAAAATGCTACAGGTGCAATAAATGCAAAAGTTTTGAATAAATGAATAATATTAATAAAGAAATAAAAAATGTTACTTGCATATGCAAATTAGAACCTGTGGATAGTGTGGAGCACTAAAAAGTGTATATAGTTTTCCCGATTCTCCATCATGATCTATGCTGTATCCACTAAACATATCCCCAAAATCATCATCTCTTCCAGCCCTTGCATCAGGTCCTTCATGTGATCTGATAATCAGCTATGCAGCAAGAATAATATTTACTAACAGTAAGAATATTATTTAGTAATTAAACAAATAATATTTATTAAATAACGCTGGTTCTTTAATACACATCTAAACATGCAACCCATCATGTACAATGACAGGCATTATTGATGACAATTTGTGATATTAGCTCTAAACATCTGATAATAAGCTCAAGCATGGGACTTAAGTGGTTGTGTTCTTTATAATTAGTATGAAACAAATGAAGAATATAAACAAAAACATTACTCTAAAAAGGGGTAATTCATGAAGAAAAAGAAGGGGAACTAGAACACCAAGTCCAAACTCAAAAATGTGAATAATTCAATTTTCTTGCTGGAAAGAATGATTATAATGTTTATATTTTCAGTTAACATTAAACTTCCTGATCTTGAGAATGTAAAATGAAATAAGAAAATAAGGCAGACTATGCTTAAAAAAAGTAAGTAAAAAAGGGTAACAGACAGAGATAAGTCCAGGTTTGAAGCTTTTCATGTTGAGTGAGGTCAATCAAGGTCAAGGGTTTTAGGTCAGCAAAAGCTTTAGTTCCTCCTCTAAAAAGTCAGGTCAAGTGTCGTAAAGGCAACCAGTGCGATAACCCACCAGTGAAAATGAAAGAAGTTCTAGTGGGACAGCAACAGAAGTATCTAACATCATGTCCTAGACACGAAGATGAGCAAGAGTGCAAGTGAATTTTGTCAAGATAGAACAGCAGACTTCTGAGGAGATTGGAAGCCTATATAAATAATAGGAATGACAAATTGCAATCTTTATTTACAAGACCAATTCATAATTTCGTATGACTTAATCTCTTCCTGATAAAAACACACTATGGATGTTTCTTGGCTATCCTTTCCTCTCAACCTCCTGACTAACACTGACTATAAGATAAACACTGGAATAAACCGGATTCGTTTTCCAAAACAATAAGAACACAGCCTATTAATTTCTTTGACTAGAGGATGATGAAAAGTTAAAATATCATGGCAATAGTATACTAACAAAAAGTACCAATTTGGTGTGTGACATCAAATATAACTATAATAATTAGAAGATTGGGAAATCTTAATCAAATTACTTCATTCAGTAAAATAAATAAGTATTTACTAATTAGTATTACATAATACAATAAAGTCACTAAGCGCTCATTCAGTACTATAATCAAATTATACTTTTGAATGTTATTACCTTTAAGTTGTTCTGCTTTAAGAATGCCTCGGTGCAATCAGGACCCCACCATAAACCTAACTTTTGACCTGTATTATCCCTCAGACCATCCTTGTTAGATGGTTTTGACCAGAGAACATCACTCAATAATATGTTAGGACCTTCATAAGGGCAATCTACACAAGATCTTTTAACTTCAGATAACTCAGCTAAAGAACCAAGATCCACCCTGTGTGTTTTATTCCGTTTTGGTTTCTGTGAAGATGCTGCATCTATACTACGGAAAAGTCCTCCATGAGTAGTATAAGCACAGTTGGCAATAACTGATGCTAATGGAAGCTCCTTGAAACACTCTAAGAATTTACTGTAGACATCTTCACCTTGATCACCATATTTGGACCACACCTCCTCCTTAAAACCATATCTTGTAGTGCAATATCTTGATTCATGATTTCCACGAAGTAGATATACTCTGTGAGGCATCAAGACCTGAATATGCAATGACAGACTTTATTGCATACCAATAAATATTGAGTGTGTAATATGTGTAAGTATTCTATTTGGCCACCATAACAGTTATTACTTATTAAGTCATACAAATATTTCTAAACAGTAGTCTTCTGTGATCTTATTTCTACAACAACCAACAAAATCATGAAGGATCTCAACATTTGTTAAATTTTGCAACAACCACCTTACCTTCCAAGCCAACAAGACCAAAAGCACTTCAACTCCCCAAGCTCCTTTATCTACATAATTTCCATTGAAAACATAAATCTGGTTCTCAGAGGGCACACCTGCATGCTTCAAAAGCAACATTAAGTCATGAAACTGCCCGTGTATATCACCTACTACAATGACTCTTGAATCTTCTCCTTGACAATTAATATCCACACAGTTTGGTTCTTTACATAAAATACTACAAACACCATCCACCAATTTTTCCACCAACATGGTAGGCACAACATGACAGAATTCAGATGACAACATCTTCTGTGAAGCCTGCTCAAGGATGATCATCATGTCCTGAACCCACTCTAAGGTGATGCAATCATCTGGGGGCCACATAACAAATTGCTGAAAGCAAGGTAACAAAGACTCCTGCACTTCATCTATCCCATTTTCAAACCTTAATACATGATCGACATCCAACATCTCGTCCTCATTAGTCATGCTTTGTGCCCCATCAATCAGGGCGTCCCCATTGCTGATCTTTGTTGACTCAACCAAGGGACTATCTCTCATCCCTTCATCCACAAAGCCAACCTGTAAAACTGATCAATGTACCTTAAAGAGAAATCTTAAATATAGACAAAATGAAACAAATTAAAACATAATTAGACAGCAAGAAGAATTAACCCCTTACTTGTTCTGCAAGTAAATCAGGCCTAGCTATTGCAACTCTAGGTTGTTTATCAATAATCCCATGTGCAATATCTTTCATCCTCGTGACTAAATGCATCCTCTGGTCATCCAAGCCTTCAAAGGAAATCCTACTTAATATTTGAATGATATCTCTGGATGCACAAACCTGTAAGTGCAAACTGCATTATGTCAGTAAAGAGAGAGATAAATTATCAACATTACTCAAAGGAATCAGTGTGAACCATTTTCTCAATGCTGTAGCGCAAGGCAGTGATAACATCACTCTTAGTCACCTGCAAATAGAACACAGTTTACGAGGGTAATGCTCAGCAGGAAAAAAGAAAATTGTGTAAAAATAAATAAATTATATCAGCAGCTGCTTATCTCTCTTGGTAGTACCATTCTATCTCGATCATCAACAACCCCACGTGCTATTTCTCTCATCATCACTAAGGAATGCACTTGTTGGTCATCTAAATTTACCAAGGACATTGAATTTATTCCTTCCAAAATCTTCTGGCACCCACTCTTTATTCTCTCTTTGTGGTGGTCCATGACAAGAGCCAGCAAAGCCCAGAAAGAGAACTAGATTAACTGACACATGTAGCAACCACAACACCCCAGGTGAACATTTTCACTCAGACAATAGGAAAAGTAAGAACTTTGAAAGTGTAACGAAAACCCAAATTCGTGGAATAAGGGGGCGAATCAGGTAAAGCAAAAACTTCATTACTGGTAGAACCTTTCTTCCTTCACTCAAGTGTGGAACCACTTAGCCAAAAGGGAAGGTATTTGAGTTGAGCAAGCTCTTTGGAAAAATATATACTCTTCAAATTGAAATTGTGCTACCCTAATTCGGGTATGGCTGCAAACTGAGCTTCAAACTCTTCTCTTTATCCTGAGCGATTAATGTTACCCCAAGGGAAGGAACTTAGGGTTTGCTTCATGCTGATTCACTCATTCTAATGCAGGGGAAAAGAAATTGGAAAGTGGTATTGTTAATTAATCAATTAATTAAGGTAAATTACTCTTCTTCTTCTTTTTCTTATCGTTTATTATTAAATAATCTAATTTAATATCTTAATTTTTAAAATGATGTAATATTATTTTTCTGTCTAAATTAAACTAAGTTCATTGATTCTTTGTATACATGAAAAGACAATATTAGATATTATTTTAAAAATTAAGTGACAATTTTTTAATAATAAAATACTAAATTAAATTTTTTTAATAAAATTTAACTCAGTTTTTTTTACAGCAATATAATTCAATTATTTGAAATAGATTCGAGTGATGTAACTCTCTCGATATTAAACTAAAAAAAAAACAAGCATTATGTCAAAGTAATTTTAATGGTTAAAATAATGTGAAATTGATAAATAATTTTTTAATTAAATATACATAAGAGATTTAATTTTTAAATAAATATCTATACAAACATTTATTAGAAAAAATACATAAATTTATTAAAAGAGATATTATCATTTAAATCTCTAAAAAAAATAGCTTTTAACTCATGTAGAATACTCTCTTCAAATAAAAAAAATGAAGACTAATATAATATGAGTACATTTATAATACATCTTTATTATCAATATTAATAATATTAATTAACATAAGTGATAATAACTTATATTTTTTAATTAAATTATTTAAAATAAATCCCGACTTTAGATATTAAATCCATTATGTGGGAAGAAAAATACACATGGATATAATAACCATTTTCAAAAATATAAATTTATAAAAATCATATAAAAAAATTATAAATTATTATATTTACGAGAGAGAGAAAAAAGTTACTATTGAACAAAAAATTACAAGAATTTTTTGGAAAATAAAAAATTGACAAAAAAAATGAAGGGTGGTGTAGATGGAAGAAAATAAAAGTTCAGAAAGAAACTCATATTAAAAGTTCAGAAAGAAACTCATATTTAAAGTTTCAACCCATTTCTTGTAAATTAGCCCAGTGATAAGTTTCAATATCTTAGCCCAATTTCACCCAAGGTTTACGCTAAAATGGATAATAAAGTGTCCGTGCCCGAAAGAAAAACTTCTTTTTAAGTAAAGTTTTAAATTTGAATATATTTTTTAAAATATGATTGAAAAAATAATTTTTTTTTAAGTCAGAGCATATAAGTCAATAAATACTTTAAATCAGAGCATATAAGCATATAAGTCAATAAATCTACCTCTTTTTAGTTTTTATATTTTTTTTCAGACATTTATATATATTTTTATTATATATTAATTTTTTCCACCACCATATCTTTTAAATATAAAATAAAAAAATGTATAAAAAAAATTGATTATAGTTCATTTTATCAATAATAATTATGATTTTATTTTGTAACCATTTTTATTTAAATTTATTTTACTTTTTTTAATTATACATTTTATTACTTGATTTATATGTTATCATTTTTATTTTATTTTATTTTACTATTTTTAAACAGGAATTCGTTCCTCATAACCTCACGAATAATAATAAAATTAAATTAAATTTAAAAAAAAAAGCGTTTGACAAAAAAAAAAGTAATAACAAGTGAATAGGCTATTTTGTGCGCTCTAATTATCATCTCTGTACACACTTATAATTATAATAAGAGTTAATTACTTATACACTGTCAGTGTAAAGTTTTTTTACACTGACAACCAATTATATCTTTTAATTTAGTTGCCGATATAAAAAAATATGATTAACTCAAATAATAATACAGAACTTTTAGATGATATAGCTGTTAAATATTATATCACAATGCAATAACATGAAATACCAGTTCTCACTTTAACAATTTTTTTTAATTTAAATAATCAATGTATGCAGATTTAATTTGACAATTAAACCAAAATTACAATTTTTTTTTGGAAATTGAGAAACCAAATTACGTGATTAAAAATATATATATATAGGTCCAAAATTACAAATTAAGAATTAATAAAGCAAAAATAGAATTGAGCAATGGTTCAACAGGCACAATAGCAAATCTGATCTTGATTGCAGGTGCCACCAAGCAAACCTTCTCCTATCTTGCATAGATAGTCACACTGTTGGCTCCCAATTGGCTCAATGCATCCTTCTGGGAACAAAACACTTGCTCTCTCACATTTTTCACCCTCCACCACCACCATTTCTTCTACAATTTCCAAACACAACTATTTTATTTCATCAAAATCAAATTAATCAACTATAACATTTTCTTCCTCACATTAAATATATATTGACGTACCAGAAGCTATGAGAAGAATCAACAAACATAACCCAACAACTGATTTCCTCCCCATCGCTGATCCTTTTCTTTCTTTTTTCTCTCCTCAAAATGTTTTGCTCCTCATCACATATTTTTCCATTTTATAGACCTCAACTTGGTTCAATATTCCCTACCATTTTGGTCCAATCTTGGTGTTTTACAATACTCGCACCTCTCATAGCTTTTGCTTAATTAATTAAAAAAAGTGATGTCATTGAGAAATAAAATATTATTAAAATATGTTACTTGAATTTTAAGACACGATATACCAATATATAAGAAATATATATTCAATTACTTAAGCTATTTTTAATAAAAATATATTATATTTAAACATATAAAGATGGGTAGTGATTTTGTGAGCAACAAATGTCATATCTTTTAATCAAACATAAAAGGCATGTTTTAAATTTAAATATTTTGTAAGGGTAACATCCAAGATTATTAATTTATGTCTACTAAATATTCTAACAAACACTATTGTTTTTTTTATTTTATGTTTTTAAGTGTTGTAATTAATATTCACAAAGCATTGGCTTAGACTGATTAGCGGGACTAGAAGTGAATAATGAATGCATCAACAAAGATAGGATACAATCATTGAAGAGACTTTGATTTTTAAAATACAACTTCTGCCGGTTGTTTATTTTAATTTTAACTTTAACTTACTCAATTAAATATTTATTGTAGTGGCATCCCCACAAAATTCTCTAGTTAAACCCTATTTGTTCTTTATTATCATAACGCGCTAAGATTAAATTAATGCAAAATATAATCCCAATAGAATGAGTCGGGAATAACATATAGAATAAGTCTGTTATTAGAATATATACATATTTATATGAGTGAATGAGAGAGAGAGAGAAAAGAATATGACTTTTTTTTTTTTTTTGAAAGAATGTGACAAATAAAATAAGTGAAATCATCAATAGAAACACCGATGGAACGTTGTTACCTCAGAAAATAAAACTTGGTCGACTATAAAAGGTGTTTTCACCTTTGGAGATTAAAAGAGTTGAAATTTAAATAGAAATCCCGCTCAATGATGTAAAGAACGAAGAAATTGGGTAAATAATATTATACTACTTGTTTTCTTACTTTAAAATGTAAGATAAATAAATTAATGAAAAATTGTTTATTAAAAAATGTTACAACTAATTAAATTAAAAATTTATTCTTAAATCTTGTTTATTCAAAGAAACATAAGTCATAATTAACTAAAACACGTTATTAAATTAATCATTTAATATACTCATTCTTAAATATATAATATCTTAGTTAATTATTAAACTTTTAAACAACAACAAATTTATAACATCGAAGTTATATATAACACAGTAATATATTACATATAATAAATAGATGTAGATTAATTATGAACAAGTAGTACATGAACAATTAATTGCATATATTATTATTATTATTATTATTATATATTACCTCCAATAATCATTTGTATAAATAAGAAATAAAAGTGTAAAATACATTATTATTTATTTTTTATAAAGAAAGATCGGAAGGAATGATGTTCCACTCATCCAAAGTTGATACTTGTATATATCACAAAACAAATAATATTAGAATTTAATAGTCATGAATATAAAATAATTTTATATTATTATTATACAAGCTAACAATTTATCATAAATAATAATTTATGATTTGTACAGGTAGGGGCATTCGGCCACCTCTCTATCGGCCAACGAATGGCAGAGTCAGGTGGCCGATCGCCAATCGGTCACCTGAATAAGTCCATCACTCGATAGTTAATCTATGCTTAAGGGATAATTACTTAATTAAGGTGTATTACCTAATATGGTAAATACATCATACGGCCCATAAGGTCCAAGGCCCATAAATGTCAGTATAAATAGCTCAGGTCAAAAGGTAACGTCACTGTTCATTAATTACTCTCGATATTGGTGCTTGTCCTGACTTGAGCGTTGGAGTGCCTTTTGCAGGTACCAACCCCTCACTCGCGTTGGATCGGAGTACTCGTTCGACCTTCAGAATACGAGAAGACTTGGTGTACCCTCAAGACAGGTACATTTTGGCGCCCACCGTGGGGCCGAACGAAAGTGGTTGAAAGTTTGCTGAGAAAAACAATGCCGATAACTAGGAGAACGAACACGCAAGATCGTCCTACTGAAGAACATGTGGAGGTTGTGGATGAAACAGATCTCACTGAAACAGTACGACTACTCAAACAAGAAATGGAGCTGATGAAACAACAAAGAGAAAAAGATGCGAGGGAGCTTTCGGCCTTGAGGGCTGAGAATGAAGCGCTGAAGAGTCAGGACACTTCCTGGAAGCCTACTCATATCACCAACACACAAACTCAAGGGTCATATCAATCTCACGCGATCCATACATCAGTCCCTCATGCTTCAGCAGTAGCCCCTGAGAGATTCCCTTCGGCCTTACCTACTGTGGGTTGCCCTGCAGATGTAACCACTGTCGGATCACACCGACATCCGTTTACCCCCTCCATTATGCAACTCCCCTTAATGGATAATTGGAAGGCTTTGCCTATCGACAAGTATGATGGTACCACTGATCCTGATGAACATTTAGATGTTTTTCTGACACAGGTAACTCTGAGCACGACCGATGACGCTGCGTTGTGTCGGATTTTTCCTACGTCCCTCAAAGGCAGAGCTCTCAGCTGGTTCACTCGTCTTCCACCCAATTCAATCGATTCCTTTAACACATTATCATCACAGTTCACTATCCAATTTGCGACGAGTCGCCCTCATAGTCTAACATCTTTATCCTTGGTTAGTCTTAGACAGGACAAAAAAGAGTCTCTTCGGGCGTTTATGGATCGGTTCAACAAGGCTACTTTGGAAATCAGATATCTCAACCCAGCCGTGGCGCTACATCATCTTACAACAGCTTTAAAACCAGGCCCATTCGTCAACAGCATCTGTAAAAAACCTCCTTCGGATATGAACGACTTACGTAAGAGGGCGGATAAGTACATGCAGATGGAGGAGTTGGCAGAATTTAGAAATCAGGCCCGAGCCGAGCAGTCCACTAAATCCGAGAAACCGGTTGAACCATCATACAGGGGGCGAGGCAAAGAGATATCCCTACGAGAGCGGCCTATTCGTGGTCCGAAGTATACTCAGTATACTCCCCTTAATGCTAATCGCGCGGCAGTCCTTGAACAGGCTTTGGCATCTGAAGTATTGACAATCCCGAAGAGGGCTTCCACTCCGCCACGGGCAGATACTAGCAAATCTTATCGGTATCATCGAAATCGTGGACACTCAACAAATGAATGTGCAGCCCTTAAAGGCAAGATTGAAGACTTGATTAAGCAAGGAAAACTGCATAACTTTGTGGATCGGACCGGTTCGTCTCAGAATCGTTCATATCAACCCAGGTATCAGGATCGGCACAGGCAAGACCGTTCTGATAAAACCTCTGATAGAGGTCGGCGTGAGAGAAGCAGGTCACGTGAAAGAAAAGATGATTCGGCACCTTCGCATAGGAGGGTTATCAATACTATTGCTGGTGGCTTTGCAGGTGGGGGCACAACTTCTTCGGCCCAAAAGAGACATCTCTGAGCTATCCGATCGGTCAACGTTGTTCATAGACAGTCGTCTCGGCGATTGCCAGCAATAACCTTCACAGATGCGGACTTCAAAGGTATTGACCCAGAGCAAGACGATCCGATGGTCATCAGTGTAGAAATTCAAAACTGCATTGTCAAGAAAACACTGATTGATCAAGGCAGCTCGGCAGACATCATATATTGGAACACATTCAAACAGTTAGGCATTTCTGAAAAAGAATTGCTTCCCTATGACGATCCGTTGGTTGGTTTTGCAGGAGAGAGGGTCAATACCAAGAGTTACATTAAACTCTTCACACGCTTTTGTTTCGACGAAAAGGAGAGCAGGGAAATCCAGGTAAAATACATTGTGGTGGATGCAAGTACCTCATATAACATCCTCCTCGGTAGACCGTCTTTGAACACATTGGGAGATATCGTTTCAACACCACATTTGGCGATGAAGTTTCCATCCGACCAAGGAAAAGTAATCACAATTCATGCTGATCAGAAGGCGGCGAGAGAATGTTATTATGCTAGTTTGCGAGTTGTGCCATTGGAAGAAAGAAAAACCAAGTCGAACAGAATCCATGCTGTGAATGCTTCGGCAACTGTAAAGGAGGCCGTATGGGATCTGGATCCTAGAATGAGTAATGAAGAAAGGGTGGAGCCGATTGAGTCAAAAGTGCAGTTCCAGATAGGTTCATACCCTGAACAGGTTACGTACATCGGCGCAAAAATTTCCGAAGATGATCGCTCGTCCCTATGTCAGGTTATAAAGGAGAATAAAGATCTATTTGCATGGACACCTTCTGACATGCCGGGTGTAGATCCAAAGATCATGTGTCACAAGTTATCGGTCTGCACCGAAGCAAAACCAATCGCACAGCGTAAAAGGAAAATGGGGACTGAAAGAAAACTCGCAGTTGAAACGGAGGTTGCCAAGTTGCTTGAAGCTGGATTCGTCCGGGAGGTCCATTACACCACTTGGCTGGCAAATGTGGTGATGGTGAAGAAGTCGAATGGAAAGTGGAGAATGTGCACTGATTACACAAGTCTCAACAAGGCATGCCCCAAGGATGCCTATCCACTTCCAAACATAGATCGATTAGTTGATGGAGCCTCAGGACATGAGATGTTGACTTTTCTTGATGCTTACTCGGGATACAACCAAATTCCCATGCATACCCGCGACGAGGAAAAGACAGCCTTTATAACCGATTCGGCCAATTACTGCTATCGGGTAATGCCATTTGGATTGAAGAATGCAGGGGCAACATACCAAAGGTTGATGAACAAAATGTTTCAACATCAAATAGGCAAGAACATGGAGGTATATGTGGACGACATGGTTGTAAAATCCAGAAACGTTGATCGGCATGTAATGGATCTTTCGGAAATTTTCCAACAGTTGCGCAAGTACGACATGAGGCTCAATCCGGAGAAATGCGTGTTTGGGGTGTCTGGAGGAAAATTCCTTGGCTTCATGCTCTCGGCCAGGGGGATTGAAGCAAATCCTGACAAATGTATGGCAATCGTCAACATGATAAGTCCTCAGAACCTTAAACAAGTTCAACAGCTAGCAGGACGGCTTACAGCGTTGTCCCGGTTTCTTCCATGTTTGGCCGAAACAACGAAACCTATGGTAAAGTTGCTGAGAAAAGCAAACAAGTTTGAATGGTCCGTTGAATGTGAGAAGGCTTTTCAGACTTTGAAAGAACGTCTCGGTTCCCCACCTGTCCTTTCTAAACCCGATCCAGCAGAACCAATTGTGGTCTACTTGTGTGTTTCAAATGATACAATAAGCACAGTTTTAATTCAAGAAAAGGAGGGACAACAGCCTATTTACTTCATCAGTCGCATGTTACAAGAAGCCGAAACAAGGTACCAGCTCTTGGAAAAAGCAGCATTAGGACTTGTTCACACCGCTCGGCGCCTCCGACAATATTTTCAGAGTCACCAAATTATTGTTCGGACTGATTGCCCGATATCCAAAGTGTTACGCAAACCCGAGTTGGCAGGAAGGATGATGGCTTGGTCGATTGAGCTATCGGAGTTTGATATTTGTTTCCAACCTAGGGGACCAATCCGGTCCCAATGCTTGGTGGACCTTGTTAATGAATTGCAGCCGAGAGGTCGTTTTGTTAACAATGTATGGACGATACATGTGGATGGTTCCTCAAACAATCAAGGAAGTGGGGCAGGTATAATTCTGGAGGGACTAACAGGATTAATCCTAGAACAATCCTTACGGTTTGCGTTCAAAGCTTCAAATAATCAGGCCGAGTATGAAGCGTTATTGGCTGGCTTAAGGCTTGCACAAGAAATTGGTGTCAACCGACTGGAGTGCTGGACCGATTCAAAAGTTGTAGCCGAACAGGTGAATGATAATTTTCAGGTAAAAGATGCAAACTTGTTGAAATATTATCATTTATTCCAAAAAATGCGCGATACGTTTGAAGAGGTTCAGGTAAAATACACGCCAAGAGGACACAATGCGAGGGCGGACCAGTTGGCTCGGTTGGCAAGCAGCACCAGAAAGCCTGGACAGCTACGAACCACACTTCACTTGGATCTTGAATCGCCAAGTGTGGTAGCCACCGAATGTTTTGCAGCAGAGGGGTCCGTTCGTACATGGATCACTGAGATAATGGATTATCTCGAACATGGCACCCTACCATCTGACCCAACGGCAGCTAAAAAACTCCGAACGCAGGCCGCTAGACATGTCGTGGTTGGAGGAGACTTGTATAGAAGAGGATTCTCGGCTCCGTTGCTGAAATGCGTTGACAAAGAGCAAGCCAATTATATATTGAAAGAGATGCATGAAGGGATATGTGGCTTCCATTCGGGAGGACGGACTTTAGCAACTAAAGTGCTTCGGGCCGGATACTATTGGCCTACTCTCAAGGAAGATTGTGTAAAGTTTGTACAGCATTGTGTATCGTGTCAGCGACATGGTAACCTCATCCACGCTTCGGCCGAAGAACTTCATGGCATCAGTTCACCTTGGCCATTCGCCATGTGGGGTATGGATATTCTTGGACCCTTCCCAATCGTCAAGGGACAGTGTAAATTTTTGCTGGTTGCTGTAGATTATTTCACGAAATGGGTCGAGGCCGGGCCACTTGCCAGTATCACAGCAACCAATGTTCAAAAGTTTTTGTGGAAAAACATCATCACTCGCTTTGGCATTCCATATGCACTTGTTACCGACAATGGTTTACAGTTCACCGATCAAAAACTTAATCGGTTCATTCAGGATCTCGGTATCAAGCACAGGTTTACCTCGGTCGAACACCCGCAAGCCAATGGACAAGCCGAAGCTGCAAACAAAGTCATCCTTGGAGAATTAAAGAAAAGGTTGGGAGATGCTAAAGGAGCTTGGGCATAAGAGTTATTAGAAGTCTTATGGGCTTACCGGTGTACACCTCAGTCCACGACTAAAGAAACACCCTTTCGGCTAACGTATGGCACGGATGCCATGATACCGGTTGAGGTAGGCGAACCATCTTTTCGGAGGCAACATTTTCAGGAAAACACCAATGATATTGCTCTTCGAGCTGAAGTTGATATGGTTGATGAAGTACGTGTCCGCGCCGCAATCATAGCAGAGGCTTGCAAACAGAGGATGGCTCGTAGGTTCAATTCCAACCTAATCAAGAGAAGTTTCAAAGAGGGCGACTTGGTGTGGAGAGTACAAGGACCGGCAAGACGCAATTCCAAGGAAGGCAAGTTGGCTGCCAATTGGGATGGCCCCTTTCGGATCCGACATAATTTGGAAAACGGGGCATACAAACTAGAAGAACTCTCAGGCAAGGTCATTCCCCGAACGTGGAACGCTTCTCATTTGAAGACATACTATAGCTAGTATACATTGTAAAAGACTTGTATGAGCAAAAGGTGTACTCTTTTCCTTGATCGGTCTTTTCTCCCCTTATAAAAAAGTGAAAAGGGGTTTTGGCCGACAAGGTTTTTAACGAGGCACCCAATAATGAAATTACTTCAGTTCTTACAATCTATTGTGTCAATTTATCAATTCTTCACAACTACGACCTCGCAACAGGCTTCCCTCCCGAGTTGTTCAACTCGGCCAAGGATGTGCCTTAAAAAATCTCGCAACAGGCTTCCCTCCCGAGTTGTTCAACTCGGCTAAGGATGTGCCTTAAAAAATCTCGCAACAGGCTTCCCTCCCGAGTTGTTCAACTCGGCCAAGGATGTGCCTTAAAAAATCTCGCAACAGGCTTCCCTCCCGAATTGTTCAACTCGGCTAAGGATGTGCCTTAAAAAATCTCGCAACAGGCTTCCCTCCCGAGTTGTTCAACTCGGCTAAGGATGTGCCTTAAAAAATCTCGGTTCCGTTGTTAAAATATGTTGACAAAGAGCAAACAATTCCGAACGAACCCATCCGGTTTTGCTCAAAAAGCAAGCAATTCCGAACGAACCCGTCCGGTTTTGCTCAAAAAGCAAGCAATTCCGAACGAACCCGTTCGGCATTGCTCGAAAAGCAAGCAAATTCCGAACGAACCCGTTCGGCATTGCTCAAAAAGCAAGCAATTCCGAACGAACCCGTTCGGTTTTGCTCAAAAAGCAAGCAATTCCGAACGAACCCGTTCGGCATTGCTCAAAAAGCAAGCAATTCCGAACGAACCCGTTCGGCATTGCTCAAAAAGCAAGCAATTCCGAACGAACCCGTTCGGCATTGCTCAAAAAGCAAGCAATTCCGAACGACCCCGTTCGGTATTGCTCAAAAAGCAAGCAATTCCAAATGAATCCGTTCGGCATTGCTCAAAAAGCAAGCAATTCTGAATGAATCCGTTCGGCATTGCTCAAAAAGCAAGCAATTCCGAACGAACCCGTTCGGCATTGCTCAAAAAGCAAGCAATTCCGATGGAATCCACCCGCTCTTTAAAGATAAGCAAATAAGTTCACAAGTGTTATCGTAATTTGCGCAAGTTAAGTTTTACTAATGGTACAGCCTATCGGTATCCTAAAAATATCTATCGGCTCGGTAAGATTAAACATCCAGGCAGTTCATTCCAAGATGACACATTTTCAAATCTGAAAATAAACCTTCATTTAAAAAGAAACATAAGTGGAGGCTCTATCGGCCCCCTTGCTACAAAGTTATAGTCCTAATACTACTCATCGGGGTTGCTCATTGGATCATCCTGCGCCGGGGCCTCCGTTTCCCCCTCGGGACGGGGATTGGCAACCTCTTCATCCTCCTCATCAGATGAAGTATGAACATCTGTGGCTTGGGGGGCATCCAACGGCTCCTCGTCATCCGGATTCACCCCTTCGGGCATATCAGCAAACGACATGAGAGACCCTTGATAAAAATCTTGAGTCATGTCGAACTCAAAATCCTCCGGAAATTAGCCGAAGTGTTTGGTCTGCCGAATGGCGTGCTTAAACCCAGCCTCATGTTGAGCAACAATCTTCTCTTTTGCTTGCTCTTTAAGATTGTCATAGGCAGCTTGAGCTTCCTCCATTCGGCGACGCTCCTCGTTAGCTGCTTTCTGGAGGTCCAGACGCAGAGTATCGATCTCTCGCCGAGAAGCATCCAGTTCAGCTGCCAGTTCCCGGTTTTTAGCTAATACTTGTTCATTAGCCGCCAACGCCTCGGCCGCGATCTTCTCGGCCTCCCCCACACTTCGCTTCAAATGCTCCACCTCGCCGACAGGCTCCATGGCAAGATGGTGCGCTAAAGCCAACGAGCGAGATTGTACCTCGCAGAAAAGCCTCCACTTGGTCTTCGTGTCCAGAGTGGCCAAAAACTCCTGCCCGAATGGAGACACCATATCAGGCCGAATCACCATCTCGGCCGGAGTGTCATCACTCAGAAAGGCCCGAGACATCAAAGGTGGCGGCACCACAATCACGGTTTGGTTCGGCGAAGCTATAGGCGTAGATTTGGCCTTTTTAGCCTGCTCTTGACGTTCCTCGACGTTCTTCCTCTTTGTATTCTCCCGAGCCGAATCTTTCCCTTTTTTTTTTTTTTTTTTTTGCGTTCAGGGGGAGGAGGCAATCGGTCATCATTGGCCGGTCGAGGGGAGCCTGCGACGGTAGAAGTCCCCACCCCTCCGGATTGCCGAACTTGCTTCACCCGAGCGGCAAGCAAACTACGAATATCCAGCTCGTTAGCACCACTAGTAACCATGATTCCTGCAAAAAGGATTATGTAAAATATCAATAGGAATTAAGTTTACAGGTTAATTCGGACAAATAACATACCTATCAAGTCATTCCACCAACGAGGGGATTCAACCACGTTGATCAAAGACCTAGTCGGCAAACGCCGGGGTAGACGAAGCAATAACTTAAGATCTGTTCGCTCTTCGTTTGTCAGCATTTTCTTCGGAACGACGTCATAAGGCCGAGGGGTACGCGTCCAGTACAATGGAAATAAAGGCTTTTCGTCCTTATCAAAGAAAAACCGTCTCCCATTCGGCCTGATGGTTACTCGGAAAAATCCGGCCTTGAAATTTTTGTATGAAGAAGTGAAGCTATCCAATAATAAGCGATCACTCACTCGGCTCAGAGAGTGCCACTTCGCTAATATGGTAGGCCAAGACGAATAGAAATACAGAAAAAGAATTGGAGAAAGCTTAATACCGACACATTTACACAAGTGTTTGAAACCTTGTAACTGTGCCCAACTGTTCGGATGCAACTGCGTCGGTGCAACATTCAATATCCTTAATACTCCCATGGTAAACTCATCAAACGGCAGTTTCACTTTAAGATCCCGAAGAAGGCAGTCATACATGTAAAATGACTCCATTCTAGCACCGCTTTGATCAAGGCAAACCAGGTCGGGATTCGGGGACGCATTGTTCCGACATGATCGAACGCCAATTGGGTATGGGTTCTCAGTAGCATCAAAGTTCAGACAGTTGGTGTAGTCCAATAGTCTCGTAATCATATCTGTATCTCGGTATCGGGAGTAGTAGGAAGTAACCTCCCCGTTTACCCATTCGTATCCAGGTATTTCGGAGGGACCGTATCGCTGGCGATTCGATACTCGCTTTGGCTTTTTCTCAATCTCTTCACTCCCACTGGTAGATGCCTCTCCCGAAGCAGAACCACTCCGATTTGGCCTTTCGGCATTCACAGGAGACGACGATGCTTTAGAACTCGAATCACTGGACGAGGACCCCCCGGATGACGACGACCGAGAGCTGCTTGCCGAAGAGGATAAAGAAGTAGTAACCATGGCTACAAAAAACTTACCAATTTGCTCGGAATAACACAATCGTTTGTTGGATCGGCTTAGGAAGTCTTTAGCTATCACAATTCGGCAGAGAGCAACGCGTGTGACTGGCCCTACTACACCACCCATTTATAAGCTCAAAAAGGCGGGAAAATTCGAAGTTTTAAATTATATGTAACCGTTAGATCCTTCAGATCCAACGGTTACAGTGGTGCACCCGTTCACATTCCTCCAACACTTGTCTTTTGTTACCCTCAAAGGAAGCCTCACCTTCCATTAAGGCTGGGGGGCAGTGTACAGGTAGGGGCATTCGGCCACCTCTCTATCGGCCAACGAATGGTAGAGTCAGGTGGCCGATCGCCAATCGGTCACCTGAATAAGTCCATCACTCGATAGTTAATCTATGCTTAAGGGATAATTACTTAATTAAGGTGTATTACCTAATATGGTAAATACATCATACGGCCCATAAGGTCCAAGGCCCATAAATGTCAGTATAAATAGCTCAGGTCAAAAGGTAACGTCACTGTTCATTAATTACTCTCGATATTGGTGCTTGTCCTGACTTGAGCGTTGGAGTGCCTTTTGCAGGTACCAACCCCTCACTCGCGTTGGATCGGAGTACTCGTTCGGCCTTCAGAATACGAGAAAACTTGGTGTACCCTCAAGACAGGTACATGATTGATAATATAAAACTATTTCATACTATTAATGTATCACTTGTTTTCTTATCTAATAGTTTCAAACTTTTTTTAGTATAAGATATAATTAATTACGGAATGAAGTTATGTAAACATGACTTCAGAGACGTATAAAGTGGTATATTTTCTTTTAGAATATATATATATATATATATATATATATATATTTATATATCATAAAGAAATACAAAATTATTTGTATATTCATTTTTAATAATTATATAGATATACATATATATTTTTATTTTAATTAAATAACTATATAGACAGGTGTGAGTATGAGATAGGGAGAGTACAATAGTACTTGCATTTGTCCATAAATTCGATCATTTTTATTGGGAAAATATTTATCTTACTCATCACTTTGTTTTTTGTTTTTTTTGTATTTACATGCAAAATGCGAGTACAGTTATCACCCCTAGCTATGTGTAAAAGTAAAACTGTGTTATTGATGTAGTAATTTATGTTAATGTATTTGACAAAATAAAGATTATAGGGGGTCTTTGTGATGGAATTTGGACTCAAGGAGATCAGAACAAAGAGAATATTTGGTGACAGAAGTATATTGTTGTGCATGTTAATGGTCCAGCAAGCCCACTTGGCCATGCTAAATATTAGCTACAACAATATGATTATGACAACCTTATCCACTACCTATTGCTACATTAGCTACCTATAAACAACAACAAACCATGGAACAGAAAATAAAGTCGATGACATGAAAAACAGCAACTAGTAAATAGGAAAACTAAACTATTTAGTCTATAGGATAAAAGAAAATGTTGCACCATTGTATTCTCATTGGGATAAAAAAAAAAAAGTGCATATTTAAATTAAATTAATATAAAAAACAAAACCTTAACTAATTTAAAATTTTGAAAGGCTAAAATTATCCGCATCGCAATTAAAATGACTAAAATACAATAAATAAGCTGAAATAAAAATTCAGTGAATAGACGATGGATTGCGTCTTTTTCTGAATAAAGGTCAAAAGTTGGTGTCGGAATGTTCAAAGCCACTTCACATGGCAATGTCATGTCATGGAGATAGTGAAGTTCTTGGACCATTTTTTTTCCTTGGAAATTTCGTTGATGAATAAAATTAACGCGCAGCAGAAATATCCAAGAAATAAAGAGGAAAATGTGAAAATACAAATACATGATACATGATTGATGATTCATCGTTCTTCAATCATATATATAATTAGATGAAAATATTTAATGCAGTTGTTGTTCCATGGTGTACTGGCACAGCAAAGATTTTCAATTTGCTAGTAAATTTGGAACAACACTTTGCACAGTACTATATTACTGATTATTTCATTAATAGCATGAGTTACTTTTTAACTTTAGTTATGGTTTAAAAAAAAAAACACTTTAAAGGATAAATTATAGAAGGGTTGACCCAATATGAGGCAGTCTATGTTTAGTTTGTTTGACCTAATATTTAGGTGAGTGATCCTAATGTCTAAGACTGTTTGTAGGCATATTATAGAGTTTTGGTATTTTAGTTTAGTTTATATATGTATGTATAAATATTTGTGATAGTTTATGATTTTTTTTATCCTATGATACTAACTTTATTTTATTTTTAATAAACGATCATTCAAACTTCAAAATCATCTTTCTCTGGTCTTTGACGAGGAGATAGTATTTTTAGGGTTTAACCATATATTTTTTTTCCTAAAATTATAACAGTTTTATTTTAATTTTTATTCAATCTTATTTTTATGTCTATTAAAAATGTATTGTTTTAATTTCTACGAAATTCACGGCTTTTGTAAAATTTAAGGATTGAAAATGAATAAAATTTAAATAAAAGTTAATTTAAAATTTAAAAAATATTAAAAAAATTTGATCATAGGGATAACACAAGTTATTTTCAAGATTCTCCCTAATGTCTTTTTATTCATAGTAATTATTAGAAAGACCAAAAATAAGTTTGAATTTAAAATTTTGTCCACACTACTTTAACTTCTAAATCTCTAATTCTCCATCATTACTTTAAAAAGAAAAAACGTGGTTAAATTAAGATAAACTTAAATTACTTTTACACAATAACTATTAAGATTGATTTAGTAATAAGATATTGGATATATGCACTGTAATCTTTTCAACTGATAAAAAAAATACATTAATGTTTAATTACACCTTTTTTTCTTCTATAATCATATAAATTGAGTAATAAATAAAATAAATTATGAACAACAACAATTGAATAATTTTTATAAAAAAAATATTGCAAAAGGTATAATTTATTTAAATTAAATATATATTTTACACAATTAAAGTATAAAAAATATTCACCAAACCATTCCATGAATTATTATAAAGATCAAATAAACACTTTCAATATAATGACGATTTAAGTTTTAGAATTCTTATCGATTCTAATAATTTTTTTAGGCTGAAATATATTTTTATTCCTCAAATTTAAGGTAAAATTATTTGTTAGTCCATCAAAATTAAAATGATTTTTTTATTTCTATAATTTTAAAAGATTTATTTTAATCTTTATATTAGAATTCCATTAAGAAATTTATCAAATAATGTCACATAAAGTCTGGTTATTGATATTATTGTTAATGAAAATATCACATTAAATTTAAGATAATGCATAATTGTTTCAATTTGTTACTTTCAGATATATTATCAATGACTTAAATAACTAAAATAACAAATTTAAGTTTAAGAAAAAAATAAATTTATTATAAATCTAAGAGGTTAAAAATATATTTAACTTTTTTTATATATAGAAATTATCAATTATGAGATTGTTCCATGATCCGGTAGATGAAAAGTAAATGTCCCTTTTATTTCAAAATTTTGGATCTTATAACTTTTTCGTTCACATATTAAGAAATATTTAATTTATATATATTTAAACTAAATTATTCTTATTTGTTATCTCTCAATTCTAAAGTAATGTTGTATGTAAACTAATCTTAATTGCATATTGCATATAAGGATACAATTGGGAAAACTTACATGAAAACATATTAGAATTCTAAAAAAAAAATTGAAATTAAACTAAAAATTTTAAATGGAAAATATATCGAATGTGTGATTTTTTTAAATAAAAATAGTAGATATGGATTGATGTCTTTATAACTATTAAACAAAAAGTCAATAACATGTTTAAGATACAAAAATTTTATAAAGTAAAGTGTAAAAAAAAAAAACTTTCTTTTTCGATTTTTTCTCCATCAGTTAAGACACTTACCACTCATTTTTATTATTTCTTAATTTTTTTTTCACTCTTAACTTCATTTTTTAAAATCCTAATTCTTCATCTCATCTTCAATGTTGCATATATTAGATACAAAAATGTGAGTATTTTTTAAGGCATCGTTTTGAAAAATATGAACTATTGATCATATGATGAATAATCGATTATAAACAATATTTTTTTTATTATAATTAGAAAGTAATTTTATGAATTATGATTTATAGTTCCTAAAATATACTTATAGAAATTACTTTTTACAACAATATATTTACTCTTTCGAAAAGTATGTTAAAAAAATTTGAGGGAGGTATATTATTACCAAAGAGGGTGTATTTAAAAAAATCAAAAATTAATTCTTTAGTAGAAAATCCTATATAAGAATAAAACTAATTTGAATGGACATTCAATTATTTTCAATAATTATAAATGATGGTAGATATTATTCATAGATATTTATCGTGATTTTTTAAATTAAAATTATGTATTTTTTTATTATCTTTAATATATTAAAAATATATTTTTCTAATTAGAACTTTTATTTCTATTTTTTTCATAAAAATTTTAAAGATATTAATTAATAAGATCTTAAATTAATTTCTTCCTGACTTTTAATTAATAAAAGTTTGTAAATATAAAGTATTTATCAATTTTGATAATGAATGATATTTATTAAAGATTCAATATATTCATTTTTAGTTAGATTTTTTTCTCGATTTCACGTATTTTTCATTCATAAGACTTGAATATATTACTTTAATTAAAAGTTTTGAACTTAATTTTACTCACACAAATAACTTATTAATAAGAAGTGATCACAATATTGATGGAGATATTAATCTCTAATTCAATGGACTGAAAATACCTGTAACAAGAAAAAAAATAATTTTTACTCTACAAATCACGAACACATCAATGTAACAGTTGTTCTATTCACATGGTTCATATAATATTTCAAAATTGACAAAAAAAAATCAATATATGTTCATAAAACATGAATTATACAGAAAAAAGAAAATAAAAAATTTATCCTAATAATTTGTATGATTATTAAAAAATATATATGGTTATTAAAAATAAAATAAAAAAGAGAAAAATGCACATCAAATGGATTTTTTTTATTATTAGTATAGAAGTATATATAATTCACTTCTTCTTTATTTTCCTTTTATGTTATTTTTTCTACTTTTTGCTTTTTTCTTTTAGTAACATTATTTTTGTTCTTTATACCTGTATCCAGCCCAATTTTAAAGTGTATGTATATTCAACATTGTCCATATGGCAATGTGGTCTGACCCACTGGTAGTAGTCTATCACAAGACTATTTCTAAAATAAACATGATCGAGTCTAGTCTTGAAGGGCATGAATGTAGCAAGCAATGTGTAGTAGATGTAGATCCGTACCTACCTTTTATAAAGCCAAACGCTTTTGTCCACGTGGCATGCAGTGGCCCCACTCATACAAACCTAAAAATCCTAGTCTTTGTTTCTGACAACCCCATTATTAGGTGCCTCTGTATCAGGACCCGCCACGTCGGAAAACGGGGTCCACGCTGCATTCTCCTAACTCTTAATCAATGGAAATTTAATTTTAGTATTTGATTTCGCCATTTACCATTTGGGTCCAAAAATGAAAACCATGTTCCAAGTCAAGAAAGAAACCGTGTTTATATTATTATTTTAATCCTAAAAAGGTTACAAAAAAAAAAAAAAAAATCAGAGGGCCCGGATTTTCGTGGGAATTGGTTCGAACTTGAGAGGAGAAAAAGGGAGAGAGTGACACGCACTCTCTAAACTTTGTCTTGTCTTAGTAGTAATGTATTTTATTTTATTATTTACTATTTATTAATGCAATGAGGGTAGTGTGGTAAAATAAAAAGAAAAGAAAAAAAAAAAGAAAAAAATGCAATTACTGTTGTGAGAAGTGAGAACCTTAATGCAAATAATGTTTGTATCTGTTTGTTGGTGTCGTTGTTACAGCCTCTGCCGTCCTCCTGTAGATGGAGGGTGCGTTTTGTTTGTTTTTGTGAGCAATGCAGTTTCTTGGAAATCTTCGTCTCTATCTCCGTTAACGTCAATTCTTTTCCAATTTCCACTTCTCTCTTCCTATCTCCGTTTTAGCTCATCTTCACAAACAAACCTATAATAATCCCTTCCTTCATTCCTTTTAAGCTGTTTCCAATTCTTCTAATCTGCGCCTTTGCATTTGCTTCTCAGACCGGTGACAAGATCTCTCTTCCTCTCTCAACTTTTACATTTTTTTCTTTCAAATTTATCATGTCTGGATAGGCCAATGGTTGCTCTTTGTTTCGATTTCCCGTAATTACGTTTTCACGCATGAATTTAGGTTTCTTGGGGGTATTTTGTTGTTGAATTGGAGATTTCATGATATGCATCCAATGATCATCACGTTTTTTGTGCTTAGTGAACAGTTTTGTTTTGTCAGGTTTTAGAGAAAGAAATTGGGGATAGAGGGGAAGGGTTAATTGTACCCTAGAGGAAGAATTTGCTGTTGTTGAGGGTGGTGGTTATGTGTCAATTATAATCTAGCTTGAGCTGATATCCGGGTAGAATGGCACGGGGGAGGATCAGGGCAAAGCTCCGCAGGAGCCATCTTTACACATTTGGTTGCCTTAAGCCAACCACCACTGAGGAGGTGCCTCATCCACTTCAAGGTCCAGGCTACTCGCGAACAGTTTACTGTAACCAGCCTCTACTCCATGACAAAAAATCTCTGTTTTACTGCAAGAATGATATATCAACCACCAAATACAATGTCATCACGTTTTTGCCTAAGGCATTGTTTGAACAATTTCGGAGGGTTGCTAATATATACTTCCTTTTGGCTGCTTGCCTCTCCGCCTCTCCAATTTCACCTTTCAGCTCTCTCAGCATGATTGCCCCTTTGGCGTTTGTTGTGGGGCTTAGTATGGCAAAGGAGGCATTGGAGGATTCGCGCCGGTTCCTTCAGGATGTTAAGGTTAATCGCAGGAAAGTTAGTTTCCACAAAGGTGATGGCGAATTTGGTCTCAGGTCGTGGCAGAATATTATGGTTGGGGATGTGGTAAAAGTAGAAAAGGACCAGTTTTTTCCCGCTGACTTGCTTCTGTTGGCGTCAAGTTATGAGGATGGGATATGCTATGTGGAGACAATGAATTTAGATGGGGAGACCAACTTGAAGGTGAAGAGATCATTGGAGGCTACCTTGTCTCTGGATAATGATGGAGCTTTTAAGGATTTCTCTGGAACAATATATTGTGAAGATCCAAATCCCAGTCTTTACACTTTTATTGGGAACTTTGAGTACGAACAACAGGTTTATCCTCTTGATCCTAGTCAAATACTCCTCCGAGATTCAAAGCTCAGGAACACGGATCATGTCTATGGAGTGGTCATTTTCACTGGACATGACAGCAAAGTTATGCAGAATTCTACAAAATCCCCTTCAAAAAGAAGCACAATTGAGAAAAAGATGGATTATATCATATACACTCTTTTCACTGTTCTTATATTGATATCTTTTATTAGTTCAATAGGATTTGTTACAAAGACCAAATACGAAACCCCAAAGTGGTGGTATTTACGGCCTGACAATATTGAATACCAGTATGATCCTGGTAAAATTGGATTGGCTGGGATGAGCCATCTGATTACTGCACTCATTCTTTACGGATATTTGATACCCATTTCGCTTTATGTTTCAATTGAGGTTGTGAAGGTATTACAGGCAACCTTCATTAACCAAGACATTCAAATGTATGATGATGAAACTGGGACTCCAGCTGATGCACGAACATCAAATTTGAATGAAGAGTTGGGCCAGGTAGACACTATCCTCTCTGATAAAACTGGCACTTTAACTTGCAACCAGATGGACTTTTTGAAGTGCTCCATTGCTGGTACTGCATATGGTGTTCGCTCCAGTGAAGTTGAAGTTGCTGCAGCGAAGCAGATGGCTTCTGATCTTGAGGAGCAGGACGAGGAGTTCTCTAGTTTCCCCATGTGTAAGGAGAGAAAAGTGTCATGGGAAAACACCACAGTAGATGAAGAAATTGAACTGGGGACTGTTGTTCCTTCCAAAAATGATGAAGATCAAAGGCCTGCCATAAAGGGATTTGGGTTTGAAGATGATCGCCTTATGAATGGTAACTGGTTGAAAGAACCCGACACCAATGTCCTTTTGTTGTTTTTCCGGATATTAGCAGTTTGCCATACTGCCATTCCTGAACTGAATGAGGAGACCGACAGTTGTACATATGAAGCCGAATCACCCGATGAAGGGGCTTTTCTAGTAGCAGCTAGAGAATTTGGTTTTGAATTTTATAGGAGAACTCAATCAAGTGTCATCATTCGTGAAAGATTTTCTGCTTCAGGACAAGTGGTTCAAAGGTGAGGTGCTCTTATCTCTTTCCTATTTTTTTTTCTTTTTTCCGTAAGGGAGGGGGGCCTCTGACATTTTCTTTTGAATTCTTTCAATTGTAATATCATATTTCTTGCCTTTTATTTGTATATTTATATGTTTTTGTGTTTTGGTTGAGCTATACAGAGAATATAAAATTTTGAATCTGCTGGATTTTACTAGCAAAAGAAAGCGCATGTCAGTGATTGTGCGTGACGAGGATGGAAGCATTATTCTTTTCTGCAAAGGAGCCGACAGGTTAGCATATTAACGTGACTTCTATCTAAAATATTGTCAGCTTGGCTGAATTGACGGTGTTAATGATCAAGTAGGACCTTCTATCGATTTCTACAATGGAATAATTAAAATCTTCTTTGTGTTCGTGGAGTTTATACTCTAGTTACTACTAGCATACTATAAAATCACAGCAACTCCCTGCATCATGAGAATGCTTATGAAAATACACATGCATGTTGTTAAAAAAAGGCTTTCAATGTCCCTCTCTAAACTTTGAAGTCCATTATTTTCTTGCTTGGTTTTGCAGTATCATATTTGATCGACTGTCTAAGAATGGAAAAATGTATTTAGAGGCTACAACTAGACATTTGAATGAATATGGAGAAGCAGGTTTGAGAACACTTGCCCTGGCTTACAGAAAGCTTGATGAACAAGAGTACTTTGATTGGAATAACAAGTTTCAGAAGGCCAAGACAGCTGTTGGGCCTGACAGAGATGCAATGCTTGAGCATGTTTCAGATATTATGGAAAGAGAGTTGATTCTTGTTGGAGCTACCGCTGTTGAAGATAAACTACAGAAAGGGGTAGGTTGAATCGTTATTTATGTAGTCACAATATGTTGTTGCTTCTCTCTCTGTCTCCACCACTTAACTTTTTATTCTCCTCAGGTGCCTCAATGCATTGATAAACTTGCTCAAGCTGGTCTAAAGCTCTGGGTATTGACTGGTGATAAGATGGAAACTGCAATCAACATTGGGTCTGGCTATTGCAAATTATTTAACTACATAACACTTTCATTTCTGTTCTAAATTGAAGTTTTAAGTTATTCGAATGTACCTCTGTTATTGAGTTTGCTGAAACTTATGTTTATGTGGTGCAGTTTCGCTTGTAGTTTGCTTCGACAGGGCATGAAGCAAATCTGTATCACAACGAATTCAGATCCAGCAATTAATGATGGGAAAGAGGTATTTTTTTCATTGAGATAGAGTAGATTAATTTACTAATAGACATGACTTTCATCTGATATTAGGCCTAGCTCTTGTAACCCCTCAGGTCATTAAAGGCAGCATCTTGAATCAAATCACCAATGCCACACAAATGATAAAGCTGGAAAAAGATCCACATGCAGCGTTTGCACTAATTATTGATGGGAAAACTCTAACATATGCCTTAGAAGATGATGTCAAGCACCAATTTTTGGGATTAGCTGTTGATTGTGCATCTGTTATTTGCTGTCGTGTGTCTCCAAAGCAAAAAGCATTGGTAGGACATTTTCCCTCTATACTGCATTTCAATAACTGATCACTAATTCACTATAAATGATGCTACTCACAATTATTGGAGTGAAAAACGTAGACAATTACACTCATAGCTCTATGTTAATGTTATATGGGAAAGATTAAGTATGGATCCAAGAGTTCTGTTGTGCATTGTAATTATTTAAAGGCTTCTATCGGTAGAATTTCCTAATTTAATCTCTGTCTCTATATCAATTGTCAAGTGTATGAGCATATATAAAATGTGTACTGCTTTGTTGCTTTATTGGAATCAGGTAACAAGGTTAGTGAAGGAAGGAACTGGGAAGACCACTTTAGCCATAGGTGATGGTGCAAATGATGTTGGCATGATTCAAGAAGCTGACATTGGTGTTGGAATCAGTGGGGTTGAAGGTATGCAGGTCAGTGTATAGCTCTTTTCTGCATAATGATGTAATACATAATTATATCTGCATATGATGTATTCTATAAAATATATTTTTGCTAGTTGCAACACTATATGCTTTATTTTTAAAATACAAATAAATTTTTTGTATACCTTTAAGAAATGACTGGGGCTAGGGATAAGGGGGAACCTGTCATGTTTGTTTGTGTTTAGACATTGTTCTTTCAAGTTGAACTCTGGAGCAGATTTCTTGTCAAGCCATTTTGGTAACTTCATAGTTGTCAGAGCTGACCAAGGGCGAAGCTTCTTGCTTTGCATGGAACTTATCTAGCTTCCTTGTATTTTCTTAAATTCTTTTATTGATAATAGACAGGACCAGATGAGGAACACAGTCTGAATTTACTTGTTTCTGATGATATTGAAAAGCTAAAATTTCTGTGTCCACAACACTGTTTTTCAAACTATCTGCTGTTCGTTCCCTGAGTGTTAAGAATTCATGCTAGTTAATGTTATTAATTTTTTTACGGTGATTATTATTGGTCAAATAAAATGTCTACTAGCTTCTTTGGAGTTTGGAATGAATTTATGGTTTTCTACTATGAATATGGGCTAATGGGCTATATCGAAAATGTCAGCTGATCAATATTTTGATCAACAAATTTGTATGCTTCCCATTCATGTGAAATGTAAAATGACAAACTTGCTGATTCCAGTTCATGTTTACATTATCAATTGTGAAGAATAATTTAGTTAAAATCTACAATTGGCCTAGAACAGTCGTTACTATAATTGTTAAGATCAGGAAAAAAAAAACATGTGTTTTTTTTTTCTGTTTGGAAGCCTGTAACATTTGTGGAACTCAAGCTTGCAAGTTCTTTTCAGGCAGTAATGGCTAGTGACTTTGCTATTGCCCAATTCCGGTTTTTGGAGCGGCTTCTGGTAGTCCATGGACACTGGTGTTACAAGAGAATTGCACAAATGGTAATTCAGTAATTGATATATTCATCTTGAATCTTGATCATTATTCTCATATCTTGAATGCCTTTGATGTCTTGTTCATTGTTTTCCTGTGCATGAATGGAAATGAATGTAATATTTTTTGCATTCTGTTTTTGTTATAAATGGATTCATATATTTTCCTTCTAAAGTGATCTGTTATGCATGCCAGATATGTTATTTCTTCTACAAAAATATAGCGTTTGGCCTCACCATATTCTATTTCGAGGCCTTTGCGGGCTTCTCTGGACAATCGGTTTATGATGACTGGTACATGATATTATTCAATGTTGTTCTTACATCATTGCCTGTCATTTCTCTTGGGGTTTTTGAACAAGATGTTCCGTCAGAAGTTTGCTTACAGGTTTCTTCTCTTGAAATGCCTTCAATAATATTTTCATCCGTGTTTGGATAATCTAACCTTTGATGTGCCCTTGCTCGTTGCAGTTTCCTGCATTGTATCAGCAGGGACCCAAAAATTTGTTTTTTGACTGGTATAGAATCTTGGGATGGATGGGGAATGGTCTTTATTCCTCCCTCATCATCTTCTTCCTCGTCGTCATCATCTTCTATGACCAAGCCTTCCGTGCGAATGGCCAGATTGCAGACATGGCTGCTGTCGGTACCACGATGTTCACTTGCATCGTCTGGGCAGTCAATTGCCAAATTGCACTGACAATGAGCCACTTCACATGGATTCAGCACCTCTTTGTGTGGGGCAGCATAACCGCTTGGTATCTCTTTCTCATGTTATACGGCGTTCTTCCACCACGATATTCCAAGACTGCGTACCAAATATTGGTTGAGGTTCTTGCTCCTGCTCCTATTTATTGGACAACAACCCTATTAATAACAATCACATGTGTTCTTCCTTATCTTGCCCATATATCCTTCCAAAGATGTTTTAATCCCATGGATCATCACATTATCCAAGAAATCAAGTACTACAAGAAGGACATTGAAGATCAACACATGTGGACGAGGGAGCGTTCTAAAGCAAGGCAGGAAACGAAGATTGGATTCACGGCAAGAGTAGAAGCAAAGATCAGGCACTTTAAAGGTAAGCTGCAGAAGAAGCAGTCTCTGGGGGTTTTGTCCCCATCATGACCATTACCATATAATTTATATTAGTTTTCAACCCTTTTAGGTTTTGCATTTTTTCAAAATTTTTTTGGCTCTAGCCTCGTTTAAATTCTTTTCATGCTTATGTTGCTTGCTTGTGGGATGAATTAAAGCCCCTTTCGTTGAGAAAAAAAAAAAGAAAAAAGCATGGGAGCCGTATGTAACATATTTAAGTAGAAGAGCTCACCAAGTAGAAAATTCTGAATGATCAAAGTGTAATTCTTACGTAATAGATGGTATAATTCAAGTGATGTTTAAGAAATGAAAGCAGCCTAGTGGTGTGAACAGTGTTACCTTTTTTTGTCTATGCATATGTGGTTTGCAAGGTGTTCTTGATTAGTTTTTTCTTCTTCTTTTTTTAGTTTTTATTTGTTTTGAAGTAAAATAAATTAATTATTGTATATTTCTTAATGAAAAACATATGTTTCATGGCAATCACTTTCAATTCAATGATTCAAAATTAATTTTATCCTACTCTATGCATGAGAGGTGAAAAGGGATGGAAAAAAGTTACTCAACTCAAACCCTTTTTGAAGTTGAGTTAAAAGAAAAGAACCACGGGAAAGAGTATTTTCTCAGATAGAGCTCTTGGCATTTTAAGGGTTTATTTTATATTCTGAATTTATTTTTCTTATGATAACATATTTTAATGTAAAATCTATAACTAAGATTGATTTTGGAAAATACTTAAATTATGTTTAATGGTCCAAAATCATTGAACATCTTAGAACTATTATTAATCTATTTGAAAGTATGATTCATTTTTATCAATGTGTGAAAAAAATATATTTTAAAGATATGAAAAGTGATTTTAGGGTATGTTTAGGAGTAATATTTTGGAAGAAAAAGAGGAGGGGACAATTTTTTATTTTTAAATTAAAAAAATGTAATGTTTATAAAAGTAAACATAAGATTAGGATATTGAGTTTATGTTAAAATATTATTCCATTTCGTTTATTTAAAAATAAAAAAAATAGTAGAAATGTAAAAAATATCCTTTTTTATTTCTCTTTCCAAACTTAACTCTTAAATACGCCTTTAAAATAACATATACACACAACACACCTTTAAAACTAATAATTTTATAGAAATAGGAGATATATTTCTATAAAAAAATTAATAACTTTAAAATAACTAGTATGAGTAAAGACATTCTATATCTTTATTAAAATAAAAGATAAAAGTGATAATTAATTTTGATAGAATAAGTAGATACTTAAAAGGAGAAAAAATATATAATATCTTTGAATATCTATTATACATATCATAAAAGGAAATATTATAAAAAGAATATCAAAATTTATAATCGTATTTTATCTTTATTTTTTTAGTAAATCATTATATATTTCAGATATTAAAAAAATTATCAATAGAAGAAAATGAAAGTGAAAGTGAAAGACCTGATCCCCAGCGTGGACGTGGACATGGAAACATGGGAGGAAACAAGAAAAGACAACGAAATGCTTATAAAATTCTTTGCCACTTTGTTTCCAATGGCAAAACAAAATTCTCGGAGATTTTTCTTTTTAGTATCTGTCATCTGTCAGAACTATTTTGGATATATATAGCATCAAGCTACAGATTAAACATCTTCCACTTACACACAAAAAGGAAATGAAAAAATATCTCCCACTAAAAACATCCCTATCTCCCTCTCCTTTTGCTTCATACAAAATTTTCAACTTGTCTTCTATGATTTCCTAGTATGCATTGCGATAAATTTAAAATGATATCAATTAACATTAATAAACTATTTAAAACATTTTCATTTATGAATTCAGATAGCGTATATTATAATAAAATTATTTATAGTATTATTTATCTTGAAATATTATAATAAATCATGTTCTCATTTATTTTTTGACTAATAGTTTGCTTTTTTTTTACACAAATTATTTCATTCCTTAAAATATTAAATTAATTCCACCAAATAAAAATAAAAAAATTATATAAAAATAAATATATATTTTCAAAGTTTTAATCATATTTAAAAAATATTCAATCATTATAAATTTTACCCTAAATTAGAAAGGTTACTTTCTATATAATTTCAATTTTTTAATATTTTATTTACCATTAAATTAATATAAATCATATTCTCATTTTTTTTATATCAATTTCATATTCTCTTTGACCATTGACTAATTAAAACATTAGATACCAAAATAAATGTTATCTCATATTTATTTTGAAAAATCTTTTTCTTTCTCTTTTGTGTTTTGAGAAATCTTTTTACACTATTATTTATAGTTATTCAAACACTTATTTAGTCAAAAGAAGAATAAATATAAAAAAAAAACAAAACAATACAAAAATAATTTCTCATGTGTTGAAGGAAAAGTTATATCATATAGTCAACTTGGTTTCAAATATATATACTTAGACTATTATTATCTCTTTCGAATATTGACATTTCATTTAAATTTCAACAAAAATTATTTTTTAAAGGTCAATCTTTAAAGTATATTGGTGTGTGCTTTCAAAAATCAATTTTTTTGTCATGATCAACTACATGTTACAATTTCAAAAGTTACATATAATAATGAATTGCCAATTTTAGAAACTAATGATAAAAATGAAGATTCAAATATGTGTTTTAGTGTTGTGTACAAATAGGTTTTCAATAATTTGTAACATTAATTAGTATATATATAATACTATTTTTTAACTTATTTTTAATATTATTATACTTTATATCTAATTTTTCAAATAATTTTTAATTATGTAATCAGCCAAATATTAAATCACTCAAGTTACCAAAATAAAATAGTGGTTCTTATAAATAAGTTTCTTATTTTGCTTTAAGTGGAATTTACTATGTCATATCATTCTTAAGCTTTTACAAGTTTAGCTCAAATAATGAGATCTTATAAGCAATTCACATTTTTTATAATTTTTTTTATTTACAATTCACTCTTTAATAACTTAAAAAATTAACATAATTATCATAATTAAATATTAATTTAATTAAACATAATAATATATTTTTATTTGAGAAAACAATTTGTGTTTTGAGAAATGTTATTTATTTAAAAATTGTATGTTTTGCAATTTTTTGTGTCGCCACACTCTAATGAAAGTTGTTAATAAATATTATTGTTTATTAGCAAGATACACCATAAATATTTTGCATTAGAAATATTTTAACATTATTTTAATTTTAATTACATGTATGCAATTTAATAGTTATCATCTAAACCAATAAAATGTAACATAGTAGATAATTTTACCACTTAATCACGTGGTTAGGAGTTTAATCTTGAATCAATGTATGTGAAAAAAAAATTTATTATAAAAGTTTTTACCCTTTAAACAATCTTAATACTTCAGAAGATTAGTCTTTAAAAGATTATCTTAAATAAAATAAGACAAAGATATATTACTTTATTATTAAATTTTACCAAGTCGCATATATTCAATACACAGATAATATCAATGTAATTAAAGTTTAAAATCACGTTTCCTTGTATACTTAATCCCTATTAATATATTAATCATATGTGTTTACCTCAAGGTGGACGGATAATCTAGGATGACTTTTTTATAATTATTTATGATATATCATGTTAATGTGAAAAATTTATAATTTTTATTAATAATTAAAATAAATTATATTTATATCCTTTAAAATGATTATTACTAATACAAAAAAATAACTTCATATTAGAAAAATTTTGAACAAAATTTATATGTTTTATAAAGACCTAAATTAATAATTCCAAATTTTGAAAGAAACAAAAACTAATTTTTTATTTAAATTTATCCGTATTATATATATAGCAACGTGGTTGAATGTAGTTAGTTGCTGCTTACTGCGGGGTCCTGAAAAGTGAAAGAAAATCCGTTTGGATGAAAGCGCGAGGTGAGGAAAGGCGTCTCTCCTATTTTCCAATTTTGCCCCTACCTTTTCCTCATTTCTCATTTATGTCCCGCTCCTTTCCCCCTTCCATTTCTCTGCTACTGCCAACTCCAATTTTCACTTTCTAGGGTTTAATTCCCAACCCTAGGGTTTTCCTCTCTTCCCATTCCCATGGAACCTCGGGTTGGGAACAAGTTCCGTCTCGGCCGCAAGATTGGTGGCGGATCCTTCGGCGAGATCTATCTCGGTTCCCTCTGCCTCTCTTTCTTCCTCACTTTTTCACATACTTATTTACTTTCAATTTCTGTTTTCCTAATTCAATTATTCTTCAGGCACCAATGTCCAGACCAATGAAGAGGTTGCAATCAAGCTTGTGAGTACTACCACTTGCTCTAATTTGAAAATTGTTGATTTTATAAACGCTGTTCTAGTTCTTTAAGGTTTGATTTGTTGTTTATCGTCTCTCGTTGTGAAATTATAAATGATTGGGTATGTACTGCGAAGTCTCGTGTAGTCGTGTTGTTCAATTTTAACGACTGTGCAAAATTGAAGTGGTGAAGGCGTGCTTAGTGGAATATGTGATAGACAGTGTAGTAGTGCAGCACATTTATTTTGTTTTAATTTTTGTAGAGGAATTAATGTGGCCAGATGTGCCAAAAGGTGTGCCTAAGGCTGTTTCGTGACTTGTGCCTCACTTCCTCAACTCCGGGGGGTGTTTGGCCATGTATCTACTACAGCTTATCCTCTGTCATTAATGGCATTGATGATAGTTGACTTTTTGAAGAACTATGTTGACTATTGAGGATTAGGGATATGTTTAATGAAATGTTTGTTTACTGTTTCCTTTTGCATTTTGATTCAGGAAAGTGTCAAAACCAAGCATCCTCAGTTGTTGTATGAATCAAAGTTGTATAAAATACTGCAAGGAGGAAGTAATGTTCTTTCTTACTGAATTTTTATCTTTCCGATCTCTTTGCTTACTGTATAGAATCTGTATTACTCAGGCTAAATGTTTTTGGTTGGCTATTTTTATCTGGCAGCTGGAATTCCAAATGTGAGATGGTTTGGTGTTGAAGGAGATTACAATGTCCTTGTAATGGATTTACTGGGCCCTAGTCTTGAGGATTTATTCAATTTCTGTACTCGGAAATTGTCCCTCAAAACTGTTCTCATGCTTGCTGATCAGATGGTGGGATGTCCTGTTATGTAGATACTCTTCTAATTTACATTTTTTGATTTTGTTTTAAATGGGGTAATCTTGAAATGTTTGCAGATAAGTCGAGTTGAATCTATTCATTCCAAATCGTTTTTACATAGGGACATCAAGCCAGATAACTTCCTAATGGGTTTGGGGAGGCGTGCAAATCAAGTATTAGTTCAAATTTTTTTTTTTTTTTTTTTTTTTTCTACTCCTTTCTTTCATCTCTTGGATGCATCCTTTTAAAAATGACCTATTTCATAGGTTTATGCCATTGACTTTGGTCTTGCTAAGAAATACCGAGACACCTCTACCCATCGGCATATTCCTTACAGGTATTTTGTTTCTTTTTTCTGATTTTATATACAATGGTTGAAGAGTCGAAACAAGTTTTAACTGTTAAGAATCAGGATAGTAATCAACTGAATATGGAGATCCAATATCCAAAAATGTTATACTAGTGGGAGTTTCCTAATAAAGGAGTTGTATCTTTTTATCGGGAAACACAAGAAGTGCGTGGTGGGGGAAGTACATGGTGTGGACGTGTGGTGCCTCTAGTTTGGTACTTTATGCAACATTGAAGTTCTTATTCTAATTGCTGCAAGATATGAAACCAATTTATCTTTACCGGACCAGACCTTTGAGTTGTAGAATATTAATAATTATTAATAAATATATTAACTACCAAGTTTGGATGTGTGATATGAAATTGTTGGAAAATTATAATGTACCTGCTGTTAAAATTTCTATATGATTAACTGAACAAGAAAAGGTACTATAGTGCAAGTTATATTAAAATTAATAGGTTCAAGTGAAGTGCTGGTGGTGTAGAGTTTACACAGACAATCAATCCAGTTTAAATTCTTTCATTTCCAATTGTTGGTTCTATTTTCTATTATTTTTTTTATTTGTGCGAATATGTTTCAACAACTGTTGTTACTTATAAATTATCCTTTTGTAGTTTCTCTGATGATTTTGTATTTTTTATATTATTATTTATACAAATGACTTTACAATATTTCCAAGTTATTATTTTAAAATAATATCTTTAAATTGTGGGGTTTCTCTGAATTTCACTTGCTTGTAATCCGTTTCAGAGAGAATAAGAATTTGACTGGAACCGCTAGATATGCTAGTATGAATACTCATCTTGGAATTGGTATGCGCTCAATGTGTCTCTTCATGAAATTCCTTGCCATTGTATTTATTGTTAATAGATTCTAAGTTCGGGATTAACCTTTTATTCTTTGTTAGAGCAAAGCAGAAGGGACGACTTAGAATCACTTGGATATGTTCTTATGTATTTTTTGAGAGGAAGGTAGTTATCCTTGCTCCTGTGTTGTGTTTCTTTTTCTTGATCACCTACTTTTTTATTTTAATTTTTTACTTAGTATTTCTACAGTCTCCCATGGCAGGGATTGAAAGCAGGTACTAAGAAGCAGAAGTATGAGAAAATCAGTGAGAAGAAAGTTTCTACTTCTATTGAGGTGAGTAAAACTGTGTTTAAAGTAGTATCTTGGTACATATTATCTATTTTCTCCCCTTGATTATGATAAAATGTGGTTTGCTTCTTTGTTAGTCTCTTTGTCGTGGCTATCCCTCAGAGTTTGCTTCATTCTTCCATTACTGTCGGTCACTGAGGTTTGATGATAAACCAGATTATGCTTATTTGAAAAGGCTTTTCCGTGACCTCTTTATTCGTGAAGGTTTGGGCCTTTTTTTTGCTGGTGATTATTTCACTTTAGAATACTCTGTAGCCTTTGATAACTAGATGGTAATGTTTTAATCTGTCAATTATGTGTGTTTGGCTGGTGTTCTCTTCTTGTTCCAGGATTCCAGTTTGATTATGTCTTTGATTGGACCATTTTGAAATATCAGCAGTCTCAAATTTCCACACCTCCTGCTCGTGCTATCGTAAGTTATGGTGTGCCATACAGTGGTATTAGCTTAATGTTTGTTTGTTGATATTAGATTATCTTACTTAAAGTGACATTTTCAGGGTCCTGCTGCTGGACCAAGTTCTGGAGTGCCACCAGCTGTTGTAAATGCTGATAGACAGATAGGTATAATTTTCTTTCCTTTTTTACTTTTAAGTCCCTAATCTATTATTTTATTAGTAATATGTGGTTTCTTACTTTCTTAGCTCAAAAGTCTTGGTTATTCTATGTAGGTACTTCTATTTTTCCTTTTATTTTGCATACCTCGGCTTTTCTACAATTTTATGGTATGGTACTTTTGCGTTTTCTGCTTTTAATGTGGGAAATTTGTGTAGGTGGGGAAAGTAGTAGGCATACTGGTTGGTCTTCATCTGATCCTGCTCGAAGGAGAAACTCTGGACCTATTACAAATGATGGATCCTTGTCAAGACAAAAAGCCCCAGTTCCAAGTGACTCAAATGGATCTAAAGATGTTATGGTGAGTACATTTATTTATGGGATGGCTTATGACTGTGAGCGGATCATATTTCTTCCTCATTATTTTCTGTTTAAAAATAATAAAATTTTTAGTAGGCATCGCATAAGTATGCTTTGTGTTTAGACAAGTTATGTATATTTTTTTGAACTCCTCTTCTTCAGACCTGCTGCATTTAAGAGTTTTTGTTCTGTGAATATACTCTTGTGGTTGTGGTTCTTGTTTTCTGGCAAAAAAATAAATAAATATAGAGTTTGTTTGGATATTTTATTTTTATTTTTATAACAAACACTCATAAAAGAAGAAAATAAGAAGGTAAAATAAATTAAACATCTCTAGTAAGTTAAAATTAACTTTTATGCACTTCAATTTTTTTATAAAATTTCTTTCGTCTAACTTCTCCTAAAGTTGAAGTGTATGAGTTGATTTTAATTTATGAGAGAAGTTTATTTTATTTTATAAGTGCTTATAAAAAGAATTATCCAAATAGGATCGTAGTCCATGCATTGTGGGTTTCTGATATTCTAAAAGTGATTACATACATTATCAGGTTTGTTAGTTCGTGATTTTTGTCACGTTTGAAATTGGTTGCTGGTTACAGTTACACCGATCATGACGTTATGTTTGTATTGCGTATGATATGTATGCAGTTGTCTAGTTCTAATTTCTTCCGGTCAAGTGGATCTACTAGGCGTGGTGCTGTATCGAGCAGTCGTGATGCAGTTGTTGGCAATGAGACTGAGCCCTCTCATTCTCTCACTATGGATGCTAGTCCCGGAGCACTGCGTAAAACTGCTGCTCAAAGAACTTCACCCATCATGTCATTTGAGCACAACCATAACCGAACATCCTCTGGCAGAAATACATCAAACATGAAGAATTTTGAGTCAACTATCCGAGGTATTGAGAGCCTGAATTTCAATGACGAGAGGTTACAGTATTAGCTGCTGCCTTTCCCGACCAACTATTTTAGTAAATTTTTAAATTGTTTTTATAAACTACCGAGTGGAGTGTTGGATGAAAGCTGCAACAAATTGGGAATTGTCACTAAAGTATACAAGAATGATATGTTCAAGTGGTTTCCTCACAAAATCTGGCATTGAAAAGCCTTTGTTAATACAGTTGACCGTGTACTCACGTTGATTCTATCTTTTTCTCATTTTATATCATCTAGTAAAATATCATGCTTTCCTGGCTCTTTCATTTTTTTTTTTTTTTGGATAAATCATGTTTGTTGACATTTAAGTGAGAAATTCCATTAGCTTCCAACTGGTAAAACGACCAGTGCTACAATACTAGAAATTTCAGGGGGTGTTTCTTTAATCCACGTATTGCTGGAGTTTTTCACGTGTAACATAGGAGCTACTGACTCGGAAAGAATGGCTAAGGGTGATGCAATCTCTAACAATTTACTAGGGGAATTCGAAAGCAAGATGTGATCCGTCGTTCAACATCTATACTATTAATAAAAACGATATATATATATATATATATTTTGAATGTGATTTTGATGAAACTTTTATTTTTCCAACTTTTTAAACAAATGGGTCTACTTTCGTTGAGAAAATGTCGTTTATTACTAATTCTAGTTGTATAAAAACTTTAAATGTTTTATTTATTACGTATTCCAATTATATAAATAATTTGAATGTTTTTAAAAGTTAGAGATATTAAAAACATATTATATATTTAATGACTTTTACTTTTAAACTGTGTTCTATACTAACTATTACTTTAAAAGAAATCGCTCAAGAATTCAAGAAATATTCAAAGGAATGATAAAAAGTTTTCGCTCATAACGACTTTGAAGAGGAGGGGCAAGGCCCCAATTACACCAATCCACTCAGAGCTATTAAACAAACTAATTAGAAATTACAAAGCATTCATGAACTGGTCGATCTTTTATAACAACTGAATGTAACATACTTTTTAGTTTTGGTTGTAGAAGAGTTACCATGAAACAAAATAAACTTATAGATAAATTCTGATAAAAATGAACCAATTGGAGTTGATTCTTTACTTAATTGTATATTGTCTTCATTAGCGCCTCTCTCTCTCTCTCTCTTTTTTCTTTTTTTTAATCTCTTCTTGATAAATTTGCTGCTCCAACTGTATTTAAATATGACATTTAAATCAATTTTAGGGAGAGTAGTCATGTCAGAGTACCTCATTTTCTTTTCACATAAGATTTTAGTTTATCGGATAAGATTGTTATAAACGGCACTGAAGTATATGTAAGAGATTAGGAGGTGACATGTTAGGTTGTTCTCTTATGTCTATCATGTGCTTAGTCAAGAATAACATATTGAGGATCGATAATAAGTGAATGATTCACACTATGTTAAGTTTCATAATACATAATAAGGTTGGAAGAAAGGCCAACTTCAATAAAAATCATCATCATACATAAACTTTTTTTTTTATTTTTTTTATTTCTCTCTTTTCCATCACATCATCTATCACTTTTATTATTTTCACTAGTTTTTTTGTTTTTCTATCTCCTATTTCCACCATAAATTATCTCAAAATAAAATGTGTGAATATGACTATTCCACTTAAATAGTTTTATAGATCGTGACATATAGTTACATGTTAAAATAGTTTTACATTGATTTTAGAATCTCTTTAGATAAATTTCTACATAAACATTTTGAAAATAAAATAAAATAATTTTTTATAAACTAAAATTAGCTTACACATAAGTTAAAAATATATTTTTTTTAAAATTAATATAAAAGAATTTTTACAAATTAACTTACTTATAAATTAATTTTAACTTATTTAAAATATTTTATTTGTTTCTCCTATAAATTCTTCCACAGAAACTGTTGATAGGATGATATACACGATCAAACGCGGATTATGTCCGGATCACAAACAACATTCTAAACTCTTAACATATGTTTCAAATCTCTTGTATCTTATGCATATTTTTTTTAAGTCTCTAAAGCATCTTTCAAGTCTTTTAACAAATATTTTATATACATCAATATAATAAAGAATCTCTCAATAATTTTAAATGAAATGTGGGTCAAATCGGACAGCGGGAATCCATAACAAGAGTAAAGGAGGCATAAAATATTTGTGATAAAACATCTGTAATTATTTTTAAATTAATCTGTCTTAACACACATATATATAGCCTTAAATTTGAATATATTAATATTATAATAATTATAAATTAAATATACCCTAAAAAGATGTTAGCTTTGAAAAGCGTTTTTGTTGCCGAATTTCACGGAACTATGAACAATGTCTTTACATTCTCTCTCTAATAATACAAACGAAAGCAGGGTAGAGTAGAGGGTGTACAACTGTGACCAAACACAATTTCTGGGACATCACACTCTTATCTTTCATTTTTTACTATTATTATTTTTTGCCTCATTATTTTTTTTGTAATTCATTGGAAACATTACATTATCTTTTAAGGTGTAGCACCTTATGATCAACCATAAGCTATTTTATATGTATCTTGCGCTTTCAATGCGCGAAATTCACTTACTATTCAGAATATATATAAAGCTGATTTAATTTGGTTAAAAAACATAATAGGTTTCTCCATCAAGAAATAAGATGTGAAAACGTGATGTTTATTGAGAGACTTGACACTTGATGACTCCAAGTTTCATTTATGATATTTTGGTAACACAAAGCCATTGAGGTTTGCAGCATTTCGCAATGCACTTTATCTGAACAATCAATCATTCTATTTCTGCGACAAAGGAGAAACTTCCTCTTTCGCCATCATTTCTTTCTTACCCTCTTTCGGTTTGTTTCAATCTAGCAATGATATATATAGATATAATAAGATTATTTTTTATTTATATATAATTTCATTTCTAGATGATATGAGGTCTTCATAATATATATATATTAAAAGATGCTGAATTCTTCCAAAAGTAATCCAATTCATAATCAATATAACTAGCTGAAATATATTCTTCAAGCCGTATATAATTAAAAAAAAAATCAAATTCTAGTTCAAACCCAATAAATAATATTCATCTTAAATTTGAACTAATAATTAAGAAATATTGAGCAGTAGTAACCAAACTGGAGATGGAGTTTCATACAGCAAGGATAGGGGATTTAATTTAAAGATTTACTCAGAAACCTTAGTAAATCACATTTCATTACAGATAATAAAAAAGAGAGAGAGAGAAAAGATGATTCACCAGTCACCACCATCCATAGACAGCTTGAGTGCAAGTGTTCTTGATCCAGCTGAAACTCTTCCTAAGAGAGCCTTTCATTTTGCCCTCAGCAGCATATATTTTGTAGCCAGCAACTCTCTTTTTTCTCTGCAACTCAGGGTCACTGAAACTCCAACTCTTTGTTGTGTTTTTCCCTTTCTTCACTTTGACATGGTTGTGATGTGCATAAGCATAAGCATAAGAAGCATTATTAACACTGTAAGACCTGAGATCTTGCATGGTTGTTGGGGCCACGTTGCCTTCATCTCTGCATGACTTGGATCTCAACTCCATCATGCCAACCAAGAAAAAGAGTATGTGTCTTGAGGCTACCAAGATGGGAATAACTTCAAAGGAAAAGCTTCATGCCTTTGCTTTTTCTACTTCTATCTTAAGAATTATTTATTTATTTCTCGGTAAACCAGGTATCTCAGCCAAAAATTAATGACATTTTCTTTAAAAAATTAACCTCTTTATTTAATGTTTTTTCCATTTATGTAGATTCAAAAGTGAAAATTTTAATTATATATTTAATACTTCTTTCATCTCCAAATAATTGTAATTTTAAATTCTTAGACACAAATAATTAATAATAAATATATTATTTTTTTATATAACTTTACTAAAATAATATTCTTACTTTCTAAATAAATATACCAGTTTTAATTATAGTAGTTTAATAATTTATGAAAGGATAAATTTAGAATAAAAAAATTATTATTATTTCTTTTTAAGAAATGACAACATTAAAACACTTTTTTAAATGCTAAAATGGAAGTTAATTTAAGAAAATGTGTAAATAAAACATATTTTATATGAAAATCATGTTACCCTTTTTTTATTGATTGTTATTGCTTCTCTTTACTAACTTTAATTTAGACTAAATTATAATGTTGGTCTTTTAAATTACAGGTCACGTTGATTTAATTTAAAAAATAGTGATATCAAATTATTTTTTTATATAAAAAAATTATTTTGATGCTGAAATAATTCTTCAATTAATTTAGATAATAAGATCTTCTGAGTTGGAAGTAGGTGAAGATGATGATATGTTGTTTTCTTTAATGAAAGTCAGTAGGGTAGCGACTGATCCAACTTTTTTGGCAAAGCAGAATTGCACGAGACTTTTGGGTTGACTAGTTTTCACTCGTGCAAGTGTTAAAATTTATTGTAAATTGAAACAAGGGTAACATTAAAACCATTTAAGATAATTAGATTCTGTGTAAATAAATCTGTCATAATTTTTTTTTAAATTATATACTTATCAATTAAAGACTAATGGTGTGTTTAGAAACCAGTTAAATTCAATTCAACTGGAGTTTAAAAAAAAAAAAAAAATAGTTACACTTACAAATATTTATTTTTTCTACATTAAAATATGTATTTTTTTCATTGTGATTTATCCAAACACACACAACAATCTCTTTAATACGTTATTAAAAGAAAACTCTATAAAATATTCCGACATTACATGGAGATGGTTCTATATTTGTGCATTTGTTATTTAAATAATAGAAAAGTTTATAAATATATTGTAATTGTAATTCTTACTAATAAAAAATATTAAAAATAAAACGACAAAAAAGTACTAAACGAAGGCAAAGAGCTTTTTTCACCCTACCTTAGGACTCGATATATAAAAAGAAATAAGGTTGGAGGAATGATCTTATGTCAAAAATTTCACAAAATTCTACGACCAACAATCTTTGTTCATAAAAAGACAAAACACTCTGATTTTCAATTGACCATTGTGGTCCACCTTTTCAATTATACCTACATTGGTTTTTGCAAGTCAGAAGGTAAAAACCTTCACTTTTTCCCCCTCAAAATACTCACACAAAAAAATGGCTAAAACATTTTCGGTGGGAAATTATAGTTGAATTTAAGCATAGAAAAATGACTCGGAATGAAATTATTATATAAACCAAAGGAAATTATTATAGAGGTCGCACAATGTTGTCCTCTTTTATTCATAGAAGCAAGCATCTGGAAAGTTGCGCTCATAATTTTCTACAAACTTTGCTTTCAAGTTTTGGCCGAAAGTGCATGCTTTAATTCATTGTTATTAGCATGATAAATAAGTGTTAGTAGCATTAAAATAGTAATTTAATTTTATGCAATATTAGTATAATTTTTTATTAACTAATTAAAAATCATAGTAATAAGTTTGATATAGTTGACAAATAATCTTATCTTTTAAATATGTAATTTCTATATATATATAAAAAAATACGATTTGATATCTATGAAAAAATATTTGTCGCAAAAAGTCAACAAAACTCAAAACCTTAAAAGAAAATCTTTTAACTTTTGTAAGAAATACCTTAATTTATTTAAAAAAAACAATAAAAAGAAGAAACTTATTATATATAACGATTTGTAACTTGATAAAAAAGAAATAAATGGCCGATAAATACATTATTTACTTTAAAAATAATCTTCTTCAATTTAATTGAAACCGTCCCACTAAGAGAAAAGAAGTACTTGATTAGGAAGTTAGAATGTGTCTTTCTCAACCATACTTTAATGATGGAGCATTGAAAACGATTTTTACACTCTAGTAATAGTCTTCAAATAATGCATCCAAATGTAGGAAGAGCTTAATTTTAAGGGTGGGAACTCCAACTTAATTACGTTCATAACACTAGGAATGTGCTTCTCTCTTTCCACCCAAAATTTTGTTGTACCAGCAACATATGATGATACGTACGGGTAACATATTTTACAAGAGATTTGGGCACAGAGAATCTTAAACAAGCAAGTGAGCATAACTCTTGTGTTTAAAATATTTCGAAAAAATAAATTTACAAAAAAATTATTGGTCCAAGAAGCAATGAATCCCTCAAACAAACTTTCGGATTTAAATCTTATATATGAAAAAATATAGTTGGAGAGATATCATTAAAGGTGTAATAGTGAATTTTCGTCTCTCTTAGATCTGTTGAGAATTACTTTTTAAAACCTAAGACTTGTTTGATTTTCTTCTCATTTTTTTTTAATTATTTTCTAAGACAATTTGATACCATTCAATAATCAATTTCGTATATAAAATACATTAATTTTGAAATTTATTTTCATAACAAGTGCCTAGAAATAAAAAATAATTGAATATCGTTTTCCCATTTTTTTTTTGTTTTCAAGTGTTTTGTTCAAATAATAATTGATTAGTGAAAATTATGATTCACAAAAGTACATATTAATCTTTGATTATCAATTTTAGGATACAGTCCATAATTGTTAGCTTTTTCAAATATTTTATCCTAATAATACTTGATTAATGAAAATTATACTCCTCAAGTGCCTAGAAATAAAAAATAGTTGAAAAACGTTTTCTTGTCCTTTTTTGTTTTCAAGTGTTTTGTTCAAATAATACTTGATTAGTGAAAATTATGTTTCACAAGTACATATTAATCTTTGATTATCAATTTTAAGATACGGTCTTAATTGTTAACTTTTTCAAATGTTTTATCCAAATAATACTTGATTAATGAAAATTATACTCCTCAAATACATATTACTTTTTGATTATCAACTTTAAGACATAATCCTTAATTGTTAATTTTAAAATCGGGATATATCCATGGAAAAAAAATGTTTTTTTCAAATGTCCAAAAGATAAATCCTTAAAAAACAGAAATATACTCGGGATGAAATCCCAGTCTTCAATTATTGAAATCTTTAGCTTGTCCGCTGAAAATGCTCTTGGTTCCCTCTAAATTGTGGCCCATTAGAGCGGAATGTGTTATTATCTGTCTTGTGTAACTTCAAGATAAGGGAAAGATGAAATTAAAAGTGATTAATTTGACAATTTTTTATTGTTGTTGAACTGGATATATAAATGCAATACAAGCTGCATCGTCCATCAAGGCCTTAGCAATTAAGTCAGGAGCCACGGAGTACGTAATGAAATTAAAAGTGATTAAGTCTACAACCACACGATTTTAGTTTTTTTTATTATACCACATTCATCTATATCAGAAAAAGACACTCGATCGTTTAACCGTAAGATTTTGGATGAAAATGATATAAAAAAAAATAAAAAAAATAAGGCCCCTAGCGTTATAAAGAGGACAAAAGTTTCTTCGGGAAAAACCGATTTGGAGCCTTTATAAAATCTTAAACAAATGAAATAATTGGATTAAATATAATATATTACCATTAATAGAATTTCTTGATTCATCTGACAGGTAGATCAAACACATGTGGTTAAGGCTAGTTGAAATATGGCATACGATACGACACAATTAAAAAAGAAAAGGCTTGAGCAACCTACTATTTAAGCAAATAAACAAATATTATAGAATCAACCATTATAAATAAAGTCTTTGAACTCTAATGAGTAAAAATTGTAAAAGCAAAAAAGGAGAGCAGAAAATAATAATTGTCAAAAAAGTAATGGCCCTGATGACGTAATAGAGTAAAAATTAACCCATCAGAGCAGATCAGCAACATTTGATGGCAACTCCTCTACTGTCACATTGTAGAACTTCTGAATATCAGACAGCATTCTTGAGTCGTCCAATGTCACAAAGTTTATGGCAACACCCTTTCTACCAAAACGCCCACTTCGGCCTATGCGGTGAAGATAATTCTCAGGTTGGGTAGGAAGATCATAGTTTATAACCAAAGACACTTGCTGCACATCTATACCACGTGCCAAGAGATCAGTGGTAATCAGAACTCGAGAAGAGCCAGAGCGAAATTCACGCATGATGATGTCACGAGTGTTTTGATCCATGTCTCCATGAGTGGCTGAGACAGTGTGGTCATTGCTTCGCATCTTGTCAGTGAGCCAGTCCACCTTGCGCCTTGTGTTCACAAAGATGACACTCTGGGTGATAGCCAGAGTCTCATAAAGGTCACACAGTGTCTCTAGTTTCCAATCTTCCTTATCAACATTCACGTAAAACTGCTTGATACCCTCAAGGGTCAACTCATCACGCTTCACCAAGATTCTCACTGGCTTATTCATAAACTTCCTTGTAATCTCCAAGGCTTCAGGTGGCATTGTAGCAGAGAACACTCCAACCTGAATTTTACCTGGCAGTAGCTGGAAGATGTCATAGATCTGCATTTCAAGCACAAAAACTGTAAACCATTAGCTCACATCTAATCACACAAGATGGCTAGTGAAAGAACAAGTAGATGATGGTCTAGAAAAAAAAAACAATTAAAAAATTTAAACAAACATTTAGGAAGACAACGAACCTGATCCTTGAAGCCACGTGAAAGCATTTCATCAGCCTCATCCAAAACAAACATCCTTATGTGATCTGGGCGAAGAGACTGTCTACGTAGCATATCAAACACACGCCCAGGAGTGCCAACAACAGTATGTACACCAGCTTGGAGAATGCGCTGATCCTCACGAACACTGGTCCCACCAACACAAGCATGAACCTTGACACCAAGGTAATCACCTAGAGCTCGCATGACCTTCTCAATCTGCTGTGCAAGCTCCCTTGTTGGTGCCAAAACCAAAGCCTGACACTGAACCAAATCATAATCAAGCTGCTGCAAAATTCCAGAACAGAAAGTTGCTGTCTTCCCAGTTCCTGACTGAGCCTGCTGAATCACGTCCAGACCTTTGCAGAAAGGAACAATTCCCCTCTGCTGTATTGCAGAAGGCCTCTCAAAACCTTTAGAACAAGAATAAAACATCACACATCATCTTACGGCACAATTAACTTCATATAGCATTTGTTTTATTCTTCTAAAAAGACAATGCTGGTGCTTCTCATCAAAGATGTTCAGTTTCAAACACAATAAAAAAGTTAGAAACCATATTGGCTGATAACCCACAGATCCACTTTGTAATGTTCTAGAAAATTTTTTTAAATGGAAATCAATGTAAATTATTTATTAAAAAAAATCTGTTCATTCAGTTATCCCAGATTAAATTATATATATATATATTTTGCTGGAACTATCATTAAAATTGTATGAATGTCCTGATATGCTGATTGCACTAAAACATAACAAAATAATATAACTCCAACAGGGTAAATGTTGCAGAAAATAATGTCTAAATGCATTAATCAAGGCAGTGACTCCACATCTTTAAAAGTTTCTTAGTGAGTAATTGATACTGCTAACATGAGTATTAACAAGAATGCTAATAACACATTCTTTTAAACATACACCTTACTGTTGGGTTATTCTCTAGAAGATCAATTTAGTTTCCTTGAAAGCAAATGACTTTCAAGAGTGTTGATTCTTCAGATAATGAATCCATAATGAATTGTGTCTAAAAGAGTATTTTGCTAGCATTCCTCAAGTATCAAATAAGCAATACAAGAAACAAAGGAAAAATCATTTGCCATACCATAAGCGTATATGCCTCTCAGAAGATTTTCTTGTAAACCCATTGCATCAAAACTATCATAGACTTCATCATATGAAGTAAAAAATTCTTGTCCATCAGCAGAAAGCCTGATATCAATTTCCAAGACATTAAAATTACAGAAAACTAAAAGAATAAAGAATTCAAACATCGCAAGCAATGAAAAATATAAGGTCCAAGAGGTTACAATTCATTCATCTTAGAATCATATTGCCGAGCATCAAACTGTGATCCTTCTGGAGCTAAACCCGCCATAACTGCAGAGCAAAAACTTCATTAGACAGAGACACACACTTCAAAAACCCTACCAACCTAAAACACTGGTAACCAAGGAAATCCCCAAACATCATCGTGACAATCGGGCTCTTCTAAGTATGATGAGTTGTTTTCCTTTCCCCTTGATGTAAGATAAGAACAGCAAGCTTAAGAACAATCCATAAGCACCAATAACTCCCAAAAAAAAACATTAAGCCGAACAAATTTGGAACAATACGCTAATCCGCGACAAATGAAAAAATAAAAAGGAACACGAGACATATGAAACAACAGAGCGACAATTCATTAGAACTGAGTCGAGAAACTGCAAAATCGAAGAGTAACGAAACAAGTAGAGATGGTTGAAAGTAAAACATGGAATAAAAAACTATGCGAAGAAAGTAATAAGATCGATCTGAGATTGGAATGCATAAGAATGTTGATTTGAAAAGAAAGAATAAATAAACAAGAGAAAAAGAAAAAAAAAGCGATACCTGATGATGTTAGTAATAGTGAAAGAGAGAGAGAGAGAGAGAGCAAAATAGAGAAGCAAAAGAGGAATTAGGGTTTCCGAAACTGCTAGGATCTGCGGCGTGGAGTTGAGGGAGGCGAAAGAGAATAGTATGATGTATGAGTGTGTTTAGGTTATGTTAATGTTATCGTACCATAGACATAGTATAGTATTGTAGGATTCTCCTACTGGGCCCCAAAACAACCTAATATGCAATGTATTACATTACATTAAATAAAATATATTATTTTCATAATCTCTCCTATAATCCTAACTTTTTTCTTTATCATTTAGGTTATGTTCTTTCCTAAGATCTAAGATATATATCTATATAGGATTTTATCCTCTGCAGTCTGCAGTTTATTGGTATAACTGTCCCACTCTTGTCCGTTAATATTTTTTTTTATTACAACATAAATTATAATTTATAATTTAATTTATTAAATTTAATGGTGATATTCTAAACTGCTGCGTGTGGAGTTTTTCTTCAAACCGTAGAGAGTCTGGTTGCATCACATATTTCTATTTATATTATATATGAAGGCTATTCATTTTTTTTTTTACAGTTATATTTTTTTATTATATATTATTTTTTTTATTGTCATTTCTCTTACAAATAAAATAAAATATATATAAAAAAAATTAATTATCAATTATATTAATAATAATTATTTACTTATTTTATAATTACTTTTATTCTTTATTTATTTAATATTATTTTACTCTTTTCTAATTATATATTATCTCATTTCATTTGATTTATATATTGTCACTTCTATTATTTTTGTTTTTTGTTATTTTTAAGTAAATTTAATAAAAGTATGAAATAACTCTTTTTAATTGTTTTTTTAGTTATATAATTTCAAAAAATCTTATTTTAATTTTTATATTCAAATTTTGTTTAGAAATTTGTTAAACACATTTAAATAAAACCTACCTATTAATGTCCTTGTTAATAAAATATATATTAAACTTGATTAATGGTACATAAATATCTCATTCTATCACTTTTAAATATAGTATCAATGACTTGATATAAGATTTTTTAAAATTATATGGACTAAAAATAGTAATTTTAAATTTGAGACACTAAAAAAATTATCTTAAATTTTAGGGATTAAAAACATATTTAAGCCTTGTTTTTATTTTACACATAAAAAAATGATAGATAAGAAATGACAAAGATGACAATGAAGTGAAATAAGTACAAGTTTCAATATCACCATCCATGTCTCCTATGCTCATCCTCGTTCTCGTCCTCCTATTGGATAGGTATAAAATTTGTGTTTCATACTCCTTCTTGTTGGATATCGAGTATATTCATACATGATTGATGTCTAATCATGCTTTAATTAATTAAGTTTAGTAGAAATTTGAACATAAAATATAAATTAAAAAATTAAATTAATTAAGTTTAATTTGACATAAATATAAAATAAATTAAGAATTGCATAAATCTCAACTAAAATTTTTAAAAAAGTAAATTAATTTTCTAAAAATTTAAAATGCATATGGGTACGGGTACGGATATGGAGCAAGTATATACTCATCCTATCGTGCTTTAATAAATTAAGCATTACTTGTATCTATTTTCATGTTCAATCAAATCAAATATTTTTCATTAAAGTTAAGACGAGTTCAAGCATATTATTCGCACTTATCATTCATAGATGACACTCCCAAAATTACTAAGCAAAAAGCTAATGAAATGCTCGAGATTTTCAAACCAAGCACCACGTCAAATCTTAGTAGTGTTTAATTTGACTCATGATCTTACTTGTCGGGTAGAAGATCACCAGAGACTCATAAGAGGAATTTTACCTTTTAACACAAAATATCTCCTTAAGTAAGGCTATCTACCAAAATATATGATTTTAATGATTATAGGAGATGTGAAACCTATATGATCAGAAACATAAGCTCAAACCAAAGTTTAGATTAATAATTATAAATAATGCTCATTTTGTGATTTTATTTAATTTTTTTTTGTAAAAGTTGTCTTAGTGAGCCACATTGTAACCAAAAAAAAATTTCTATCTTGACACAAATTCTCTGAATATTGGCCTTTGGAAGTTAGTCGTTCCTAATAGAAGCATTGTAAAATTTCAACCAGGTTAGTATTAGTTAAATATTTTGGCGTCTAACAAGAATTTTTTTTTTAAATAACTCACGTCCAAAAAATACTAAATATAAAAAATAATAAAATTTAAAATAGAAAAAGAGAACATTAAAAAAAATCAACACAGATAAATCAATTATATACAAATATCACAAAAGAAAAAAAAGTTAATCATATCTTCTTCTTCTACTTCAGATCCCTCTCGCCATACTTTTGTCATACTCTTCTTCTCAATAATTGTTGAGAAGCTAACAAACCTATATTCACTGCTGTTATGATCTCTAAACCTAAGGATTTTGGCAAGAAAAAAAAATGAGATCAATGAGTTCAAATTTATATGTATATAAATTATCATAACACTAATTGAATACAAGGGGAGGAAAAAAAATTCCAAGAAAAAAAATAGAAGCATAGAGAGATGAGTTGAGTTATTGAGAACGAGAATAGAACAGTGAAGAAATTGAAGGAGAGAGAAAACGATAAAAAAGTGTTGGAGAAATAGCATTTGGCGCCGTCGGAAATCTCATTATAAGCCTCTTTCTTTTTCTCAACTGAAAGCCACGTTAAGACTTATTACCACTCTTTAATCTTTATTTCCTTTTTATTAATCCTACTTTTTTATTTAGCTATTGGTTACTTTTTTTTTTTTCCCTTCTCTTTTTATGCAAGCCAAGCCCATTTAAACGACTATAACAAAAATCACTTTGCTTTAGATGATAAAAACAAAAACTCTTTTATTTTTCAAATGAATTAGATCCTTTAGACATACGCATATTAATCTTTAACGCAACTAATATACGTAAGAACTAATTATAAAAATAATCAATACCACTATAGTAAAATAAAATAGTTATATTATTTTATAATTAAATATTCATGTCTTAATCCGTGTTACAAAAATTTAAAATTGTGCAATAAAATAAAAAATTACGTGAATGTGGTATTATCTTAATTCTTCGAGTAAAAATTATTTTAGATTTACTTTTTGTTTGATTATTATGAAAATCTTATTAAATATTAAACTTTAAATGAGAGTGATAATCATTTTGGATCTCTTTCCTATTTGATTGTTACAAAAATTTTAATTAAATATTAAACAATTTCTTAAATGATAGTTTAAATATGATAATTATTTTGGATCTTATAATTAAAATTAAATAGCATTAAATAAATAAGAATTATAATATCTTATAATTTCTTTAAACCATTAATTTTTTTTATCTATTTTTGGCTGGAGCGCATCCTAATTCCGAACGTACATCGAACTATCTTCCTTTTTCTATGCACATAAAAGCCTAAGTTAAACAAAATATATATATAAAAAAAAAAGTTTCAATGCATTAAAATAAGTAACTACTATATTGTTACGATAACAAAAAAAATTAAAGAATAGTAAAACGTTGAATAAAGAGCCCAATTGTCTCTGGAAGCTACTGATGCGATTCAACAGGCTCGTGAGGTGTTGGAGACATTTAGCTCCGAAAATAAGGTGTTGAAAATATTCAAGTAAAAAACCATGTTATAATAAAGGTTTGTGTAACTACATTTTCATCTTGTTTAATTTTTTTTTATTTTATTATTTTTATTTTATTTTTTATAGTTTAACTGTATAATATTGAAAATAATTAACCTTATTGTTTCTAGATGAAATGTGATTGATTTCATCAATTTATAAATTGATTAGATCATGCAACGGTAAGCATATTAATTGTATATTGTGAAAGTCTGAAAGCATTCACTTTTAGTCATAAATAAAAGAAAGCCTGGAATTCAGTTATTTTGTGATAAAAGAATCGGTATATGTTGTCAGCATGCATGCAGTGTGTTGCATGGAGTCCATTAGACACCTCACACTCACTTTATTTATTTTATTCAGGATAATATAATCATATGTTCCCCACGCACCACGCAGATGAATATTTATATACACTGCAACAATGTAGTACGAGAAAATTAATGTCATCTATGATGCATAACATAATGTTTTTGAAGCGTGACCAGTACTCCACCGCCTTACTTTCAGGAATCTTAGACGAAAATGCCAGAAATTTTGTCTGTATAATCACAAATTATCTCTTCATTTTTAATTTAATTTGTTGTATACATGTGCTTGAGATAGGATAAGGCTTTTTTATATGAGATGGTCATTATCTATACTTCTGAATTTAAGAGAAGTATATAAGAATTTGCTACGTCGCCGCATAATAATGCATAATCTATATATCGTGTGTTCGTGTTGACATCTGTTCAGTGCTTTGGCCAAATGCCTCTAAATCAAAGCATATACGTGTCATCACAAAACATGTCTACCATGTTGAAAGTGGTAGATATATACTTTTTACGTATAAGGTAAACAAAATAATCACATATAACATTTGTCTCATTGGTTGTATAAAGTGAAATGCACATTGTTATTGATTTTTTAACTGTTTGCATGCAAGTATAACATTTTGCACATTAGTATCTTCTTTCTTCTTGGGTTGAGTTTTGGCCCTTATAAATACGGGCACCTTGTGGTAGGGATCCTCACAAGTCACAAGAGTCCGAAAAAGAAAAAGATCAGTAGGAAAGATGTTTGGGAGCGTGACGGGTTTGATCCGTAGGGGGCACAAGATAAAAGGGACAGTGGTGTTGATGCGTAAGAATGTGTTGGATGTGAACAGCGTAACAAGTGTTGGTGGAATCATTAGTCAAGGTCTCGGCTTCGCTGGTTCAACGCTCGATAATCTCACTGCCTTCTTGGGCCGTTCTGTCTCACTCCAGCTCATAAGTGCTACCAAATCAGATGGTAATTCATTTATAATTTTGTTTATGTGAAAGTTGAAATCTCATAATTGTTTTTCACTTTTCTTTTCTTCGAGTAGCAAACGGAAAAGGGAAACTCGGAAAGGCTACCTTTCTGGAAGGTATCATTACTTCATTGCCAACTTTGGGAGCAGGCCAATCTGCATTCAACATTCATTTTGAATGGGGTGATGAAGATGGAATTCCTGGCGCATTTTTTATCAAGAATTTCATGCAAACTGAGTTCTTCCTTGTCAGTTTGACTCTTGAAGACATTCCAAACCATGGAACCATCCACTTTGTTTGCAACTCCTGGATTTACAATGCTCAACACTTCAAAAATGACCGCATTTTCTTTGCCAACAAGGTTCACTAGACTTAAATATTACTTTTAAATCTTCAATGCCGTCAATAACAAGTTAAATATATTGCAGACATTTCTTCCAAGTGATACACCAGCTCCATTAGTCAAGTATAGGGAAGAAGAGCTGCAAAATTTAAGAGGAGATGGAAACGGGGAACGCAGAAAGTGGGAAAGGATCTATGATTATGATGTATACAATGATTTGGGCAATCCAGATAAAGGTGAAAAACATGCACGTCCTATTCTTGGAGGGAATGACACCTTTCCTTATCCTCGTAGGGGGAGAACCGGTAGAAGACCAACAAGGAAAGGTTAGCAAGGCTTCTGTTTCTATTTCTATTGCTAGTTTTTCAATTGTGAGTTTGAAAATTTTTGCTTTTAAACAGATCCCAACAGTGAGAGTAGAAGCGATGATGTTTATATTCCAAGGGATGAGGCTTTTGGACACTTGAAGTCTTCAGACTTTCTTACTTACGGACTCAAATACGTATCTCAAAATGTTCTTCCAGCTTTGCAATCTGTTTTTGATTTGAATTTCACACCGGGTGAGTTTGACAGCTTTGATGAAGTTCATGGACTCTATTCGGGGGGAATCAAGCTGCCAACAGATGTACTTAGCCAGATTAGTCCACTACCCGTGCTCAAGGAAATCTTCCGAACTGATGGTGAACAAGCTCTCAAGTTTCCTCCTCCTAAAGTAATTCAAGGTATCTCATATTAAGGAACTGCCCCACAACAATATTGGACTGCTAATGGATCTATGAATTAATCACATTTGACAATGGCTATTTCTTATTACTTTGCCAGTGAGTAGGTCTGCATGGATGACTGATGAAGAATTTGCAAGAGAAATGCTTGCTGGTGTAAATCCAAACTTGATTCGCTGTCTCCAGGTAAGTCTAATTAATGTTTTATAGTTATAAAAAATACAACAATCTAAAATGTTGGATTTTCTTTGCATGTTAAATAAATTTGTTATTGCAGGAGTTCCCTCCACGAAGCAAGCTAGATAGCAATGTCTACGGTGATCATACTAGTCAAATAACCAAAGAACACCTTGAGCCTAACTTAGAAGGGCTCACTGTAGATGAGGTATATAATATGATCAAACCGTGCTTCGTTTTATTTTAGATTTTGTTTCAATGAATTATTAACAAGCAAATTATATTTGGTTGGAAAGGCAATTCAAAACAAGAGATTGTTCATACTAGATCATCATGACTCAATCATGCCATATTTAAGGCGATTAAATGCAACCGACGCAAAGGGTTATGCTACCAGAACCATCCTGTTCTTGAAAAACGACCGATCTTTAAGGCCACTTGCCATAGAATTGAGTTTGCCACATCCTCAGGGAGATCAATCTGGTCCTATTAGTGAAGTTTTTCTGCCTGCAGATGAAGGTGTTGAAAGTTCTATTTGGCTACTAGCAAAGGCTTATGTGGTTGTGAATGACTCGTGCTACCATCAACTTGTCAGCCATTGGTATAAATCTTCTCAATGAAACAATATAAAAACAAATCAATTTAAAGTGACCACTAACATCGTTTCATGGATAACAGGTTAAATACTCATGCAGTTGTGGAGCCATTCATCATAGCAACAAACAGGCATCTCAGTGTTGTTCACCCTATTTATAAACTCCTGCACCCTCACTATCGTGACACCATGAACATAAATTCCCTTGCTCGGGAAATTCTAGTCAACGAAGGTGGCATTATAGAGCAAACATTTTTGTGGGGAAGGTACTCTATGGAAATGTCTTCTGTCATTTACAAGAATTGGGTTTTCCCAGATCAAGCATTGCCTGCTGACCTTATAAAAAGGTAAATTCATACAATCATTGTTATCTAAGTTTAATTTATAGATAAGAAAAGGAATTCAATGATCATGCATGTAAAGTACTTTTACATGGTTAGACATCAAAGTTATAAGTATCACCTTTTACTCATTTATATAACGGTTGTCAGACAATATGATCTTTTACTTATTTATATAATGGTTGTCAGACAACATGAATTTTTTATTTATTTTTATAATGGTTGTCAGACTGCAGCATGACTTTTTAGAGCATTTGCAATGAGCTTACTTATAAACAACTCCATGTGTCACATCACTGCCAAATCAGTTCTGACCCACTTTATAGGTTGCTTAAATTTTAGCAGAGTTACTTCTACAAGCAACTTTGCTAAAATTTAAGCAACCCATAAAGTGGGTCAGAACTGATTTGGCAGTGATGTGATATAGGAGATTGCGTATAAGCAACCCTCATTGGAGATGTTCTTAGTTATTTATATAATGGTATTTGTAATTGGATTGGTGTATCACCTATTTTCTGTAACAAAAATTGAAGGCACTATTGATGTTATACATTTAATTTGTTGAATGTGATATAGAGGAATGGCAACTGAGGATCCAGCATGTCCTCATGGCATTCGCCTAGTGATAGAGGACTACCCATATGCTGTTGATGGACTTGAGATATGGGATGCTATCAAGACATGGGTCCATGACTATGTTTTCTTGTACTATAAATCTGATGACACACTAAGGGAAGATTCTGAACTCCAAGCCTGGTGGAAAGAACTAGTAGAGGTAGGTCATGGTGACAAGAAAAATGAGCCATGGTGGCCTAAGATGCAAACTCGTGAGGAGCTAGTTGAAACATGCACTACTGTGATATGGACTGCTTCGGCACTTCATGCAGCTGTTAATTTTGGACAGTATCCTTATGGAGGCTTAATCTTGAACCGTCCAACTCTTAGTAGGCGATTCATGCCTGAGAAAGGTTCTCCTGAGTATGAGGAGCTAAGGAAGAGTCCACAGAAGGCTTACTTGAAGACTATTACACCAAAGTTTCAGACCCTTACTGACATTTCTGTTATAGAAATCTTGTCAAGGCATGCTTCTGATGAGGTCTACCTTGGCCAGAGGGACCATCCAAATTGGACATCTGATACAAGGGCATTACAGGCTTTTCAGAAGTTTGGAAACAAGCTCGCTGAGATTGAGAAAAAACTCTCACAGAGAAACAATGATGAGAAACTGAGGAACCGTCAAGGACCGGTTCAGATGCCTTATACCCTTCTTTTCCCTTCTAGTGAGGAAGGTTTAACTTTCAGGGGAATTCCCAACAGCATCTCTATCTGAAGAGGTTGTGGTTTCTTAAGTATATAGTATAGTGGCTTTGAATAAAAAATACAAGGGAAGGAATCTGGATTCCTTCATCTACTTGCATGTGGTAATCTAGTGTGTTTGAATGCTTTCATGTTTGGCTTTCAATAAAATTAAGCAGTTGTTTTGAAACAATTAGAGCAGTTACTGCTTTTTGCTGTAAAGTTAGTCATGTAATTTGGAATTGAAATAAATAATGGGTTTGCAGTTAAAATAATTTGTTTAAGAATGTTTTCTTGGAATAGTGAATTTCTGAAATATACATCATTGAAAATAACGTATACAAAGTTAATATTGTTCTCCTAACATAATTGACTATATATTATAGACAATTTAATTAAGAGAAAGTAATCATGAAAATCTAGTATCTCTATTGTTTTGTCATATGGAGCGACTGAACTAATTGTGTCTCACATTAATACGTCTCCTAGCGAAATGATGATTTTATTTGTAAAAAAAAATTACTTATTTATTTTCATTTTTTTAATAATAAATATGTCGCTTTATTTTCAAAATATTTTTTATTTTTAAATATTTGTGTAGGAAAAGGAAAAAAAATCATTATTTCGGCATAAATATTTGAAAAAGAGAATAAAGTGTTAGTTTTTTTTTTGGTAAATAATAAAGTGTTAGTTTTGTAATAAGAAAGTGAAAATAGAATATCAAAACAAAAGTAAAGGGATATAACCGTAGGATATGTAGCACCCAGCAATTATTTTCCCATGGCAGGCTTTATAGTTGCAACTTGCAATAAAGGAAAATGAATCTAAAGTATTTTCCTTCGTCCTTCGGGTGTGTTTGGGATAGTTGAATAAATTAAAATATTTTAATAATTAATTATATGCAAATTGATTATCAATTTAGATTATTTTGCAAGCAACATTTGATCATCATGAGTACATTTTAATATTATGCAATTTGGTGTTAAGGGACGAAATTTATAGCACAACTAAAAGAGCAACCATTAACATCACCAAGGACGGATTTGCATTAAAGAATGTGGAGGCAGTTGTCGCTCTAACTTTTCACTTCCCTTTATAATATATATATATATATAAATAATATAAGTCTACTTATAGATATTTTATTCAATAATTTATGTTTTTTTATACATAAAATAAGTTTATAAATTTTTAAAAATTTAAAAATTATTTAATATTTTATTTTATTAATTCACATCAATATATAAAATATTTTTATAATTATACGTCCATTTCCAACCATCCACCTTTTAATATTTTTTTAACTGCAATTTTCTAGATTTTAATTTAAGACAATAATTTTTGTTCTATATCAAATTTAATTATTTAACTGATGAAATTAAAGTTTTTAATGCATATATCAAGTCTATAAACTTAAAAAAAATGAAAATCATTTGATACTTCTTTTCATTAATTTAAATTGATAGATAATCATAAAATTATTTTATACGTTGATTTGAATTAATGAAATGAAATATGAAATAATTTTTATTATTATTTTTAAACTTTGTATTCTTGATCGATTTTTAATTTATTGGTTGAATTGTAAAGTTTGATATAAAAATGTATTACTGATTCGAACAAATTTAAGTCGACTTACTTTAAAATAAATGAATTTTTTTACATATATAATATGCAATTATTATAAAGAAGATATCTTCTCTTAATTATTTTTTTGATTTTCACTTTTATTGAAGATAACGATACTCTTCAATATATACTTTTCTATAACTGCATTTTTTATTTTTTCTTTTATTTTACTTTATTTTATTTTTACTCTCTCTAAAGCATATCATATTTGTCCTATTGATTTTTTCAAAAGTATAGGAAATGGAAGAAATGGACACAAAAGGAAATGGAGATGATCCAAATCCCAGTTATACCCTCGAATAACTATAAAAAATAATATGTAACTCCCTTAAAATAAAAATATAATCACCTATTAATTTTATTTGTCATACCCATTATCAGGGGCCGTCTTCAATCCGTTTTGAATTATCGCTTCTTTTTCTTTTTTCATTCGTTATTTTTTTTTAATTAACAATTTCGAATTCGTTTTTTTGTTTTTTGTTTTTTAACTTTAGAAAAGTAAATCTAGAGCAACATAGTTGAAACTTTTCTTCTTAAGCATGGTATCGTATGTATTCGTTCAAGTCAATATACAAAAGAACATGAGTCCGAAGAAGAAGTAAACCTCGTATTATTTTTAGACCAATAATCGAACCGCAACGTGCCATTTAATACATTGTCTTCTCCACCACACGACCAGGGGTCCACAATTAATGCCCCACTAACTTTTCAACTTCTTTTCCTCTTGTATGCATATATCATTTCTATTGTCTTTGTCCTTAAAAAAAATATTACCTTTATTTATTTATTTATTTAAATAAAAAACTTCTATTATTATAAAAAACATTATCCTGTAACTCTTGTTCAAGAATATTATATAGTCTAAGAATATTGTATTTTATGATAATTATATTAATTATAATTATATTGGTTTAAATGTTTGTTTAATAACTTATATATAAAGAAATAATTTTAATAGTATTGAAAATGAAGATTTAGTCAATAATAAACTAACCGAAAGTTTATAATTTATAAATCAAAAGTTGAAAATTTTAAAATTCATAAGTTAGTTGATTGAATTAATTATTTTTGGTAAAATTTCTTAGCTAATAAATATAATATGATATAAAATAATTTTTACAATAAGAGTGAGATAATGATTAAAAAGGTAAAATAATTTATAAATTAAAAAATAAAAAGAAAATTTAATTAAATTAATGTGAATAAAAATGAGAAAGAGAATAAGCTAAGAGTTTATAAGGTATAAGCTACTTCAATTAACTTATAAAAATAAACTATAAATTTTTAAAATACTTTTTCAAACACACTTTACAATATTATCTAATATTTTTAAAATATGAAAACTTATATAAAACAATTATGATGTATATTTTATACTTATAAAAAATATTATAAGGAGAATGTACGTCAAAAGAGTAATTTCCTAACGACAAACTTAAAACGTGTGTTATTATTATATTATTAAACTCCGAAAAGCGTGCTCCTCGTCCCCCCATTTTTCTATTATTTTATACCTACATCACTTTCCATCAATAATAACATCATGTTATTATATAAGTATTAATCTAAATATAAACTTTAATTAAAGATTGAAGTTTGATTTTTCATTTATACCACTTTATTTTTATAAGTATTTACGAAGTATAAATGAGGTATACTTTTTTATTAAATAAAATATGAGAAAAATATTGTTTTTTAATTTTCGAAAAAATAAAATAAATCGATTCGAATGCACAATTACTTTACCTATGCCTTTACCAGAATGTCAGTTTTTTTTTTAAATTTATTAGTCATTAATTTTTTTTAATTATGGACAGTTTATTTTTATGATAGTTAATTAAATGATAAAATTTTTAAAAAGTGAATACCAAAAAATGATATTCCTTTTATTATTAGTATACTTAAATAACAAGTAATATTTATTAATATTAACAAATGAATGCATTAAATAACTTTTTAAGCAACCATAATGAATGAGACAAAAAAAAATCTATCAATTCATTTAAATCTATTAAAAATTTAATTCAATTAAAAAAAATCCATTCACTATTTTTTTTATAAATAAATATCTAATTTACCAGCAAAATATTAAATAATAACTGCTAATTACAAAATATAATAAAAAAATGTGTTACTTCGATGTTTGTTCAAAACTTGAAATGTGTAAGAAAACTGAGCACGACTTTCCTGACGCATAAAGGCAAATATTAACCATTATTTGTTGAGTTGAGATAAACAAATCTACAAATACATGTGTTGTTGTGTAGCTATAAATAGGGAGCATCAGCATCCCTTGCTTGTGTTCCTCACAACATCGCAAAATCTAAGTTTGAGAAAAGAAAAGAAGAAGAAGGAAAGATGTTCGGTCTGGGGCGCAGGAGTCAGAAGATAAAGGGAAATTTGGTGATTATGCGAAAGAATGTGTTGGATATAAACAGCATCACCAATGCCAAAAAAATCATCGGCATTGGTATCAACATCATTGGTTCTGCAGTTGACACCCTTACTTTTCTAGGCTCCAAAATCTCCATCCAGCTCATTAGTGCTACTCGGTCTGATGGTTTGTTTCTTCACTTCACTTTTATTCCAATCAAATTAACCATAAATAACTTGATATCCATAATCACATATTTTTAGTTCATTGTTCTAGTAAAAAATGTAATAAGAGTAATAAGAATTGAACTTAAGATCATGTATTTATTACTAACACTTATAGTAAGCGAAGTTGTAAGTTTAGTATGAATACATCATAAATTATAATCATATTGATGATTATACTAAACAAGTAAATTAAATATTGTATGGAGTTTGGTAGGCACCGGGAAAGGAAAAATTGGAAAGGCTGCGAATCTAAGAGGACAGCTATCATTACCAACGTTGGGAGCTTGCGAAGAAGCATACGATGTTAATTTTGAATGGGACAGTGAGTTCGGAATTCCCGGTGCTTTTTATATTAAGAACTACATGCAAGTCGAGTTCTACCTCAAGTCTCTTACTCTCGAAGACATTCCAAACCACGGAACCATTCACTTCATATGCAACTCCTGGGTTTACAATTCTAAATGCTACGACACTGATCGCATCTTCTTTGCCAACAATGTAAGCTATTATTATTGTTGAACTTCATTTTTACTACATGATGACATGGATGAACATATGATCAAGTATATAATGCCATGCAGACATATGTTCCAATTGAGACACCACGTCCACTTGTGAAGTACAGAGAACAAGAATTGAAGTATCTAAGAGGGAATGGAAGTGGAGAGAGGAAGGAATGGGATAGGATCTATGACTATGATGTCTACAATGACTTAGGAAATCCAGATAAAGGTGAAAAATATGCTCGCCCCGTTCTTGGAGGTTCCACCTTACCTTACCCTCGTAGAGGAAGAACCGGAAGAGGAAAAACTAAGAAAGGTACTATCAACTTCACTAACATTCTAAACTTGTTTTCGTGTTAGTAATTCTCATGTGATATGGTCAAAATGAGGTATACAAGTCTTTATTTTATAAACAGATTCTGTAAGGTTTATATGCTAATATATATTTTCTTAACAGATCCTAACAGTGAGAAAACAAGCAGTTTTGTTTACATTCCAAGAGATGAAGCATTTGGCCACTTGAAATCATCAGATTTTCTCATTTACGGAATAAAATCTCTGGCCCAAGATGTCTTGCCCGTTTTGACTGACGCATTCGATGGAAACATTTTGAGCCTTGAGTTTGATAACTTTGCTGAAGTGCGAAAACTTTATGAAGGTGGAGTTACCCTACCAACAAACTTCCTTAGCAAGATCGCTCCTATACCAGTGATCAAGGAAATTTTTCGCACTGATGGCGAACAGTTCCTCAAGTATCCACCACCTAAAGTGATGCAAGGTATGCTTCATTTCATATCTTCAATATGTAGGAAAGTCACGTGGATGGATTTATGAACTGTTCTTATTTGGTACAGTGGATAAATCTGCATGGATGACTGATGAAGAATTTGCAAGAGAAACGATTGCTGGTGTAAATCCTAATGTCATTAAGATTCTTGAGGTTAGCTTAATTTAGAAGTCGATTTGATTGGGAAGAAAGTTACATGCAACGAAAAGCTTGGATGCACTTTGCTTGTCAAATTTGAGATTGCTAACCTCATTTTGTGGTAAATTTATTCCAGGAGTTCCCACTACGAAGCAAGCTAGATGCTCAAGCCTATGGTGATCATACCTGTATAATAACAAAAGAACATTTGGAGCCTAACTTGGGTGGGCTCACTGTTGAACAGGTGATGATATGAGTATTTAATTTCTCGTTAAGATTATTGCACTAGAGTGTTTGACTATTTTGTTTTTTTTTATCTTTAATTTGATTCCAATGAATAACAATCAATTAATTAATTAGACTTGGTTGAACAGGCTATCCAGAACAAGAAATTGTTCATATTGGATCACCATGACTACCTCATTCCATATTTGAGGAGAATAAATGCAACTGCCACAAAGGCTTATGCTACTAGAACCATATTTTTCTTGAAAAGTGATGGAACTTTGACCCCGTTGGCCATTGAGTTGAGCAAGCCACATCTTCAAGGTGAACAATATGGTCCTGATAGCACTGTCTATGTACCTTCCAGCGAAGGGGTCGAAGCTTATATCTGGTTACTGGCAAAGGCTTATGTTGTTGTGAATGACACCTGCTACCATCAACTCGTTAGCCATTGGTATGATATTGTAAATTGACAATGATATCCATGCAACTAAATTGATTAATATATTTATGAATAAATGTTTAACATATTAACCTGGATGGCAGGCTAAACACTCATGCGGTTGTTGAGCCATTCATCATAGCAACAAATAGGCATCTGAGCGTGGTTCACCCTATTTATAAGCTTCTGTTTCCTCACTATCGTGACACCATGAATATTAATTCACTTGCCCGCAAAGCCCTAATCAATGCAGATGGTATTATAGAGAGTACATTCTTGTGGGGTAGGTATGCTTTTGAATTGTCCGCTGTGATTTACAAGGACTGGGTTTTCACTGATCAAGCACTACCTGCTGATCTTGTCAAGAGGTAGATAATGTTTTAAAGTTTATTAACAAATTAGTAATATATGCTGCTCTTAAAATAAATAATTTAAACTTATTTATAGCATGATTGGATACAGTCTAGAAGGAGTTATGAGAACTTATCATATCAAAATAAAGAACTTTTTTTTCTTTTCTTTTTTCAGTAGAGCAATTCTTAAAAGTCCTTCTAAGTTTGTTTCCAAACATGCTCTTAGTCATCAACAACTATGTGGAAGGCTTGATATAACTCTGATGCTAATCAATGTTATTTGGCATTTTGTGATTCAGAGGAGTTGCTGTTAAGGATTCATCTGCCCCCCATGGTGTCAAGCTTTTGATTGAGGACTATCCTTATGCTTCTGATGGGCTAGAGATATGGGCTGCCATCAAGTCTTGGGTGGAAGAATATGTCTCATTCTACTACAAGTCAGATGAGGCACTTCAACAAGACCCTGAACTCCAAGCTTGGTGGAAAGAACTTGTAGAGGTTGGTCATGGTGATTTGAAAGACAAGCCATGGTGGCAAAAGATGCAAACTCGTGAAGAGTTGGTTGAAGCTTCTACTACCCTCATATGGATTGCTTCAGCCCTTCATGCAGCTGTTAACTTTGGACAGTATCCATATGGAGGTTACATCCTCAACAGGCCAACTCTTAGCAGGAGATTCATGCCTGAGAAAGGGTCTGCTGAGTATCAAGCCTTGGCTAAGAACCCTGAGAAGGAGTTTTTGATGACTATCACTGGCAAGAAAGAGACCCTTATTGACCTCACAGTTATAGAAATCTTGTCAAGGCATACATCTGATGAGTTCTACCTTGGGGACAGAGAGGGTGGTGACTACTGGACTTCTGACGCTGGGCCTTTGGAGGCCTTCAAGAGGTTTGGAAAGAAGCTCGCAGAGATTGAACAAAAGCTTGCACAGAAGAACAGTGATGTGACACTGAGAAACCGCACTGGGCCAGCTAAAATGCCTTACACTTTGCTATTTCCTTCTAGTGAGGAGGGATTGACTTTCAGAGGAATTCCCAACAGTATCTCTATTTAGAGAGACTATGGTTGCTCAACTAGTGTCCCTATTTTTAAATAAATGTGAAATGGAGGGAATCTCATTCCTTCTTCCACTTATGTATGGTTTAAGTTATGTATTTGAATGGGTTGAATGTTTTCGTGCTTGGTATTAATATAAAGAAAGTTGCGTTTGTATAATGGAAAAGAAAATACTAAAGGCAATCATGCATGTTTGAACAATGCTGGCATTGTGAAGTGCAAACTAGAAGAAATTACCATCTTATTTAAAGCACACATACGTGAGAGCTTTCAACTAATAATGATGTCTTTCCAATTCTTTTACATCCAAATGACTATAAGGTTTGCTTTTATATATATATGCTTTGCTCATTATTCAAGATTTCAGTCTGATCCACAACTTATGGGAGTCTATCATTAGAAAAGGAAAGTTTATCAGTAAAGTCCTTGACTCCTTGATGCCATACTAGGGGAAGATCAAGTTTCGTCATCCTTGCACTTGCTTTTATGCCTGGAAACAAAATGTTAAACGAGTTTTGGTATTTGATGGCAATGGCATATTGTAGTGCAAACGAAGCATCGCATTTATTCTAATACTACTGTATTTCTAAACATGATAAGAGCTAAACGCAAACTAACAAAGCTTAGTATCAACGAGTGCTCTTATTATTCATTTATTTCATAACAAATTTTGTTTATATGTGATAAAATTAAAAAATTAAAAACAAAAAATTATAATAATATTATAAAAACATTAAAATAAAAAAAATAAATAGTACAACTGAAAAACTAATTTATACTATAAATTCAAAAAAAATTATCAAAGAAAAACTAAAACATATTAACAAAATATTAATATTAAACTTTTTAATTATAATAAATGTTACATTAAGGTATAAATTAAAAAACATAAAAGTAATATAGAGATATAATTTTTTTTTATACAGATAAATTATTAAAAATATTAAATAAAAATAAAAATAAAATAAGTAAGTACAATAAAAAAAAATGACTGTTCCGGTACCCCTACAATTATAGTGGGTACTGTAGAATTTCTCTCATTTCTATTGTCTTTCTTTGTCTTTAAAAAAAATATTACTTTCATTTATTTATTCTTTTTAAAAAAACTTCTAATATTATAAAAAAAATTATCATGCAACTCTTGTTCAAGAATATTATAGTCTAAGAATATTGTATTTTATGAAAATTATATTAATTATAATTATATTAGTTAAATGTTTGTTTAATAACTTATATATATAGAGAAAGAATTTTAATAATATTGAAAATGAATAGTTAGTCAATAATAAACTAACCGAAAGTTTATAAGTTATAAATCTGTTCCGGCCAAGGGGTGCGCTAGGGTTTCGTCCTATGGCGAACCTCAAAGCCAGAGCATTCAAAAGTGTAATCTGTCTCTTCGACTCTAGGGTTTTGGGTTTTATGATATCGTTCATGGGCCTCTTGGGCCCCCAGAATGAAGGGATTTCTCTAACCGTTTCTTATCATGATGGCGCGGGGTAAAAGGGAAACGAATCTGGTCGGATTCCGACCGACTGGGTCCATACCGAGGACCCAGTCGGGTTAATGCCGAGTAGAAGGCCAAGTCGGATTTTGACTTGGACGGTACACTTGCCTTCCAGCCTTGAGCCTATAAGGCGAAAAGGCTTGTAGCCTGGTAACCTAGTCAGGTATTAGCCGAGCAGAAGGTCAGGTCGGATTTTTACCTGGACGGTACACTTGCCCTCCAGCCTTGAGCGTGTAAGGCGAGAAGGCTTATGGTAGAAAGAGAGTCAGCTAAGCCATTACCGACCTATCCCTCGTCAACTATTTGATATGACTTCCAGTTGTTTCTATTTTGCTGCGAGTTGAATGGTTGTGTGCTGAAAAACAGATTATGACGATGGTGCAAACGTCAAGTGAAAATTTCTCTAAGCTAAAAATTGGAGTTGCAAAAGAATCGGCCAAATTCCGATTACTATAAAAAGTGAATATTTTCTCTATGTTGAAAATGGTTTTGCAAATGAGTCGGCCAAATTCCAATTACTGAAAAAGTTTACATTTTCTAAGTTAAAATTGATTTCGCGAGACCAACAGCCAAACACGACTACAGAATAGGTAAAATCAATTTTTGCACGAGGCGGTCGCCTACCCGAAGGTTTCATACGCGGTTCTTAAAAAATTAGTGAAAAAACTCTTTTAGTCACGAACTCGTGATATTGTAAGTAAGGAGTCAGGCAAACGCCGACTCACTCCCCATGTATCCACACAATTCCGAATTAGCATGACAACGAAAGATTCACTCCGTTGGCAATTATTTATAATATAAAAGTTGTCGGCCAGATACCAAAGAGATAACCACGGTTCGCCAAAATAAATAAATAATTTCAGTGGGACGAAATTGTAAGTCGGATGTTATTCTGGGAACAAAATGCTCGGCTAAAATCCGAATAAGGAAAATGGGATAGATAATTCTAAATTGAAAAGCTTACTTGAGCCAAATAATCTGTCCAATTCCAGTTTAATGAGAAGGAACAAACAAATCTAAGTCGGACACCACCCTTGAATGACGTTATTGTCAAGATTTCGATCATTACTTCAACGTGGAATATTGAGCAATAAAATAATGATCTTTAACCGTGTAATCGGAAAATTGCCGACTCAACATATTGAAGAAATTTTCTAGAGTTTGGAAAGATTTATCCTTATAATCGGCCAATTGCCGATTATAAGTATTGAGAGGAAAAAATTCTACGTTATTAATGAAAGTCAACAAAGGGTTCTCCCCAAATGTCAGTCCGGATATTGGACAATCTTTCTAAGTTTGGATGAAATTTATTCATATGATCGCCCCAATGACGACTAGCAATAACGTGGCAAATATCATTTGTTTGGAAAAACTTAACCATAAGATCGGCAAAGTGCCGACTTGCAATAATATGGGGAGTATGTGATTCAATAGAAACTCTACCCTATGGTCGGCTAGATGCCGACACGAATGTAGATTTGAAGAGTGAACCCTGTTCTAAGCTATCGTCCAAATCCTGAATTAAATAATGATCTTAGGCTTCTAACAGAAGAGTCATCCTTAACCCGACATGTAGGTCTTGGATCACCAAAATTCTTGCGAGAAAGATGAATAACATTTTGTCAGGTCAAATTGAGCCGTATTTATATGAATGGATCGGCCTGATTTCCGATTTGTTTGTCTAAAATCGTCAAAATTCCGATTATGAATGATGGGTAACGTGTATCAAGTTAAGAATCAACTTGAATCATAAACTTTGGTCTTATTCTCGCCCGGCTGGAGTTTTGCCGACAATCACGAGTTTAGTTCTTCGAGATATTTATACTCGCCCAGCCGGACTATTGCCGACAATCACGAGTTCTTCGAGTTATTTATACTCGCCTAGCCAGACTTTTGCCGACAATCACGAGTTTGGTCTTCGAGTTATTTATACTCGCCCAGCCGGACTATTGCCGACAATCACGAGTTCTTCGAGTTATTTATACTCGCCCAGCCAGACTTTTGCCGACAATCACGAGTTTGGTCTTCGAGTTATTTATACTCGCCCAGCCGGACTATTGCCGACAATCACGAATTCTTCGAGTTATTTATACTCGCCCAGCCGGACTTTTGCCGACAATCACGAGTTTCATCAATCGAGTTATTTATACTCGCCCAGCCGGACTATTGCCGACAATCACGAGTTTTATCAATCGAGTTATTTATACTCGCCCAGCCGGACTATTGCCGACAATCACGAGTTCTTCGAGTTATTTATACTCGCCCAACCGGACTTTTGCCGACAATCACGAGTTTCATCAATCGAGTTATTTATACTCGCCCAGCCGGACTATTGCCGACAATCACGAGTTCTTCGAGTTATTTATACTCGCCCAGCCAGACTATTGCTGACAATCACGAGTTCTTCGAGTTATTTATACTCGCCCAATCAGAATTTAACCGACTAATCACGAGTTTGCCTACAAGTCAGAATCAATTTGAAAATAATGATTTTTATTATTTGATGGTACCTCATTAAAAACCTTTTTAGCATAAAACCCTCGCAGCAGACTCCCATGCTTCCTCCACGAATTAACATCTCGGCACGAAAGTCCATTAGATGCTGACTAATATCCTGTTTCCCGTCAAACGGTTCCACCTGCTGATACGAAGCTGTTCTTTGACAAACCAGATCTCAGATTGACGATCCGAACGGTCGGAATGAAGAACCTCACTTCCTGAACCTATAGTCCAAAAATCAGCCCGATCCAACGGTGAACGACTTCACACCGATTAAAACACAGTACCAGTCCTGTTTTGCGCTGGAAAACTTTCACCTACTGATATGAAGCTGTTTTCTCCCAAACCAGGCCGCCGGTTAATAATTCGAACGGTCAGAATGAAGAACCACACTTTTGGAACCTACAGTCCAAAAATCAGCTCGATCCAACGGTGCAAGACCTCACACCGACGAAAACACAGAGCCCACTCTGTTTTTGTGCGGGAAACTTTCCTTCTCTCTCTTTGGGTCACGCTCCTCTCTCAAGCCATTGATCGACGTCATCATCTCCTCCATGGTAGGGTGTTGTGGGTCGTGGTTGGATGTGCCGCCTCTCGTCATAGTAGAGTGTAGGTTTTTTCTTGTGACTTGGGGCGTAGGAAGAGTTTTACCGTAGCCCCACGGTGGGCGCCAAAATGTTCCGGCCAAGGAGTTGTTAAGTCTCAATTTTACCTCTTTTTGGATGAGACTTATTGAACAAATTCCACTCATCCTTTGAACCATTGCAATGTAATTGTTCTCTTTTTGGTTCATTTTGTGTGCAGATATAACTAACCCAAATTTAGCTAACAATACCTTAATACACCTCATTTTTTGTGCAGGTATTGAGCTAAGGACTTGAGGATTGAAGATCCATGGAATTGGAAACTAAAAGGAGCTAAGGAGCAGAGAAGAGGTTATGCGCCGGGCTCAAGGTGATCCGCGCCGGGCGATAAAAACAGAGCATCTCACCTCTGGAAGCTATTGAGCCGGGCGCAATATGAATTGCGCCGGGCGTGTCCTGAAGATAGAGGGCATTTGGAAGGCCATGCGCTGGGCCCGAAGACTTATGCGCCGGGCGCATGAACCCTAATCTGTCTCCCCAAGCTCGTATTTGAAGCCATTTTCGGGGGAGAAACCTCCATTCTCACATTGGGCGCCTCCAGGAGCTGCGGAAGGGATTCCCAGGACTTGGGATCGTCCGTGTGCGGATCTTTCCTACGGTTCTTCATCCTCCTTTCATCTCTATTTTGTATTTGCCCTCTTTGTTGAGTGGTTTCACCCATTTTGTGGGGTTAGATGTAACCAACGTACTCTATTATAATCTTTACGATTTTAATGATATATATACATGTTGTTTTATTCTTCGTTGTGTTTGTTTCTATTCTTAATGCTTGCTTTGGATTGATCACCCTTTGCATGATTTAAGGTTCCATGGGTATTGGAAAATAACCTTTGAAACTAGTTCTGAAACATATGCCTAGTGGTGATTGTATCTAGGGATAGAGCTTGACCCATTAGTAGTCTTAAACCCTAGCCCGTAATGCAGGTGTAGATATTGGGTACTCAAGGGATTGATATTCAATATCCGCACCTAGACTCTTTCTCTAAGGGATTAGGTTTGAGTAAACTCATGGGTTGACTAAGCAATGAATTCAACAAGAGATTAAGGATACATTAGTGTTACGTTTGGTGAAATCTGACCCCCACAACCTCACAATACCACAATACCATTCCTTACCTTTTCCACTCACAAAACAATATTTATTTACAGCTTTCATTCCAATAGTCACAACTTTGCATTCACTGCACAAACTATGAAATTGGAATTATTCTTTAGTCACGAATAATCAATAAATGCTTATATTACCTTCTAATCCATGTGGATACGATATTTTTACTACTTGAACGGCCGGTATACTTGCCGTGTTTGAGACCGTTGATAGAATTAAACGAATTTATAAATATTAACAAAAGTGTTTCAACGGAAATCTCAACAGGGGTGCGCTAGGGTTTCGTCCTATGGCGAACCTCAAAGCCAGAGCATTCAAAAGTGTAATCTGTCTCTTCGACTCTAGGGTTTTGGGTTTTATGATATCGGTCATGGGCCTCTTGGGCCCCCAGAATGAAGGGATTTCTCTAACCGTTTCTTATCATGATGGCGCGGGGTAAAAGGGAAACGAATCTGGTCGGATTCCCACCGACTGGGTCCATACCAAGGACCCAGTCGGGTTAATGCCGAGTAGAAGGCCAAGTCGGATTTTGACCTGGACGGTACAAAATCAAAAATTAAAAAATTAAGAATTCATAAGTTAGTAGATTGAATTAATTTTTTTTCGTAAAATTTGTTAATTAATAAATGTAATATGATATTGTTCCGGCCAAGGGGTGCGCTAGGGTTTCGTCCTATGGCGAACCTCAAAGCCAGAGCATTCAAAAGTGTAATCTGTCTCTTCGACTCTAGGGTTTTGGGTTTTATGATATCGTTCATGGGCCTCTTGGGCCCCCAGAATGAAGGGATTTCTCTAACCGTTTCTTATCATGATGGCGCAGGGTAAAAGGGAAACGAATCTGGTCGGATTCCGACCGACTGGGTCCATATCGAGGACCCAGTCGGGTTAATGCCGAGTAGAAGGCCAAGTCAGATTTTGACCTGGACGGTACACTTGCCTTCCAGCCTTGAGCCTATAAGGCGAAAAGGCTTGTAGCCTGGTAACCTAGTCAGGTATTAGCCGAGCAGAAGGTCAAGTCGGATTTTTACCTGGACGGTACACTTGCCCTCCAGCCTTGAGCGTGTAAGGCGAGAAGGCTTATGGTAGAAAGGGAGTCAGCTAAGCCATTACCGACCTATCCCTTGTCAACTATTTGATATGACTTCTAATTGTTGCTATTTTGCTGCGAGTTGAATGATTGTGTGCTGAAAAATAGATTATGACGATGGTGCAAACGTCAAGTGAAAATTTCTCTAAGCTAAAAATTGGAGTTGCAAAAGAATCGGCCAAATTCCGATTACTATAAAAAGTGAATATTTTCTCTATGTTGAAAATGGTTTTGCAAATGAGTCGGCCAAATTCCGATTACTGAAAAAGTTTACATTTTCTAAGTTAAAATTGATTTCGCGAGACCAACGGCCAAACACGACTACAGAATAGGTAAAATCGATTTTTGCACGAGGCGGTCGCCTACCCGAAGGTTTCATACGCGGTTCTTAAAAAATTAGTGAAAAAACTCTTTTAGTCACAAACTCATGATATTGTAAGTAAGGAGTCAGGCAAACGCCGACTCACTCCCCATGTATCCACACAATTCCGAATTAGCATGACAACGAAAGATTCACTCCGTTGGCAATTATTTATAGTATAAAAGTTGTCGGCCAGATACCAAAGAGATAACCACGGTTCGCCAAAATAAATAAATAATTTCAGTGGGACGAAATTGTAAGTTGGATGTTATTCTGGGAACAAAATGCTCGGCTAAAATCCGAATAAGGAAAATGAGATAGATAATTCTAAATTGAAAAGCTTACTTGAGCCAAATAATCTGTCCAATTCCAGTTTAATGAGAAGGAACAAACAAATCTAAGTCGGACACCACCCTTGAATGACGTTATTGTCAAGATTTCGATCATTACTTCAACGTGGAATATTGAGCAATAAAATAATGATCTTTAACCGTGTAATCGGAAAATTGCCGACTCAACATATTGAAGAAATTTTCTAGAGTTTGGAAAGATTTATCCTTATAATCGGCCAATTGCCGATTATAAGTATTGAGAGGAAAAAATTCTACGTTATTAATGAAAGTCAACAAAGGGTTCTCCCCAAATGCCAGTCCGGATATTGGACAATCTTTCTAAGTTTGGATGAAATTTATTCATATGATCGCCCCAATGACGACTAGCAATAACGTGGCAAATATCATTTGTTTGGAAAAACTTAACCATAAGATCGGCAAAGTGCCGACTTGCAATAATATGGGGAGTATGTGATTCAATAGAAACTCAACCCTATGGTCGGCTAGATGCCGACACGAATGTAGATTTGAAGAGTGAACCCTGTTCTAAGCTATCGTCCAAATCCTGAATTAAATAATGATCTTAGGCTTCTAACAGAAGAGTCATCCTTAACCCGACATGTAGGTCTTGGATCACCAAAATTCTTGCGAGAAAGATGAATAACATTTTGTCAGGTCAAATTGAGCCGTATTTATATGAATGGATCGGCCTGATTTCCGATTTGTTTGTCTAAAATCGTCAAAATTCCGATTATGAATGATGGGTAACGTGTATCAAGTTAAGAATCAACTTGAATCATAAAACTTTGGTCTTATTCTCGCCCGGCCGGAGTTTTGCCGACAATCACAAGTTTAGTTCTTCGAGTTATTTATACTCGCCCAGCCGGACTTTTGCCGACAATCACGAGTTCTTCGAGTTATTTATACTCGCCTAGCCAGACTTTTGCCGACAATCACGAGTTTGGTCTTCGAGTTATTTATACTCGCCCAGCCGGACTATTGCCGACAATCACGAGTTTTATCAATCGAGTTATTTATACTCGCCCAGCCGGACTATTGCCGACAATCACGAGTTCTTCGAGTTATTTATACTCGCCCAACCGGACTTTTGCCGACAATCACGAGTTTCATCAATCGAGTTATTTATACTCGCCCAGCCGGACTATTGCCGACAATCACGAGTTTTATCAATCGAGTTATTTATACTCGCCCAGCCGGACTATTGCCGACAATCACGAGTTCTTCGAGTCATTTATACTCGCCCAGCCGGACTTTTGCCGACAATCACGAGTTTCATCAATCGAGTTATTTATACTCGCCCAGCCGGACTATTGCCGACAATCACGAGTTCTTCGAGTTATTTATACTCGCCCAATCAGAATTTAACCGACTAATCACGAGTTTGCCTACAAGTCAGAATCAATTTGAAAATAATGATTTTTATTATTTGATGGTACCTCATTAAAAACCTTTTTAGCATAAAACCCTCGCAGCAGACTCCCATGCTTCCTCCAAGAATTAACATCTGGGCACGAAAGTCCATTAGATGCTGACTAATATCCTGTTTCCCGTCAAACGGTTCCACCTGCTGATATGAAGCTGTTCTTTGACAAACCAGATCTCAGATTGACGATCCGAACGGTCGGAATGAAGAACCTCACTTCCTGAACCTATAGTCCAAAAATCAGCCCGATCCAACGGTGAACGACTTCACATCGATTAAAACACAGTACCAGTCCTGTTTTGCGCTGGAAAACTTTCACCTACTGATATGAAGCTGTTTTCTCCCAAACCAGGCCTCCGGTTAATAATCCGAACGGTCAGAATGAAGAACCTCACTTCCTGAACCTATAATCCAAAAATCAGCCCGATCCAACGGTGAACGACTTCACACCGATTAAAACACAGTACCAGTCCTGTTTTGCGCTGGAAAACTTTCACCTACTGATATGAAGCTGTTTTCTCCCAAACCAGGCCTCCGGTTAATAATTCGAACGGTCAGAATGAAGAACCACACTTTTGGAACCTACAGTCCAAAAATCAGCTCGATCCAACGGTGCAAGACCTCACACCGACGAAAACACAGAGCCCACTCTGTTTTTGTGCGGGAAACTTTCCTTCTCTCTCTTTGGGTCACGCTCCTCTCTCAAGCCATTGATCGACGTCATCATCTCCTCCATGGTAGGGTGTTGTGGGTCGTGGTTGGATGTGCCGCCTCTCGCCATAGTAGAGTGTAGGTTTTTTCTTGTGACTTGGGGCGTAGGAAGAGTTTTACCGTAGCTCCACGGTGGGCGCCAAAATGTTCCGGCCAAGGGGTGCGCTAGGGTTTCGTCCTATGGCGAACCTCAAAGCCAGAGCATTCAAAAGTGTAATCTGTCTCTTCGACTCTAGGGTTTTGGGTTTTATGATATCGGTCATGGGCCTCTTGGGCCCCCAGAATGAAGGGATTTCTCTAACCGTTTCTTATCATGATGGCGCGGGGTAAAAGGGAAACGAATCTGGTCGGATTTCGACCGACTGGGTCCATATCGAGGACCCAGTCGGGTTAATGCCGAGTAGAAGGCCAAGTCGGATTTTGACCTGGACGGTACACTTGCCTTCCAGCCTTGAGCCTATAAGGCGAAAAGGCTTGTAGCCTGGTAACCTAGTCAGGTATTAGCCGAGCAGAAGGTCAAGTCGGATTTTTACCTGGACGGTACAGATATAAAATAGTTTTTATAATGAGAGTGAGACAATATAAATTTAAAATAATTTCTAAATTAAAAAAAATTGAATTAAATTAATGTGAATAAAAAAATGAGAAAGATAATAAGTTAAAAGTTTATAAAATATAAGCTACTTCAATTAACTTATAAAAACAAACTATAAATTTTTAAAAATAAACTTTATGCAAAATTTCATAACAAATAATTACATTTTAATCAAGCTAACTTATAAATCACTAAAAAAAAACTTATAAACTTTTAAAATATTTTTTCGAACGCACTTTAAAATATTAACTAATATTTTTAAAATATGAAAATTTATATAAAACAATTATGATGTATACTTTATACTTATAAAAATATTATATTATATTTTGAATACTTTAAATTTATGATAGTACTGTACCTACAATAGTGGGATCATGAAATAAAAAAGTAAAAAACGCTACTTTCAAAATAGTTTAAACTTTAAAGTTGTGTATTTGTCAATCTATATAAAATCTTACATCCGTTAATTTATAGGGTTATAAATTTAATGAATTAGGATTCATTTGACACGGTTTGTCAAAAATAATAAATTATTTTTAATTTAATCAATCAAATTATTAAATTATGTAATATTATATTTATTATTATATATATTGAATTTCATATAATTTATACTTTTTTAATTATGTTTTTTGGCAAGGATATTTTTGTATATTTTAAAAATCACATTATATTTGAAATAAAGTGATGTATTAAATTATTAAATAATTTAAGAATTTATGAAATTTTACATATTTGATAGTATCAATTACAATAATTAAATTGATTAAATTTATATATATTTTACGAAATGTTATTGTACAAAACATGTTTTAATATTTTATTGAAAAGATACAACTACAAAACTTGTTTTTCCAATTTTTTTTTTAAATCAACTTGAGCTTTTAAAATATATATGAAAGAAAATCTTATAAAAACTCAATGTTTAGGTTGGAATCTAAAATTTGAAAAGTAATAAGTTTATGTTTTATAAAACTTAAATTTTATTTTTACCCACGATCTAGCTTATATCCATGTGATCTACTAAAGTTATTCTAATAATGAAATTGATGATTTAGAGTGTGTTTGATTTACTCAATTCCCGAATTCTAAAGTCATGTTCAATGTAACTTTACTCTCTTGTAGTTTTGACGTTGAACGGAACTAAACGAGAATACAAACATGCTATTAATGGTAGATGTATTAATTATACGATAATTTAAGCCTCAATTTTTTTTATTAAGATTGTTGTGATTTTTGTTGATAAAAAATAGTTTATCACTCCATTAAATTACTCTGTAACCTTTTGTCATCGTGCTGTAATATTGAAATGGACATAATTTTTTTTAATTATAATATTCATATGAAGTATTTATTATGAAAATAATAACTAATTTTTGTTAGAGATTATAAGTGCACACAAAATAAATATTTTCTTTTCAATATAGTTTATTTCATATTCAAAATTAGAATTTGAATCCTAAACATTTTGATTAAACATAAAATGTTACCACTTATACTAATTAATGTTAATTTTGACATGCATAATTATTAATCATTTTAAGTAGTTATAGTTGGAGGAAAATCTTTCATCACCACATGCATATCACTCCAATATTAATTAAACATCATAATTTATATATAAACCAATGAAAACGTTGTGTAACTCATAGTTTGGACATTGCTAATATAACATGACACTAACAAGTAACGACAATTGTACATAAATGCATGCAAGTATGAACCCCATTATCGATTCAGCTTCTTTGGACGTGAGTCCAACTTATGAATGGAATCAAAGCATGGGTATGATCATTGATGAGAATGTGCGTCAAAAGAGTAATTTCCTAACGACAAACTTAAAACGTGTGTGAATTGTGAATGGAAATGAGACCCATTTTCATTTCTCGACTCAAAAGGATAAGGAGTAAGGAGTAAGGAGCATGACGTTGTATAAATTATTATGATATTATTAGAGTCATGGTTCGTGACTTTCGTGTCTATTCTACTACAAACTACAAACCATATTCTTATTATTATATTATTAAACTCCAAAGCGTGCTCCTCGTTCCCCCATTTTTCTATTATTTTATACCTACATCACTTTCCATCAATAATAATATCATCTTATATTATATATATATATATATATATATATATATATATAAATTCTTATAATTCTTGTCCATCCCAGAAATATTACATTCTTATAAAAATTAATCACCTATATATTATCAGTGTAATTTTTTTTATATTGACAACTAATTATATCTTTTAATTGTATCATGTCATTATTAAAAGTAAATGTGTCATCACAATTAAAAAATATAATTAGTTGCCAGTGTAAAAAAACTTTCCACTAACAGTGTATAGATGATTTGCTCTTCTTATAATTCATAATCTATACTTAACTTAGTGTGTGTTTGGATTTGCGTTTGAAAAATTGATTTACCAAAATCAATTTCGTGGGCGCAGAAGTCATTTTTTTCAGCTTCAGCCAAAATCAATTTTCACCCTTAAAATTATGTGATGAAAAAAAACCCAAACATTTATTTAACAGGAAAAATCACATTTTTACACAAAAATATGTGCGTCTAGATCTCCAATCGCGTATCCAAACATGCTATTAAGCATTCAATATCATAATAGTTTCTATGGTTTATAATTTCCGTAACCGGATAAAATAATATTTTTAATAAAACGATGAGATTCAACATTCAAATCCACTACGAATATATTATTAAATATTTAGCATTTTTTCTGTATTTAGGGTTAACTTTTTTTTTTTTTTTTACCGAATTACAATAAGTCAATAATGAATTAAGGCTCCAACTTCTTGCATAGATAAACGTACTTTAGATTTTTGTAAAATTAGTTCTAAAATAATTTATTACAACTGATGTTAAAAAAATAGTTTGTATTTAAAATAATAGTAAACAATAAGCACGTGATATGCATTTTCTTTTTATCTTCTGTTTGTCGAAACCAGCCAATTCACACGCAATTATTAATATGAAAAAGAACAATAATCAACATATGTTTAATATCTTTTTGTTTGTACGCAGAGATAAGTTTGTTTTACTAAAAAAGAAACTTGTTAGTACAATCATATGAGTAATTTGATATTTATATTGCTTAATTAAAAATTGAGGTTTGATGTTTATTTAGATAGAAAGTTATGTATTATACCACTTTATTTTTATAAGTATTGACCCGATATGAATTTTAATTAAATATTGAAGTTTGATTTTTCATTTATACCACTTTATTTCTATAAGTATTGACAGAGTATAAATGAGGTTTATTTTTTATTAAATAAAATATGAGAAAAATATTGCTTTTTAATTTTTGAAAAAATAAAAAAAATCAATTCGAAGGCACAATTACTTTACTCTATGCCTTTACGTGAATGTCAGTTTTTTTAGTTAATTAGTCATCATTATTATTTAATTATGGACAGTTTTTTATATGATAGGTAATTAAATGATAAAATTAAAAATTAAAAGTGAACACAAAAATGATATTTCTTTTATTATTAGTATACTTAAATAACAACAAGCAATATTTATTAATATTAACAAATGAATGGATCAAATAATTTTTAAGCAATAAATAAGATAAAAATAATCTATCAATCTATTTAAATTTTTTAAAAATTTACATAAAAATTTAATTCAATTAAAAAAATCTATTTATTAATTTTTTTTCATAAATGAATATCTAATTTACCTGCAAAAGTAATGATGGAACATAAACATAGCAATATTTTAATTTTATTGGAAATGATGGAATTAATGGAATGAAATCGGTTTCATTTTGTTAATGCATCATATATGTTAGGAAAGCTTGTATTGAAAAATAATAATTTCTCACGTTTAACTGAATTTTCTGGATTTTATTATTTTAAAAGTGTAAGGTATATTTTAGAGAATAAAATATTAAATAAGTAACTTCTAATTAAAAAATTATAATAAAAAGATGTGTTAGCTTCGATATTTGTTTAGTGAATAAAATATTAAATAAAAACTTGTAATTACAAAATATAATAAAAAGTGTTTTACTTCGATGTTTGTTCAAAACTTGAAATGTGTAAGAAAACTGAGCACGACTTTCCTGACGCATAAAGGCAAATATTAACCATTATTTGTTGAGATAAAAAAGTCTACAATATTAAAATAAAAGAAAAAATAAAAATTTATAAAATTCAAATATATTTTATTAGTCAAAAATAAAATCATAAAAACTTAACCCAAAATTGATAATATCTATACCAAAATAAAAAATTGTGTGTGTAAATATATAATAAAAAACACTCTTAATACAAATATATCACGTGAGTCAAATACAATAACATAAGTCGTACATACTAAAGATGTTGGTTAAGAGAACACAATAATAAAAGAAATCATTATTAAAAATATAAATATGATTTGTTAAACTACTAAAATATTCAATAAAATATACTTACACGTATTAAACCGAAACAACTCACACTAACTGATATTATTCTTAATTATTATGTTAAGTCAGAGACTCATCGAAGACGTAAGAGGAATTTGGCGTTGGCGATAATTACATGAAGAATGAAACAAAAAAAGAAATGAATAATGGAAATGCAGGCCGAGTAAAGTGAATACTATATTTGATGTGATATTCACGTTATTTTATGAAATTTGTTTGAGAAAATATTTTACGAGAGTTATTATATAAATATATTTTATAATGATAAAATATTATTTATTTTTATGATTTTATTTTTATTATTTATAAAGTCTCTTTAATATTAAAGTATGTATGTGTTTTATAAATTATTATTATTTTTATTTTATTTTATCGAGTGAGACTTGTTTAATAGATATATTTGGTTTCATGAAAAATAACATATAAAAAAAAGAAGAAAGGATATCCGTTGGATTTTTAAATACATGTGTTGTTGTGGAGCTATAAATAGGGAGCATCCCTTGCTTGTGTTCCTCACAACTCAGAACTCGATCACAAAATCTAAGTTTGAGAAAAGAAAAGAAGTAGGAGAGATGTTCGGTCTGGGGCACAGGAGTCAGAAGATAAAGGGAAATTTGGTGATTATGCGAAAGAATGTGTTGGATATAAACAGCCTCACCAGTGCCACAGGAATCATCGGCACTGGTATCAACATCATTGGTTCTGCAGTTGACACCCTTACTATTGTAGCCTCCAAAATCTCCATCCAGCTCATTAGTGCTACTCAGTCTGATGGTTTGTTTCTTCACTTCACTTTTATTCCAATCAAATTAACCATAAATAACTTGATATCTATAATCACATATTTTTAGTTCATTGTTCTAGTAAAAAATGTAATAAGAGTAATAAGAATTGAACTTAAGATCATGTATTTATTACTAACACTTATAGTAAGCGAAATTGTAAGTTTAGTATGAATACATCATAAATTATAATCATATTGATGATTATACTAAACAAGTAAATTGAATATTGTGTGGAATTTGGTAGGCACCGGGAAAGGAAAAATTGGAAAGGCTGCGAATCTAAGAGGACAGCTATCATTACCAACGTTGGGAGCTGGCGAAGAAGCATACGATGTTAATTTTGAATGGGACAGTGAGTTCGGAATTCCCGGTGCTTTTTATATTAAGAACTACATGCAAGTCGAGTTCTACCTCAAGTCTCTTACTCTCGAAGACATTCCAAACCACGGAACCATTCACTTCATATGCAACTCCTGGGTTTACAATTCTAAATGCTACGACACTGATCGCATCTTCTTTGCCAACAATGTAAGCTATTATTATTGTTGAACTTCATTTTTACGACATGATGACATGGATGAATATATGATCAAGTATATAATGCAATGCAGACATATGTTCCAAGTGAGACACCAGGTCCACTTGTGAAGTACAGAGAAGAAGAATTGAAGTATCTAAGAGGGGATGGAAGTGGAGAGAGGAAGGAATGGGATAGGATCTATGACTATGATGTCTACAATGACTTAGGAAATCCAGATAAAGGAGAAAAATATGCTCGCCCCGTTCTTGGAGGTTCCACCTTACCTTACCCTCGTAGAGGAAGAACCGGAAGAGGAAAAACTAAGAAAGGTACTATCAACTTCACTAACATTCTAAACTTGTTTTCGTGTTAGAAATTCGCATGTGATATGGTTAAAATGAGGTATACAAGTCTTAATTTTATAAACAGATTCTGTAAGGTTTATATGCTAATATATATTTTCTTTACAGATCCTAACAGTGAGAAAACAAGCGATTTTGTTTACATTCCAAGAGATGAAGCATTTGGCCACTTGAAATCATCAGATTTTCTCACTTACGGAATAAAATCTGTGGCCCAAGATGTCTTGCCCGTTTTGACCGACGCATTCGATGGAAACATTTTGAGCCTTGAGTTTGATAACTTTGCTGAAGTGCGAAAACTTTATGAAGGTGGAGTTACCCTACCAACAAACTTCCTTAGCAAGATCGCTCCTATACCAGTGATCAAGGAAATTTTTCGCACGGATGGCGAACAGTTCCTCAAGTATCCACCACCTAAAGTGATGCAAGGTATGCTTCATTTCATATCTTCAATATGTAGGAAAGTCACGTGGATGGATTTATGAACTGTTCTTATTTGGTACAGTGGATAAATCTGCATGGATGACTGATGAAGAATTTGCAAGAGAAACGATTGCTGGTGTAAATCCTAATGTCATTAAGATTCTTGAGGTTAGCTTAATTTAGAAGTCGATTTGATTGGGAAGAAAGTTACATGCAACGAAAAGCTTGGATGCACTTTGCTTGTCAAATTTGAGATTGCTAACCTCATTTTGTGGTAAATTTATTCCAGGAGTTCCCACTACGAAGCAAGCTAGATGCTCAAGCCTATGGTGATCATACCTGTATAATAACAAAAGAACATTTGGAGCCTAACTTGGGTGGGCTCACTGTTGAACAGGTGATGATATGAGTATTTAATTTCTCGTTAAGATTATTGCACTAGAGTGTTTGACTATTTTGTTTTTTTTTATCTTTAATTTGATTCCAATGAATAACAATCAATTAATTAATTAGACTTGGTTGAACAGGCTATCCAGAACAAGAAATTGTTCATATTGGATCACCATGACTACCTCATTCCATATTTGAGGAGAATAAATGCAACCGCCACAAAGGCTTATGCTACTAGAACCATATTTTTCTTGAAAAGTGATGGAACTTTGACCCCATTGGCCATCGAGTTGAGCAAGCCACATCCTCAAGGTGAACAATATGGTCCTGTTAGCACTATCTATGTACCTTCCAGCGAAGGGGTCGAAGCTTATATTTGGTTACTGGCAAAGGCTTATGTTGTTGTGAATGACTCCTGCTACCATCAACTCGTTAGCCATTGGTATGATATTGTAAATTGAAAATGATATCCATGCAACTAAATTGATTAATATATTTATGAATAAATGTTTAACATATTAACCTGGATGGCAGGCTAAACACTCATGCGGTTGTTGAGCCATTCATCATAGCAACAAATAGGCATCTGAGCGTGGTTCACCCTATTTATAAGCTTCTGTTTCCTCACTATCGTGACACCATGAATATTAATTCACTTGCCCGCAAAGCCCTAGTCAATGCAGATGGTATTATAGAGAGCACATTCTTGTGGGGTCGGTATGCTTTGGAAATGTCCGCTGTGATTTACAAGGACTGGGTTTTCACTGATCAAGCACTACCTGCTGATCTTGTCAAGAGGTGGATAATCTTTTAAAGCTTATTAACAAATTAGTAATATATGTTGCTCTTAAAATAAATAATTTAAACTTATTTAGAGCATGATTGGATACAGTCTAGAAGGAGTTATGAGAACTTATCATATCAAAATAAAGAACTTTGTTTTTCTTTTCTTTTTCAGTAGAGCAATTCTTAAAAGTCCTTCTAAGTTTGTTTCCAAACATGCTCTTAGTCATCAACAACTATGTGGAAGGCTTGATATAACTCTGATGCTAATCAATGTTATTTGGCATTTTGTGATTCAGAGGAGTTGCTGTTAAGGATTCATCTGCCCCCCATGGTGTCAAGCTTTTGATTGAGGACTATCCTTATGCTTCTGATGGGCTAGAGATATGGGCTGCCATCAAGTCTTGGGTGGAAGAATATGTCTCATTCTACTACAAGTCAGATGAGGCACTTCAACAAGACCATGAACTCCAAGCTTGGTGGAAAGAACTTGTAGAGGTTGGTCATGGTGATTTGAAAGACAAGCCATGGTGGCAAAAGATGCAAACTCGTGAAGAGTTGGTTGAAGCTTCTACTACCCTCATATGGATTGCTTCAGCCCTTCATGCAGCTGTTAACTTTGGACAGTATCCATATGGAGGTTACATCCTCAACAGGCCAACTCTTAGCAGGAGATTCATGCCTGAGAAAGGGTCTGCTGAGTATCAAGCCTTGGCTAAGAACCCTGAGAAGGAGTTTTTGATGACTATCACTGGCAAGAAAGAGACCCTCATTGACCTCACAGTTATAGAAATCTTGTCAAGGCATACATCTGATGAGTTCTACCTTGGGGACAGAGAGGGTGGTGACTACTGGACTTCTGACGCTGGGCCTTTGGAGGCCTTCAAGAGGTTTGGAAAGAAGCTCGCAGAGATTGAACAAAAGCTTGCACAGAAGAACAGTGATGTAACACTGAGAAACCGCACTGGGCCAGCTAAAATGCCTTACACTCTGCTATTTCCTTCTAGTGAGGAGGGATTGACTTTCAGAGGAATTCCCAACAGTATCTCTATTTAGAGAGACTATGGTTGCTCAACTAGTGTCCCTATTTTTAAATAAATGTGAAATGGAGGGAATCTCATTCCTTCTTCCACTTATGTATGGTTTAAGTTATGTATTTGAATGGGTTGAATGTTTTCGTGCTTGGTATTAATAAAGAAAGTTGCGTTTGTATAATGGAAAAGAAAATACTGAAGGCAATCATGCATGTTTGAACAATGCTGGCATTGTGAAGTGCAAACTAGAAGAAATTACCATCTTATTTAAAGCACACATACGTGAGAGCTTTCAACTAATAATGATGTCTTTCCAATTCTTTTACATCCAAATGACTATAAGGTTTGCTTTTAGATATATGCTTTGCTCATTATTCAATATTTCAGTCTGATCTACAACTTATGGGAGTGTATCATTAGAAAAGGAAAGTTTATCAGTAAAGTCCTTGACTCCTTGATGCCATACTAGGGGAAGATCAAGTTTCGTCATCCTTGCACTTGCTTTTATGCCTGGAAACAAAATGTTAAACGAGTTTTGGTATTTGATGGCAATGGCATATTGTAGTGCAAACGAAGCTTCGCATTTATTCTAATTCTACTGTATTTCTAAACATGATAAGAGCTAAACGCAAACTAACAAAGCTCAGTATCAACGAGTGCTCTTATTATTCATTTATTTGCAAACCACAACCAAGTTGAGGGCTCAATTACAGCATTTAAACACACGATTATTACATCATTCGATAAGATGCAAGATTTGGATCTATGGCCTTGCATATTATTTATTGGAAGGTTCGTATAATGTATTATAGTAAACCATATATAACACTCCCTTAGATAGAGATGCTATTAGGAATTCCCCTAAAAGTCAACCCTTCATTACTGGTAGGATGAAGCAAAGTGTATGGCATTTGAACCGGCCCAACTCGATTGCTCAGACTTGAATCATTGTTCTTGCTTGAAAGTTTTTCCTCAATTTCTTTCAGCTTGTTGCCAAACTTTTGAAAGGCTTGTAATGCTTTTGAATCAGAGGTCCAATGTGGATTTTCCCTTTGGCCAAGGTAGACCTCATCAGAAGCATGCCTTGACAAGATCTCTATGACTGAAAGGTCAATGAGAGTCTGATACTTTGATGTAATTGTTCTCAAATAAGCCTTCTGATGGCTCTTCACCATTTCTTCATATTCTGCAGTGCCTTGCTCAGGAAGCAACCTTCTACTAGTAGTTGGGCGGTTCAGAATGAAACCTCCATAAGGGTATTGACCAAAATTAACAGCTGCATGGAGGGCTGAAGCAGTCCATATGATAATGGTGCAAACTTCAACAAGCTCTTCAAGTTTCTGCAACTTTGGCCACCATGGCTTGTCTTTCAAATCACCATGACCTTTCTCCACAGCTTCTTTCCACCAATGTTGGAGTTCGGAGTCACTTTTGACATCATCATCTTTTGCATAGTACAATGAGACATATTCTTGGACCCATGTCTTAATTGCATCCCATATCTGTAGTCCATCAACAGCATAAGGGTAGTCCTCTATCAGAAGACGAAGTCCATGAGGGGCAGATGGATCCTTAATTGCCATTCCTCTGAATAAAACAAATAAAGGCATGTTAATTGTTTACGTCAACATATATTTTTATTTTTTGGTACCATCTTATAGGTACAAATTTGTTAATTGTTTACGTCAACATATATTTTTATTTTTTGGTACCATCTTATAGGTACAAAGTATTAATTGCTGAAATAATCTCAGAGAACATAACTGATTATCTTTAGTAGAGTATTTCCTTACTTAAGGACAACTTCATTAGAATTGATGACTTGTTGATTAATTACATATAAGTTTACATATATTTTAAGCATTGTTTTCTTTTAATATTGTCCATCTAAGTCACATTTTTTTTTAGCGGTTTTTATTATAAAGATTTACATTTACTTACCTCTTGATAAGATCTTCAGGTAGTGCTTGATCAGTGAAAACCCAGTTATTATAAACCGCTGAAGACATCTCCACAGAATACTTTGAGGGCAAAAAAGATTTCTCTATTATGCCGTCAGCATTAACTAGAAGTTGCCTAGCAAGTGCATTGATGTTCATGGTGTCACGATAGTGAGGAGTTAGAAGCTTATAAATTGGGTGAAGCGCACTAAGGTGTCGGTGTGTTGCTATGATGAATGGCTCCATCACCGCATGAGTATTTAACCTATGAACAAAATTAAAAATAATACACTTCATATATAGATAGATAGAATTTGTTTATGTTGATCATCAATTGCAATGAAAAAAATTATACCAATGGCTCATGAGTTGATGATAGCAAGAGTCATTTACGACCACATAAGCTTTGGCTAGAAGCCAAATTGTACTTTCAACACCTTCTTTTGCAGGTAAGATGACTTGGCTGACTGCACCTGACTTATCCCCATCAGGATGTGGCAAACTTAATTCAATGACCACTGGTTTTAGAGTTCCATTTTCTTTCAAAAAGAGGATAGTCCTTGTGGCATAAGCCTTGGCATAAGTTTGATTTATCTGCCTCACATATGGCATGAAAATATCATGGTAATCTAATACAAATAACCTCTTCCTAGCAAGTGCCTGTTTCACAAATTAAGTTAATCAGAACACAAAAACTTTTACTTTAAGTGGAAAATTATCGAACAAGTCTTAAAATATATTTACCTCATCCACAGTGCATCCATCTAGATCAAGGACATTTGCTGTTATCTTACTGGTTTGATCACCATAGATTTCAGGATCCAGATTGCTTTTTGGAGGAAACTCCTACCATCCATTAAAGAAGAATATCACCAAAGATACGTCACTCTCTTAGTTTTTCAATCTGTTTAGCAATAAATATTTGAACTTACTTGAAGCCCACGAATTACGCCAGGATTTACACCAGCAATCATCTCTCTTGCAAATTCTTCATCAGTCATCCACGCAGACTTACTCACTACCCAAATTCATAATAAAGAAATAATCATTATTAAATGGAACCATTTCATCAAAAACACATGATAAGATATTACACGATTAAAGTTGTATGTCCAAGTGGTTCATTATTCATTTATGAGACCTTGAATGACATGAGGTGTTGGAAACTTGAGGACTTGTTCACCATCTGTACGAAAGAGTTCTTTGATAACTGGTAAGGGGCTAATTGTGCTAATTACATCTGTAGGAAGCTTAATTCCACCTTCACAGAGGTCACGCACATCTTGGAAGCTATCGAACTCATGTGGTGTGAAGTTTAAATCGAACAAAGATTCGAACGCCGGTAACACATATCGGGATAACGATTTTATTCCATATATAAGAAAGTCCGAGGACTTCAAATGACCAAAGTTTTCATCTCTTGGAACATAAACTTCGCCTGGTTTCTCACAATTCGGATCTGTTTAAATTGATCATTAGGAAACAACAAAAACTAAGCTTACATAGTTGGGTTTTTTTCACACCCCTATATAGAAAACAAACCTTTAATTGTTGGATATCGACCAGTTCTTCCCCTACGAGGGTAGGGATGGGTGGTAGAGCCTCCAAGAATGGGGCGAGCAAGGTCTTCATCCCGATCTGGATTCCCCAAATCATTGTAGACATCATAGTCATAGATCCTATCATGTTCCTTGCGTTCTCCTGTTCCATCTCCTCTTAGGTTCTTCAACTCTTCTTCTCTGTACTCGGCAAGTGGTGCTGGTGTCTTACTTGGAAGATAAGTCTACGTTATTACATAACATCAAATGAGTTAGAAATGCTGAATCTTATAAACTAGCATATATACTTGCCAAGTACCTACATGGTTGGCGAAGAAAATGCGCGGGCTTTTGTAAAGTTTAGAGTTATAAACCCAGGAGTTGCAAACAAAACGGATGGTTCCATGGTTTGGAACGTCTTCGAGGGTCAAACTCTTGAGGAAGAACTCAACTTGCATGTAGTTCTTTATGTAAAATGCACCTGGGATTCCCATGCTATCGTCCCATTCAAAATGAATATTGAATGCAGACTCTCCTGCTCCCAAAGTTGGTAACGAGATGATAATCCCTTCCAAGAACGTGTCCTTTCCAACTATTCCTTTTCCATTTGCTACAAACACATGACATATATATATCCAAAGTTAAAAGGGTACGTAAAGTATATGAATATGATGAAGAAAGAATGTTAACGAAGAAAAGATGGAAACCATGAGGCTTGGTAGCACTAATGAGCTGGAGAGAGACACTTCGGCCTAGGAAAGCAGTGAGGTTGTCAAGTGTTGAACCGACAACCTTGAAGCCGGAGCTTTGGATTCCGCCGACATTTGCTTTTGTAAGTTCAGCGGCGGTGTTGAAGTCCAACACATTCTTTCTCATCAACACCACTGTCCCTTTTATCTTATGCCCCTTCTCAAACAGACCCCTCACACTCCCAAACATCTTTCAAATCCCAACACTACTATTTCAGTTCACACAAGAAATATGGAACAACTTCATTGTCACCAAACCAACCTATCTTCGCTATTTATACCTATATTCTTTATCACGTGCTTTTTAACTTTGTTCTTTTGTTTTTATAAAAACTTATCCCTATATTATATATAACTTCACCCATAAAACTCAGCTATATTTATTTAGGATGGTCGGTATTATTATCTCATCAAAGTTAAAACTTTCATAATAAATGATACTTTTATTTGTTTCTTCATATTCAAAGTGAAATCTAATTTGATTTTGATTTTTAGTTGAACAACAAGTAACAAACTTCTTATCTTAACGATCATTTTCATAATTACTTATATAAATTTCTCATGATTTGTAATTAAATAATAATATTAAGGAAACTTAATTATTAATTTAATCCTATACATGCATGTAATTACAAGACTGTTTTGAATTTATATGTACCAAGTTTGTCTTTTATGAAAAAATTTAATGTATCGTCATTACTATGTTATTGTTAAAATCACATAGTTTTTGCGATGCAAAATGGCCACAAATTTTATAGCAATTGTTAGGCTTTCAAATATTTCTTCCATAATAAAAAAAAATTCTGGTAGTTTAATAATTGTTAATTTCTTTATTATGAAAGTTTTGCATCGTTGAAAATATTTTTTTAACTATTTAAACAACTAAAATTGATGGAGTTAAAAGACTGCTAAGGATAAGTACCAAAAATATATTAAATTTGTTCGTTTTCATGTAAAACACTAAAACTTACCTTATATTATGCAATTAAAAGGATGCGTGTTAAGCAATATATAAATTTACACCCTAAAGTATATGTAATACTGGTAATTTATAAGATATTATATCTGAGGTTATGAATATGATGATGAGCACGAGCACCGGGTCCTGAAAATGCAAGGTGTCCATCCAGAAAGGACACGAGGCAAATAATAATGTGATGCAAGTGTCATTAGGATTGCATGCAAATGATGACACATCACATATTAGTGTTTGCTTCGGCACAGAAACATGGAAAAGATCAAATCAAAGAATACAAGAAGGAGGAAAAAATAGAGAGACAAAGAAAATAGAAAGAGATGATCTAGTGTGTTTGAATTTGATGACTTTTAATTTGGATACTTTTTTTTTTTTTAATTCTAGAATTCAATAACTCAACTCAACCCATGAGTAATAAGCTTTTACTTTTGTAACATGGCGAATTTAAAGAATCAACTTGTATATGATATTTTATAATTACTACTTGTTTGTTAATGTATTTTTATTATTTATAATGTTTTTAAAAATTTTAAAGTAATAGTTAATTTTTTTGACCCAATTGACCTATTCTGTTTCATTATTGATTGAGTTGTTATTCATACGATTTAAAAAGAAATAAATATTGTTTTGGTCTCTTATTTTAGTCAATAATTGATTTAATTTGGCCTGTATTATTAAAAAAAACTGTACAGGTAGGGACGTTTGGTCATTCCTACATCGGCCACCAAATGGAAGAATTAGGTAGCCGAACGCCAATCGGCCACCTGAATCAGCCCATCATCACTTAACACTTAATCTAGGCTTAGGGGATAATTACTTGATTAAACCCTAAACCCTAATACGATAAATACGCTATAGGGCCCATAAGGCTCAAGGCCCATAAATGTCAGTATAAATAGCTCAGGTCAAAAGGTAACGTCACTGTTCATTAATTATCCTAGATATCTGTGCTTGTCCTGACTTGAGCGTTGGAGTGCCTTTTGCAGGTACCAACCCCTCTATTCACATCGGATTGGAGCACTCGTTCGGCCTTCAGACTACGAGAAGATCATTGGTGTACCCCCTTTGTAGGTACATTTGGCGCCCACCGTGGGGCCGAACGAAGGCAATTGGAAGTTTAACTAAGTGTAATGGCGATAACTAGGAGAACAAACACTCAAGACCATCAAAATGAGGAACATGTGGAGGTTGTTGATGAAACAGATCTTTCCGAAACGGTTCGATTGTTGAAACAGGAAATGGAGTTGATGAAACAGCAGCGAGAGAGAGATGCAAGAGAGCTTTCGGCCTTAAGAGCCGAACACGAGGTGTTAAAAAGTCAAGACACTTCCTGGAAACCTACTCATGTCACCAACACACAAACTCAGGGATCGTATCAATCCCATGCAGTCCACACCTCAGCTCCACATGCCTCGGCAGTGGCACCTGGAAAACCCCCCTCGGCTTTACCCACCGTCGGTCGCCCTGCAGACTTGACAACTGTTGGATCGCACCGACACCCCTTCACTCCTACCATCATGCAACTTCCGTTGATGGATAACTGGAAATCCTTGTCTATTGATAAATATGATGGTACCACTGATCCTGACGAACATCTTGATGTTTTCTTGACACAGGTGACATTGAGTACAACTGACGACGCTGCCTTATGTCGGATTTTCCCCACGTCACTTAAAGGAAGGGCATTGAGCTGGTTTACTCGGCTCCCTCCCAATTCCATCGATTCCTTCAGCACTTTGTCATCTCAGTTCACCATTCAATTCGCAACGAGTCGCCCTCATAGTCTGACATCCCTATCTCTAGTCGGCCTTCGCCAAGACAAGAAGGAATCTCTTAGGACCTTTATGGATTGGTTCAACAAAGCAACTTTGGAGATTAGAGACCTTAACCCAGCCGTCGCACTGCATCATCTCACAACAGCCTTAAAACCGGGGCCGTTTGTCAATAGTATTTGTAAAAAGCCACCTTCGGACATGAATGATCTAAGAAGACGGGCTGACAAATACATGCAGATGGAAGAGTTGGCAGAGTATCGTAATCAGGCCCGAGCTGAATCGTCGAGCAAGATAGAAAAGCAGGCAGAACAATCATACAGGGGGCGAGGCAAGGAGATATCTCTTCGGGATCGGCCTAATCGGGGTCCGAAGTACACTCAATACACTCCACTCAATACCAGCCGTGCTGCGGTGCTTGAACAAGCTATAGTTTCAGAAGTGTTGACAATTCCAAAAAGAGCATCCACTCCGCCACGAGCGGATACTAGTAAATCTTGTCGGTATCATCGCAATCGTGGACATTCCACTGACGAATGTGCTGCCCTTAAAGACAAAATAGAAGATTTGATTAAGCAAGGCAAATTGCATAACTGTGTGGATCGGTCAGGGTCGTCTCAAACTCGCTCATATCAACCTAGATATCAGGACCGGCGCAGGCAGGACCGTTCTAATAGAGCCTCACGAGAAAGAAGCAGGTCACGTGAAAGAAGCAGGTCGCGTGAAAGAAAAGATACTTCGGCACCATCACATAGGAGGGTGATTAATACCATTGCAGGAGGGTTTGCTGGTGGAGGCTCAACTTCTTCGGCTCAAAAGAGGCATCTTAGAGCAGTTCGGTCGGTCAACACTGTTCATAGACAGTCTTCTCGGAAGTTACCAACAATAACCTTCACTGATGCTGATTTCAAAGGCATTGATCCCGAGCAAGACGACCCGATGGTTATTAGTGTGGAAATTCATAATTGCCTTGTCAAGAAAACATTGATCGATCAAGGCAGTTCGGCTGATATATTATATTGGAATACATTTAAACAGTTGGGTATTTCTGAAAAAGAAATGCTCCCTTATGATGATCCATTGGTCGGTTTTGCAGGAGAAAGAGTAAGTACCAGGGGTTATATTAAACTCTTCACGCGCTTTGGTTTTGATGAGCAGGAAAGCAGAGAAATTCAAGTGAAGTATATTGTGGTTGATGCTAGTACTTCGTACAATATTCTCCTCGACAGGCCATCCTTGAATGCATTAGGAGCTATCGTTTCAACACCACACCTAGCGATGAAGTTTCCATCTGATAAAGGGAAAATCATCACAATTCACGTCGATCAGAAGGCAGCTAGGGAGTGTTACTACGCTAGTTTGCGACTCGCGCCATTGGAAGAAAAAAGGTCGAAGTCAAAAAGGGTTCATGTTGTTAACGCCTCAGCACTAGGGGAGGAGCCGGTTTGGGATCTTGATCCAAGAATGAACAACGAAGAGCGGGTAGAACCGGTTGAATTAAAAGTGCAATTTCAGATCGGTGTGCATCCTGGTCAGGTTACATACATCGGCGCCGACATGTCTGAAGAAGATCGTTCCGCCCTGTGCGAGGTTATATTGAAAAATAAAGATCTTTTTGCGTGGACACCTTCTGACATGCCTGGTGTGGACCCTAAGGTTATGTGTCATAAGTTGTCAGTTTGCACTGAAACAAGGGAAATTGCACAACGTAAAAGAAAAATGGGGATGGAAAGGAAGCTTGCAGTTGAAACGGAGATAGCCAAGTTGCTTGAGGCTAGGTTCATTCGGGAGGTTCATTATACCACTTGGTTAGCCAATATAGTGATGGTGAAAAAACCGAATGGAAAATGGAGAATGTGTACTGATTATACTAACCTCAATAAAGCATGTCCGAAAGATGCATACCCACTCCCGAATATAGATCGGTTAGTTGATGGTGCCTCCGGCCATGGAATTTTAACTTTTCTTGACGCTTATTCGGGATATAACCAAATCCCCATGCATTCTCGAGATGAGGAGAAGACGGCTTTCATAACCGACTCGACCAATTATTGTTATCAGGTAATGCCTTTTGGGTTGAAAAATGCGGGGGCAACGTATCAAAGATTGATGAACAAAGTTTTTCAACACCAAATAGGCAAGAACATGGAAGTGTACGTGGATGACATGGTCGTAAAATCCAGAAGCATCGATCGGCATGTAATGGACCTTTCGGAAGTATTCCAACAGGTGCGCAAGTATGACATGCGGCTTAATCCGAAGAAGTGTGTATTTGGAGTGTCCGGAGGCAAATTCCTAGGCTTCATGCTTTCGGCGAGAGGTATCGAAGCTAATCCTGACAAGTGCATGGCAATCGTCAACATGACAAGCCCTCAGAACCTTAAACAAGTTCAACAACTAGCAGGTCGGCTTACAGCGTTGTCACGATTTCTCCCGTGTCTGGCCGAAATAACGAAACCCATGATGGGATTGTTGAGAAAAGCGAAAAAATTTGAATGGTCTGATGAATGTGAAAAGGCCTTTCGGACCCTAAAGGAACGTCTCAGTTCGCCACCTATACTTTCTAAACCTGATCTAACGCTACCAATTGTGGTCTATTTATGTGTATCAAATGATACAATAAGTACAGCTCTAATTCAAGAACGGGAGGGACAGCAACCTATTTACTTCATCAGTCGAATGCTACAGGAGGCTGAGACAAGATACCAGCTTTTGGAAAAAGTGGCACTGGGGCTAGTCCATACCGCTCGGCGCCTTCGGCAATATTTCCAAAGTCACCAAATCGTCGTTCGAACTGATTGCCCGATAGCTAAAGTGTTGCGTAAACTAGAATTGGCAGGAAGAATGATGGCTTGGTCTATCGAATTATCAGAGTTTGATATTGGTTTTCAGCCTAGAGGGCCGATCAGGTCCCAGTGCTTGGTGGATTTTATCAATGAGTTGCAGCCGAAAGGTTGTTTTGTGAATAGTTTGTGGACGATACACGTGGATGGTTCCTCAAACAGCCAAGGTAGTGGAGCTGGCATAATTTTGGAAGGACCAACAGGATTGATTCTAGAACAATCATTACGGTTTTCGTTTAAAGCTTCAAATAACCAGGCCGAGTATGAAGCGCTGTTGGCAGGATTAAGGCTCGCACGAGAGATCGGAGTCAGCCGATTGGAGTGCTGGACCGATTCAAAAATTGTAGCCGAGCAGGTGAATGATAATTTTCAAGTAAAAGATGCGAACTTGTTAAAATATTATCATTTGTTTCAAAAAATGCGTGATATGTTTGAAGAAGTTCATGTAAAGCACACCCCGAGAGAAAACAATGAGAGGGCAGATCAGTTGGCTCGGTTGGCAAGCAGTACCAGAAAACCCGGACAATTGAGAACCACGCTTCACTTGGAACTTGAAGCGCCGAGTGTGGTAGCTGCCGAATGTTTGACAGTGCAGGAGTCTGCTCGAACATGGATCACTGAGATAGTGGAGCATCTTGAATATGGCAAACTACCATCAGATCCAACGGCTGCTAAAAAGCTCCGAACGCAGGCTGCTAGATATACAATAATTGGAGGAGAGCTGTATAGAAGAGGATTCTCGGTTCCGTTGTTAAAATGTGTTGATAAAGAGCAAGCCAATTATATATTGAGAGAGATTCATGAAGGGATATGCGGTTTTCATTCGGGAGGACGAACTCTGGCCACTAAGGTGCTTCGCGCAGGATACTATTGGCCTACTCTCAGGGACGATTGTGTAACGTTCGTAAAACACTGTATATCATGCCAACGGCATGGTAACCTTATTCATGCTTCAGCTGAAGAACTTCATGGTATTAATTCACCTTGGCCGTTCGCAATGTGGGGTATGGATATTCTTGGACCTTTCCCAATTGCCAAGGGTCAATGCAAATTTTTGCTAGTTGCTGTCGACTATTTCACGAAATGGGTCGAGGCCGAGCCACTTGCTAGCATCACAGCTGCTAATGTTCAAAAGTTTTTGTGGAAAAACATCATTACTCGCTTCGGCATTCCATATGCAATTGTAACCGATAATGGTTTGCAATTCACCGATCAAAAACTTAATCGGTTCATTCAGGATCTCGGCATCAAGCACAGATTCACATCGGTAGAACACCCGCAAGCTAATGGGCAGGCCGAAGCAGCAAATAAAGTAATTCTTGGTGAACTAAAGAAAAGATTGGGAGATGCCAAGGGAGCTTGGGCAGAGGAGCTGTTAGAGGTTTTATGGGCTTATCGGTGCACGCCTCAGTCCACGACTAAAGAAACACCCTTTCGGCTAACATATGGCACTGATGCAATGATACCTGCTGAGGTAGGAGAACCATCTTTTCGGCGACAATATTTTGATGAAAATTCCAATGATGTATCTCTCCGAGCTGAAGTTGACATGGTTGATGAAGTCCATATCAGAACAGAGATTATAGCGGAAGCTTGCAAGCAGAAGATGGCTCGTAGGTTTAATTCCAACCTCATTAAAAGAAGTTTCCAGGAAGGCGACTTGGTGTGGAGAGTGCAAGGATCGGCAAGACGCAATACGAAAGAAGGCAAGTTGGCTGCTAACTGGGATGGTCCATTTCGGGTACGACATAATTTGGAAAACGGCGCATACAAGTTGGAAGAACTCTCGGGCAAGGTCATTCCCAGAACGTGGAACGCTTCTCTTTTGAAGATATATTATAGCTAGTATATGCTGTAAAAAGGACCTTGTGTAAACCGATGGTGTACTCTTTTCCTTGATCGGTCTTTTCTCCCCTTGTAAAAAAGTGAAAAGGGGTTTTGGCCGACAAGGTTTTTAACGAGGCACCCATTAATGAAATTGCTTCAGTTCTTCCATTATATTTGACAATTCTTAACTGTTCAAATCTCGCAACAGGCTTCCCTCCCGAGTTGTTCAACTCGGCTAAGGATGTGCCTTAAAGAAACTCGCAACAGGCTTCCCTCCCGAGTTGTTCAACTCGGCTAAGGATGTGCCTTAAAAAATCTCGCAACAGGCTTCCCTCCCGAGTTGTTCAACTCGGCTAAGGATGTGCCTTAAAGAAACTCGCAACAGGCTTCCCTCCCGAGTTGTTCAACTCGGCTAAGGATGTGCCTTAAAGAAACTCGCAACAGGCTTCCCTCCCGAGTTGTTCAACTCGGCTAAGGATGTGCCTTAAAAAATCTCGCAACAGGCTTCCCTCCCGAGTTGTTCAACTCGGCTAAGGATGTGCCTTAAAAAATTTCGCAACAGGCTTCCCTCCCGAGTTGTTCAACTCGGCTAAGGATGTGCCTTAAAAAATCTCGCAACAGGCTTCCCTCCCGAGTTGTTCAACTCGGCTAAGGATATGCCTTAAAAAATTTCGCAACAGGCTTCCCTCCCGAGTTGTTCAACTCGGCTAAGGATGTACCTTAAAGAAACTCGCAACAGGCTTCCCTCCCGAGTTGTTCAACTCGGCTAAGGATGTGCCTTAAAAAATCTCGTAAGCAAGCAATTCCGAATGAACCCGTTCGGTTTTGCTCAAAAAGCAAGCAATTCCGAATGAACCCGTTCGGTATTGCTCAAAAAGCAAACAATTCCGAATGAACCCGTTCGGTTTTGCTCAAAAAGCAAGCAATCCCGAATGAATCCGTTCGGCATTGCTCAAAAAGCAAGCAATTCCGAATGAACCCGTTCGGTTTTGCTCAAAAAGCAAGCAATTCCGAACGAACTCGTTCGGTTTTGCTCAAAAAGCAAACAATTCCGAATGAACCCGTTCGGTATTGCTCAAAAAGCAAGCAATTCCGAATGAATCCGTTCGGCATTGCTCAAAAAGCAAGCAATTCCGAACGAACTCGTTCGGCATTGCTCAAAAAGCAGGCAATTCCGAATGAACTCGTTCGGTTTTGCTCAAAAAGCAAGCAATTCCGAATGAACCCGTTCGGTATTGCTCAAAAAGCAAGCAATTCCGAATGAACCCGTTAGGCATTGCTCAAAAAGCAAGCAATTCCGAACGAACCCGTTCGGTTTTGCTCAAAAAGCAAGCAATTCCGAATGAACCCGTTCGGAATTGCTCAAAAAGCAAGCAATTCCGAATGAACCCGTTCGGAATTGCTCAAAAAGCAAGCAATTCCGAATGAACCCGTTCGGCATTGCTCAAAAAGCAAGCAATTCCGATGGAATCCACCCGGTCTTTAAAGATAAGCAAATAAATTCACAAGTGTTCTCTTAATTTTACTCAAGTTAAGTTTTACAATTGCTTCGGTTCAATCAGTCGGTAACAAAATATTTATCGGCTCAGAAAATTTAATGTCCATACAGATCAGTAACAATTCAATATGACAAGTTTTAAAAGTAAAAATATTACTTCATTCAAAGAGTGGAGGCTCTATCGGCCCCCTTGCTACAACAATTAAAATCCTAACATTACTCATCAGTGTTGCTTACTGGATCATTCGGGGCAGGGGCCTCCGTTTCCCCCTCGGGGTGAGGATTGGTAATTTCTTCATCTTCATCACCAGATGAAGTGTGAACATCCGTGGCTTGGGGGGCATCATTCGGCTCCTCGTCGTCAGGATTCGCCCCTTCGGGCATATCAGCAAATGACACGAGAGATCCTTGATAAAAATCTTGAGTCATGTCGAACTCAAAATCCTCAGGAAATTGGCCGAAGTGCTTGGCCTGCCGAACGGCGTGTTTGAAACCAGCTTCATGTTGAGCAACAATTTTTTCTTTTGCTTGCTCTTTCAGATTGTTATACGCAGCTTGAGCTTCCTCCACTCGGCGACGCTCTTCGTTAGCTGCTTTTTGGAGGTCTAGACGGAGAGTATCATTGTCTCGTCGAGCAACATCCAGCGCAGCTGCTAGCTCTCGATTTTTAGCTAATATTTGTTCATTAGCTGCCATTGCCTCGGCTGCAATCTTCTCGGCTTCCTCCACACTTTGCTTCAAGTGTGCCACCTCGCCGACAGGCTCCATGGCTAGATGGTGGGCTAGGGCTAATGAACGAGTTTGTACCTCGCAAAAAAGCCTCCATTTGGCCTTTGTGTCCAAAGTAGCAAAAAATTCCTGCCCGAATGGAGACACCATGTCAGGCCGAATCACTGTCTCGGCCGGAGCATCATCACTTAAAAAGGCCCGAGACATCAGCGGTGGCGGCACCACAATCACGGTTCGGTTTGGCGAAGCTATAGCCGTTGATTTGGCCTTTTTAGCTTGGTCTTGACGTTCCTCGGAGTTCTTTCTCTTTGAATGCTCCCGACCGGAATCTTTCCCTTTCTTTTCTTTCTTCTTCTTGCGTTCCGGATGAGGAGGTAGTCGGTCATCATTGGATGGTCGAGGGGAATGTGCAACGGTAGAAGTTCCCACCCCTCCGGATTGCCGAACTTGCTTCACCCGGGCAGCAAGCAGATTACGAATGTTTAGCTCGTCAGCACCACTGGTAACCATGATTCCTGCAAAAAGGATTATGTAAAACATCAATAGGAATTAAGTTTACAGTTGAAATAGGATGGATAACATACCTATCAAGTCATTCCACCAACGAGGGGATTCAACCACGTTGATTAAAGACCTGATCGGCAAACGCCGAGGAAGACGAAGTAGTAACTTGAGGTCTGTTCGCTCTTCGGCAGTCAGCATTTTCTTCGGTACGACGTCATACGGCCGAGGGGTGCGCGTCCAGTACAATGGAAATAAAGGCCTTTCGTCCTTATCAAAAAAGAACCGCCTCCCATTCGGCCGGATAGTTACTCGGAAAAATCCTGCCTTGAAATTTTTATACGAAGAAGTGAAGCTATCGAATAATAGTCGGTCACTCACTCGGCTTAAGGAGTGCCACTTCGCTAATACGGTAGGCCGAGACGAATAGAAATACAGGAAAAGGAGAAGAGAAAGCTTAATATCAAGACACTTACACAAGTGTTTGAAACCTTGCAACTGTGCCCAACTGTTCGGGTGCAATTGTGTGGGTGCAACGTTTAAAATTTTTAGTACTCCCATGGTAAACTCATCAAACGGCAATTTCACTTTAAGATCCCGAAGAAGGCAGTCATATATATAAAATGACTCCATTTTAGCACCACTTTGATCAAGGCAGACCGTGTCGGGATTTGGAGACGCATCGTTTCGGCATGACCGAACCCCAATTGGGTAGGGATTCTCGGTGGCATTGAAGTTCAGACAGTTAGTGTAATCCAATAGTCTTGTGATCATGTCGGTGTCTCGGTACCGAGAATAATAGGAAGTTACTTCCCCGTTTACCCACTCGTATCCAGGTAGTTCGGATGGTCCATATCGTTGACGATTCGATGTCCGCTTTGGTTTTTTCTCAACCTCTTCATTCCCACTGGTAGACGCCTCTCCCGAAGTAGAATCACCCTGATCTGGCCTTTCGGCACTCACAGGAGACGAAGATGCTGTGGGATGACTCGAATCACTGGACGAGGACCCCCCGGATGATGACGACCGAGAGCTGTTGGCCGAAGAGGTTACAGAAATAATAACCATGACAACAAAAAACTTACCAGTTTTCTGAAAGACCACAATCGTTCGTTGGATCGGCTGAGGAGATCTTTAGCTATCACAATTCGGATGAGAGCAATGCGTGTGAATGGCCCTACCACCACCTATTTATACACTAAAAAAGAAGCGGGAAAATTCGAAGTTTCAAATTACATATAACCGTTCGATCCTTCAGATCTAACGGTTACAGTGGTGTACATAACCGTTCGATCCTCCAGATCCAACGGTTACAATGGGGCACCCGTTCACATTCCCCTAACAATCGTCTCTTTGTTACCCTTAAGGGAAGCCTCACCTTCCCCTAAGGCTGGGGGGCAGTGTACAGGTAGGGACGTTTGGTCATTCCTACATCGGCCACCAAATGGAAGAATCAGGTAGCCGAACGCCAATCGGCCACCTGAATCAGCCCATCATCACTTAACACTTAATCTAGGCTTAGGGGATAATTACTTGATTAAACCCTAAACCCTAATACGATAAATACGCTATAGGGCCCATAAGGCTCAAGGCCCATAAATGTCAGTATAAATAGCTCAGGTCAAAAGGTAACGTCACTGTTCATTAATTATCCTAGATATCTGTGCTTGTCCTGACTTGAGCGTTGGAGTGCCTTTTGCAGGTACCAACCCCTCTATTCACATCGGATTGGAGCACTCGTTCGGCCTTCAGACTACGAGAAGATCATTGGTGTACCCCCTTTGTAGGTACAAAAACTAATTTCATCCTGTAAATAAACTTCTATATATTAAATAAGACAGTATTTTTAGATATATTTTTTCTATAGAAGATCTTCAGAAATTTATTTAAATAATTTATTTTAATTTTTATATATCATATTTATTTACAAATTAAATTTTAATATTTTAAAATAAATTATAAATAACTAAAATAATATTATATCATAATATAAATTATTTATCATAAATTTTAAAATATAATCTATATTTAAAAATATTAATTTACACAAATTTTAAATATAATTTATATAATTAATGTCTAAATTTGAGTTATATACAATTGATATTTATTTGTATATATAATTTATTATAAATGATGTAATATTTTATTTTTTATCAAACTGAAACTAGCAACGTTAATTTGTTATGCACGTGACATAATAAAAAATAACAATTTCATGTGTACAATACTTTAAAAACAGTTAGTTTTAATTGAATAAAAATAATAACATTGTATATTTTTAAAAATTAAATTAAATTAGACTTTTTAATAATAAATAGACTAAATTGAAGTAATTAACAAAATAAGGAGATCAAAATAATTTAATTTTAAAAATTGTAAACCCAGCCAACTTAATCCAAATCAAAGTAATTTGATTTGATTGGATAATAGATTTAGCAAAATCTCCGTTAACTCCACCTCCAGTACATTCCTAAAAGTAATATAATACGATTTATTATATTTTATTAGATTAATGTAAAATGTATAATATGTTTATTTAATTATTTAATTTTGAAGAATTTCTCGTAATGACCCAACTTCTTGATTCTTGAAATTGTATGATTAATAAATTAATTTTGATAAAATTAATAAATTGTTAAAATGATTTTATATACATGATCAAATTAATCTCATTTATTAAATTTATATTAAACTAATATTTTAACATATATAATACAAAGGACAAACACTCATTTCATACAAGAAAATTATAATAAATAATTTTTAATATATAAATTATATTATAATTAAAATTTAGAATAAAAACATTTTTAACATGTAAATTATAATAAATAGTTTATGTTGAGATAAAAAAAAATATTTTTATTTAATGAAGAATTTTCTTAAAAAGATATTAAAATTAAATAAAATATTGACCACCTTAAGCTAAATTTCTGACTCCGGCCTTGATCACCATTACAACTGTTTTAACTTTGCATCATCAAAAAAGACAGTATAAAGTATAAACAATCTTTGTTTTGAACCAACTGCTTTTGAAAAGCAATCCCGTCTTTAGATAACGTCCCGAAATTCTAACACTAGCAGATGTCTAAAACGGGCTCAACCTATAGTGTATAATAAGTATAAGTCAAGACAGTTATTGCTTTAATTGGGTTCATCCTTTAGTATATAAATAAGTGTAAAACAAGATTATTGTTGCTTTAATTCTGATTTAAATATTTAAAATGTGAATTTGGCATTAAAAACCCGACTGAACCAAAAAAGGTCAAGAGTTTCTTTCTAAATGCACTTTACAGAAGACAAATATTGCAAGAGCAAATTGAAATTGGTCTTCAACCTGATAGGCCCTTGTGCAAAAAAAGTACAAAATAAAATTAGAGATCTTGCGAACAAAAAAAAAACAGTTGACATTTACATGACCATAATTTCTCTCTATCACCATTCTTCATTTTCTGTTTTCTTCCTTTAAATCAATACAAACAAGTTAATAATTATAGATCGTAAGAAATTCACTTTAGTTCCAATACAAACTCGTTAATAATTATAGATCGTGACAAATTCACTTTAGTTCCATGGGCAAAAAATATCAATTAATCTCGTTTGAAATAAAATTATGTCATCGATATTACATTAGTGGTTAAGTTGCTGTTAATTTTATTCTATTTCTCTGAATTTCATACCGGAGCTAACGAATTTGCTAGTAATTAAGGCATCCTTTTTTATAGTGCAACCTGATTAAAATATTCTGAATGCATCTACAGACTACATGAACAAAACCAGATCCCAATCAAGATAATTTACCAATATCATTCATCAAATTATGAGCACGACAGTAGTATAACACTATTGGCAAAAGGTAAGCTATAATACTAGACCCAAACAATCACCAAAGCCTTTTCCCACTAGGTAGGATTAGCTACAGCTATTAAACTGTAATAATCAACCAAAGAGCTTAATTTATAAACAAAAATGAGCATGACCGTATAAACCCGTCTGAGAAGTACAAAGGGTAGGTATACGGACCGGTCCGGTCCGTTTAAGGCCCAATCCGTAAAGCCCACATTTTATACGGGCCGGATAAGTCCGGTCCGTAAAATAAATGGACTTATTTTTTAAGTCTGTATCCGACCCGCCAAAATCCACATATAACGGACCAGTCTACGAGCCTAAATAATGATTAAAAAAATAAGTTTTTAAAAAATAAAAATACATAAAATTAGAAAAAGAAAATATTTTTTATTTATAAGCTAAATTTTATCATACTAAAATTTATCAATAGTTAAAATAGTTTAAAATACTAAATATTAAAATATTAAAATAAAAATAATTACAAATACTTAAATAATAGTACCAAACTTTCAATAATAAAAACATCAAAATATCATAAAAGTAATTCAAATGATAAATACATACCAACTAAACATAATTTTAATGTCATAATAATTTAAAAAATTACACAACTTAATATTAAAATCATAATATTTAAAAATATTAATTAGTGAAGTCCACCGACTAGCCTGCGAGCCCGCGGATTAAATCCGCGAAGTCCGCGAACTTCACAGGCCAGGCTCAAAAATTAGACAGTCATACGGAATTGAAAAAAATGAGCCCATTATCCGCGAAATCCGCGAACTTACAGACCGGTCCGCGGACCCGGACTAAAAAATTAGACATAGTCATACAAATTTAAAAAAAACGGGCCCGTTATCCGCGAAATCCACGAACTTACAGACCGGTCCGCGGACCCAGGTCCGTCTACCCACCCCCTAAATCCAATCCCATAGGAGACAGACAGGTATCCTCCAAGGTAACAGCAAGTTACTAAATAAAGTAGAAAAATAACTTCAGTATGAAAAGTACAAAGTTAAGAAATCCATGCGACAAACAACAACACAGGCTTTACTATATTTTTGTGAGTTCAAATTTTTATGGTCATGTTAAAAGTTGTGTGTACAATTGTGGCAATAGGGTTCGAATTTCAAAATCTAGCAGGATACACAGGCCAAACTGGAGTTGCATAGAGCCATAGATAAGACAAGAGAACATAAGAGGGAGTAAAAAAAAAAGTCCATCCGTGCTAATAGACAATACATAACAACATATATGCAGATATCCATCCCTTCTATTGAAAACCAACCAAAGCAATCATTTACTCGGAAAATTTTCTTCAGTCAATTCTATCCCTAAATAACACCTAGCAACAACAAGCAAGAAGCCATAACGGGTAATTGTACACAGAAAAGCTGAATGAATACTTCTATAGCTTTGGTTTGAGCAATAGAATATACAAAAATAGCATCAATAAAGAGGTAAAATATTGGGGTAGTTAATAGAGTAGTAGCTTGTTTATGTGCTCATAGTCATTGCATCATAATTCACATGTGTCGGCCACATTACCAATTAGAAGTTTACACATGACAAGATTAGAATCCATGATAGTTATGAAGGAAAGCTAAACTACAAGGATGAAAATAGCATCTGTAAGTGGTGATTAAATTCAAGAAGAACATCGCATCAACTGCCAAAACACTAATTCTGTATGTAAACACTCTTTTCTTGGGAAAACTGTTCCACGATGAAGACAGTTCATTTGATTCACACATTAAAGATCTAACAATCAACAGCCTTATAAGTAACATGTAATCAAACTAGAGCACAACAGCATATGTTTTATCATCTCATAAAGAGAAATGTCTTCTTTCAACTAAATAATAAAATACCCGAACAAATGACACACCAGTCATTAACAATAAACTATTAGCTACCATAAAATCATTTAAATAAAGATTGAACACAAAACTCTCTAGTTTCCCAATATGTACGAAGATATAAGGACACAGAAACATGACTGCACGATGCAAAGCCCACGCATAACAATTAACAAATGCATACCCAAACTAAACTTGCAAAACAAAAAATCTCCAATGATATTCCACCATAAATCACCTAATGATAAATAAACTATTACACTGACCCTTGGCATACCACCGGAATAACCAGTGCATTAGTCTAATATCGGAGAACATAGTATAGTCTACAACGCAAATTCCTTGAATTCATTAATTCTAACTTCCAAGAACACAAATATAAAACTGGAAAGTTGACTAACCACTCCACTTCTATCAAACCATGTACCACAACATCTTCTGTGACCTCTTTTACACAATCTTCCAGTTCTATGCAGTGACAGAGGAACAAAATTTCATATACTAAATACTGTATATCCAGCATTAAAGCCGTCCCAATTATTCATGCAAGATGATTCGACAAATTACATTAGAAAGGTTAGCCATAATCAAGCTGAAAAAATATGCGTAATAATAAAAACCAATTGTTTGCAACAGCATCACTGCCACATACTGGTATAACAATGCTTATACCCCAACAATCGCTCAAAATTGATAGTAACACAAAATAAAAAAAATATTAAGAGCTCACACAAAGTGCGTCCTCATATCGGTACGTAGCGTTTCAGCGCCTGTTTCGCCGTAACAGCAACTCCAACCACGACGCCGCCGACGGCACCCGCCACCGCCGCCGATCGCACCCCTCTCGCGGCGCGGTACAGCGCGCCGGTGCCGAGTCCGGCGGCGACGCTGTTCCAGACGTCGTCGGTGTCCCGCGCCGCCACGATCCCGCTCTCGATGCCGGCGTAGAGAAGGCCGATGACGCCGAGGCGGTTTCCCCAGGCGCGGCCAGCGTGGCCGGAGGAGTTGAGGACGCGGTTGATGCGTAGCTTGGTGGTGTCGCCGGACTCGAAGGATTTGACGCCGTCAACAAGGCCGGAGGCGGCTCCGGCAACGGCGCCGGCGAGGTAGCCGCAGCCGGTGTAGAAGGTGAGGTTCTCGCCCCAGGATCGGCGCTTGCGGCGAGCCTCCTCGACGAAGAGGTATTCGGGGGAGGTTGGGAGGTGGTAGAGGTTGCGAATGGGGACTTCGAGGTCTTTGTAAGGGTTGTAGAGGCGCGTGGGGGTCTTGGGGTCGGATCCTGAATCTTGATCGGGGGTCTGGTACGCCATTGCAGAGGCTTCCAGACGCTTCAGTTAGGGTTAGGGTTTCACAGAATTTTGAACACCACGCTGTGTGCTGTGTGCTGTGTGCTGTGTGCTGTGTGGAGGAGAGTTATGTTCTCGTTTGGACTATGGCGGCACGTTAGGGACCCGGTCTGATTCGGCTATATTTTTTATTTTCGGTCCAACCGGAAACGAGAAACTTCTTGCTCTTTTCTTTTGTCCCATGAAAAATACAAAGAATAAGAAACTTGATATTTAAATTAAGGAGTTGTTTGGATCAACATGTTATTTGATCTAATAAAAATATAATGGATTGATTTGGATTATATTTATTTATTTATTTTTAAATTCAATCAATTTAATTTTATCATAAACAACTTAGATTGAATTACGTCAATTAGATTAATATAATTAAAATTATTTATTTTTTTATTATAAAAATTTAAATATAATATTGTCAATGAATAAAATAATAATATAAATTAAATAAAAATAAATATTATCACACTAATTTATTATATATATATATATATATAATTGGGTTGAGATGGATCACAGGTTAGGGTTGTTGGATCATAGGTTAAAAATACAAAATTCATTACTCATTTCATACAATATCAAATTTTAATAAAATTGGATTAGGTCGAACTCAAAAATTAAGAAAATTCGATTGAGTATATGTTTGTTGAGTTGGATCTTATATGGATAAATCTGTTATTTGATATGATGAAAATATAACGGGTTGGATTTGAATTGAGTTTATGTATTCTTTTTTTTTTTAAATTCAATCAATTCAATTTGATCATGAATAAATCAGAGAGAATTGAGTCAATCAAATTAATATAATTGAATTTATTTATTTTTTATAAAAGTTTAAATATTTCACAATTAATATAAAATATTTGATATTTTATTATAAATACAATATTGTCCATTGATAAAACAATAATACAAATTAGATTTTAAAATAATTTTTTTAATTTACTACATTATTATTGACTTAAACAACTAACATTAAAATAGAATAAAATTAAAAATAAATATATTTTATTGTTATAATGTTATCACACTAACTTATTATTATTATTATCTATAATCAGGTCGGGTTAGATGATAGGTTAAAAATACAAAATTTATTATCCATCCCATACAATACCAAATTTTGATAAGATTGGATTAGGTTGTACCTAAATACTAAAAAAATTTGATTTAAACTTATTGAGTTAGTTTGTAATAGTTTGAGTTTACAGGTTATTCGTACCTACTTACATCTTTATTTGATATGCATGATATTTTTACGAATTTTAAATTGAAAATCTTGATTTTGTATGTTTAGTAGTTATTTAAAAAAATTCTTCAGATATATACTTTTTAATAATCATTTTTATCCCACAAAAATATTTTTATGAGATTGAAAATCTAACTTTTTCGTATTAAATAAAAAAAAATTATGTAAGTTTATGGGTTGAAAATCCACAATATCCTTTTTTTATAATCTAAGTTTTCATTTCATACTTTATAAAAAAAATATATATTTTTGGTCTTCCAAAAACTAGTTTTATTTGGTTTTAGTCGCTCAAAAAAAATCTCTAAATTTATATAATATCTATTTTAATCAATTTTTAAATAATGTTAACTTGTGTTGTTAAAATAGACAATTTCAACATCTAAATTACCATAAGTTTTATTGACATGATTTTTTTTTAATTTAAAATTTTAATTATTTTAGGATTAAGTTAAGTTTTATGATAAAAACTAATTTTGCATTTAAATATTTTTACTATCTACTCAAATGTAAGTATGGAGGTTTCGATAATTTCTTTTTTACTTGAACAAAGAGTCTCCAATCAAATTGTAATAAAATTTTCTCATGAACTCAAAATAAGATTTTTTTTTCCATTGTGTCCATAAACGTTCATTTTCATGCTTTCATCGACAATCCTCCAAATTTCAAATTCCTAATTTTCAATGATATTGTTTCACTTGAATCTCAATGTGCTAATACTCTAAACAATGTTCATTTTTCTCCCTCTATGAACTTTAAAGTAATACCTTTTAGAAACAAGTGGTACTTGACTTTCTCAAGTGAGGATGAAAGCAGAATAAAAAAAATAATAAATAAAATTGAGCACTTCTAGAACTTTCATGTTTTGGTCCGAGAATGAATAATGAAAAGTTTTAATTGTAAAATTAGATTTTATGATAAATCTTAACTTAATCATAAAATAATTAATATTTTAAATTAAAAAAGTTATGTCAATAAATAATGATTTGTGTGTTGAGGTGACTTATTTCAATAATAAAAATTAACAATGTCTATAAAAAATAAAAATAGATATTATATAAATTTAAAGGATTAAATTAAGATTTTTTTTTACGAATTAAAATCAAATAAAGTCAAATTTTAGAAGATAAAAAACATATTTAACCCAAAAATTTATATCACAATGACAAAAAGGAAATCCCTAAATAAGGCGTGTCATTTTTTTCATTTAACATTAAAATTTAATATTTTTAATTAATTAATTTTTCATGAGAAATGATAATGTCTTTTTAAACAAGAAATGATAATATCCTAATTTTAATTATGTGGTAAATTTGATGTAAATTTCATTGTTATATTAATTTCATGCATATTACATTAAAAGCATTCTTTTTACTAGTGTGAGCTTGTTTGCCTTATCAATACTTTTTTAATTAACCATTGGTCATTCTACATGAATTAATTTTTCTTTTTACTCCATGTATTTAACAATTTTACATTTTAATGCCTATCTAAGTAATAACAATTTTACATATTAAAGCGTAAAATACTACTCGTATAGATATTAAAATTAAACATGGAATTTTTAGGTATAAACTCTAATTTTTTTTAACACACGTGTATAAAGACTAAATAATTAAATAAATCCATGATTCTTCCCACAATTTTACACTAATCAATGATAGTTAGTTTTACTAAATATTATAACTTAATTAACTTGTCTGTTAATTTTTTTTGAACACAGCTATTCGAATTAAAAATTTTAAAGTTAGCACTTTTTTTTTTTTAAATAGTTCCTTGAAAAAGCATGTCTAGTGGCTCATTTTATTTATTTATTTTAAATCAAATAAGTCAGTGAACTAACTAATATATTAAAATATTTAAAAAATAATACAAATAGATTTCTTACTACTATAAATACTACCGATACAAAAGTGATTGAGAGGAAAAATTTTATTAAAAATGTATAATCATATTTAAAAAAAATTAGTTATCAACGAAATCGATAATAAATTAATATTAATTCATATTTATAGAAACATATAATGACAGTTTGATAAACTGATAACACTATATATTGAAGTATATGAACAAAGTGAACAAAGTGAACAAAGATAAGAGTGTTTATAGGTGATAACAGAATGGTTCTTTTTGTCTCTTTCTTTGATTAATTAGAATCCCCATATAATTAAAAAAAGATTAACAACATGAAAATGGGTCCTCTTTAGATCATTAGTATAAGAAACAAGACATTAATTAATTAGAGAAACTCATGCCTTATGAGAAAAACGTTTCTTTTAAATGGCAATTAAACTTTGCAGAGACAATAAACTTGAGCCACATACAAATGACCAGCAGCCTTGATAAACATCCTTCACATTCACCTTTCCAACATGTTTCCCAATTGATGGTGAGAGGTCATGTTTCCAGAAAACACGTACGATGTTCCACATGTTGTGTGCAGACTTGGCCAGTTGATACCTTCTTATATGGATCTACTTTGAATTTTCCATATCCATATTAAGATTGTTATTCATTTCCTTCCTGATTATACATGATAGAAAATTACAATTTGAGAGGAACTTCATGGAAAGTTTTTTGGCATAATGCATTAATTAAATGGATAAAACTTAGATACTAGAAGAATTAATTTTGATATTATTTTTTAACTAGAACTAAAATTTTATCTTGATAATTCGTGTTGACATATAATTAATTTATTACGTATATTACCAAAATGAACTGATTCTGATCGGAAAAACACCACTAATGACACTTATGATAGTGAATGAAAGTTATATCATAATTAAATTTACTAAGTTACTAACCTGTTTGGCGGATACAATATCAATGTCAATGGCTACTTCTCCTAGATTTCGGAGTCGAATCAACTCTGGCAAAATGACAGAAGCAAGGTTTGGTCTATCTCGTTTTTTCATCTCACAACACTTCAAAGCCAACCTAGCATATGATAAAGTCTCTTCAAGGGGCCAATCAGTCACATTTGGATCAAGCACCTCTTTGAATTCACCTTTGTTTATGGCATCCTGAACCAGGTGAGCCACACCCATAGGAGGCTTTCCAGTGATAATTTGTAGCAACATTACACCTAATGAATATATGTCTGATTTTACACCCAATAGTCCTGTTTGTTGATATTCTGGGTCAATGTAGCAAAATGTACCAGCTGCAGTTGTCTTGTAGTATTCAGTGGTTTTGTTGGCTACACTTGGAGGAACTAGCCTCGCCAAACCCACATCAGTGATCTTGCTTCCATAGTTTCGGTCCAACAAAATGTTTGCTGGCTTCAGATCACGGTGCACAATCGGCTCAGGCTTTGTTTGGTGAAGGAAAAGAAGGCCAGTGGCAATTTCTGATGCTATTTTGAATCGAACTTTCCATGGAATTGTTGGAGTGTTATCTTTCTGGAAGAGTCGGTCTTCTAAGCTTCCATTTTCCACATATTCATATACAAGGCATCCGAATTCTGGACAAGCACCTAGAAGTTTAACCATATTCGGATGTCTTATTGTGCTCAAAACAGTAACCTGACATGTTGTCAAATAAAGAAATGTCAATTGAAAATTTTGTTAAACTATAATATTCATGCATTTATGATGCTCCATGTTTTCATGCAAAAGAAAAATGTGTTTACCTCTTGATGAAATTGCTTCTCCCCTTGAGTTATGTCTGGTCTGAGGGCCTTAATAGCAACATCAATGTCATCAAGCACTCCTTTAAAAACAGGTCCATATCCCCCTTCACCAATTTGGAGGTCATTGTCAAAGTAATTAGTTGCAACTTCAATTTCTTTAATATTGTATCTTTTAAATAGAGGTTTGTCGGGTGCACTTGCATTTAATGTTATGTTCCTTTCTTCTTCCTCGTGTATGGCTCTTGTTTCGGTTTGCTTTCCTTTCTGGCTCTTGATTTCTGCCATGCGTTTTGACATTTCAGTTGACTCCAAAGTCTCTTCAGCAAGCCTAGCCTTTTCTATGTCCCATTCTTCTTGCCTAAAATTTTCCAGCTTTATTGCCTAAATGATAAAAACCAGTCTTTTAATTTATCATCTTCGGTGTACTATGCTGAAAGCCATTGAGGTAGAATTTATAACACTACATTACCTTCTGTTTTGTTGTTGCAGCTACCTTGCAGGTTGAACTACACTTCTTTATCTCTCCCTTCTGTTCTAGTTTTAGTTTCTTTATTTCCATCTCCAAGCTTTTCTGTAAGATAACCAAGCTTAATCATCCACTTGTGAAAGGAAATATGTAAGAAAATCTCAAAGCCTTTGCAACATTTAAAATTGAAACTAAGGCAAATCCAAATAGCCAAATTCCTTGTCTATGTTTTGATTCTGAAATGCATATGCAAAATTATAGTGTTGCAAGAAGTAAAATTATGAAAAAAGAGTGGTCATGTGATATAAAATTATGTAATGCAGTATTACTTACTGTGGACTTTTTAGAAGAATTGCTCCTACAAATTAAATTGTCCGAGTTTTGGACTACATCTTGGTTTTCATGTAATGTCTCGGTCAATTGATCACCATGTAGCCTTGGAGTGTCACCGGTTAGGGAACTTCGATCGGATGAATTTTGTGAGGAGTAGCTTTCATCTGATAGTTTTGGAGAAGTAGTCTCTCCATTGGTTATATGTGGTGTCACCTGTGTAGGATCCTTGTTTTGACCAAAAAATACCCCATCATTGCTTGAGCCTTGCCAAAATCCATACTTTAATGATTTTGATTTTCTGTATAAATAAAAGTGTAAAAAATACAAGAACATCTAGTAAGCACCAAAACCTGCGCAGCTAAGCAAGAAATTTATAGAAATGGAAAACCTATTATTCTCTCCCCCATCCCTATTCTCTCCTATGTCTCTGATAACATTAATCAATTGACTTGTTAAGAATAGTTTGTCTAAGAGTTTAACTGTCAATAATTAATTAATTTTCAGTAAAAAAATCTGTAAACTTATTTTTAAAATGTGAAGAACTGAAGACACAAAGAGTTGTTAATCATACTTTTACATGTAAATTCATTAATGTGAACATGTATACCACATATTTAGGAAGATTCATAACTATCATGCACAAGTCCATAATAACAATTATGTGGTTCATCAACATCAAGTTATCAGTGTAAAACTTGTGCACACACCTGTTTAAAACTTCGGGCTCATATCTTCCCTTTATGTCTTTCAAAGATTTTGATGGTGCGATACTAATATTTTTAGATTGACATGCTGGTCGAATATTCTGCACTTTTCTTTTTGATATAACATGAATCGCGCAAGTCTCTGGCACGTACTTGATTAAGCTTGTTGGCACATCTACATCTTTAAATTTCCTGTACTCGGCATTAGCAAGACGATTTCATGAAAGAGACATAAAAACTCCTTTCCTCAAAGCTTATAAAAATATATAATAAACCAATTTTTCAGAAGCACTAAAAATGTGTTGAGTTGTTTCTTGCCATTTCCAGATGAATCAATGTCATATAAGCTATTTTTTTTGTTAACTATGGCAAGGGAAAATACCTTGTAATTGTTAATGATAAATGGCTTCAATTTATATAAATTTCCAAAATATGGTAATAACATTTTGTATACAGAGCATACAGTGTCCGGGATATATATTCTAGACGTTTACTAAAGAGAATTCAACTTTTTATTGCTAAATCTTTTGTGTAGCCCCTTATGATTTCTAGTTAAATTTTCGATCACTTTAGCACTGTTGAGAAGAATATATATGTGCTCCAAATTGCATGTGGTAGTATGTGAGAGAGAAAGAGAAGAACCTTATAAAAGCATTCCAACGAGACGCGCCAACAACAATATTGTTGATAGAGTTGTGAATGATGTACTCAGTAAGCACTTTTGCAACATCAACACCATGCAGGACTAACTCCTTAGCTACGATCTGAAATATCCCACGTCTATAATCATAAACTTGTACATATGATATTTACATCCATTTAATTTAATTAAAAGTAAGCATTGGAGAGTTTAAACATGAGAACTTCAGTAGAGAAACTAAATTAATTTTAGCACATAGGTGACTTCAAAATGTGCTTTATTTATAGGTAAAACAATTATAAGCACGAACATGACCATACCCCTTTTCGAGCACAAAATCCTCGAAAGGGAAGAAAAAATTGTTGCAATTCGTCTTCAGTTGGTGGACGACTTTGTTTAGGGAGAGCCTCAAAATTATCTGTATAAACCAAATAAAAAAAAATAAAAAAGTGAGTCATACATCCTGATGAATTCGAGGAGGGCATATATAATAGGATACAATACTTGTACAACATTTTATGCAATTTTTAAAAAAAGTTTAAAATATATTAAATGACGTGATAAAGAGATAATCATAAAAAAATAATACTATATTATATGAATATGATTGTTCTGCACAATATAATAATGGAGGTGAAGAGAAAAAGGGTAGCTACTGGGAAACAAGTTGTTGGTTGTGACGTGAATGAGGGTGCAAGAGGAGTTTTTCTTCAAGAGATGTTCCACAGCCCATTTGACAGCATGTTGGCTGTTCTTGTCGCCATCAATGGCGATGATGGTCAACTCTTCTTCTTCCACCACCTTTGAATCCATAGTTGGGAGATGATGGTGTGTGACAATAACTAATATGGTTTGGTTATTATCTCATTAATTCTCGTCTACGAGGTTTAGAACCTTTTTACTATTTTTGGCGGGAATACACCTGAAGAATGTTGTACATTAACTTGTTCCAAACAAAACAATAGTTGGTTACTTCTCTAAAATATACCTGAGTTGGATGCAACCGTAAACCCAACTTTAGCATATTCAATCTGCAATCATATAACCCATGATTGGAATTGGACCGGTGATGCTTGCTTGAAATTAATGAGAGAACAACACAAGGTTAATTGACAAGACAAACATGATTAAGAGACCTAGTAGAACCTAACTATGCTAATATCAACAAAATAAATAAATAAACAAAATATTTTATAAAAAACATAAGGTTAATCATCTATATATACTGTGAGTGTAAATTTTTTTACACTGGTAACCAATCATATCTTTTAAATTATTTTATTTTATTTTTAGTTCATTAAATAAGCAAATGACATGACACTATTAAAAAATATGATTGATTGTTAATGTAAAAAAACTTTACACTAATAGTGTATATATGATTAATTTTAAACATAAATATGTGTTGAAATAGAAATAAGTCTCACATCAATAAAATAAAGAAAAAATAATAACTTATAAAACATACTCGTACTTTAATGATAGAGAGATCTTTATAGATTTTGACAAAAATAAAACTTTAACTCTCAAAAAAGAATACGTTGGTATAATGACAAAAGACATACTTTTTAAATTCTTTCATATGTTTTATAAATAAATAGATTATAATAGCTATGACGTCATTTTTTTTATTGAATTTCAAAAAATTATGACACGTATACTTCGCATGAAATAGACCAATAGTGTGTAGTATATATATACTAATATTTCTTGTAAAACTGTAATGAAAATTTTTGTCTCAATGATATTATTGTCATTAGCATTTTCGGTATTATATATATCTTATGAAAAGTGTTACTAAGATTAATATTGATTGACATAAGTAGTAATTTATATTTTTTTAATTAAATTATCTAATATTTAAATTACGATTTTAAGTATAAAATAGACTATGTATCTTATGAATATTTCGTAACTAAAAACTCGCCTTTTTTTTTGAAGACTCTAATGGTAATAACATATTCATGAGAAACTACCACGTGATGTTGATGCAAACATCTAAATATACCTCTCTCTTTTTTTCTTCTTCTAAAAACTCTGATGACAATATAGTATTTCTTGGAAAAGCACCATATGATTCTCATTCCGTGTTTAAACTAGGCTAATATAATTGATAATTTTACAAAATACAAATTAATTAAAGATTTAGAGCGTGTGTACATCAGAAGAACAATTTTGTAACCACCATGTGAGTAAACATTAGCGCATCACATGATGAGAATCCAATTCATTATAGTCTCATTCTCATAAATAAAAAAAATCTAGATAATTAACAGTATTTATGAATGAAAACAGAAAATTTGAGTATGATAGGGTAAATATCATATATGATAAATTTTTTGAATTTTATAATAATTATCTTAAAATTTATACTAATTTTAACTTTATTTATATAAAAATATATATTTTATAATTAATGTTGATAATGAAAATAATTAAATAATTATGCAATATTAATATACAAATTTTTACTAATTTGCATATTTTTTTATCCGTAAGAAATTTACATATAGAGATGCTTATACATTTTATTAGAATTTTAATTATTATTTTTTAATCAATGATTTATTAATTTTATCCTCTAAATTATACTGAACAGCGAAATGGCAACTGTTAAATCTATATTCAAAGTCAATTTTTAATTTTGTATTTGAAGGATTCCTTCTTCTAAGAGGTTTCCTTTTTCTTGGAAAAGAAGAATGAAATTTAACCTGTCTAGTTTTCACGCCTCCCGACTCTCGGCTATATATGTAGTCTTCACTTAAATATTTTATTTTATTTTTTAATAAACAAATATAACTTATTTCTACCACATGACTCTTAGATAAAATGATATTTTTATTCACAACCTTATATTCAAATCAAATATTGAATATTAATTTTTCGTTAAAGAGTACGTACAAGTTAGTATTGAACCACTTATGTCAACAATTTTTTATTATTTTTTTAATAACTAATAAGTATATTGTTTTCATCGACTTAATCTATTTTAATGGTAAGATGATATTTTTAATCACGATTTCATCTTTCAGCCAAAAATAGTACATCTTTAATTAAGAAATATAAATTTCCAATTATTTATTTGTACTAACAATTTTACTTAAATAATTTTGAACATTGATGTTCAATACAAGAAAAATAAATTTGGTAATTTTACCTCTCCACGAACTACAACTAATGCCTAAAATTTCATTATTCTATTATTACATTATTTTTTGGATGTTAAAATGAGAGAAATATACTTTCCACTAAACTATTTTCCCTTTATCTCAAACAATATATATATATATATATATATATATATATATATATATATATATAATATTAAAAATGTACAAGAAACATTTTCCTTTGAATAAATTTTCAAGGTGTAATTTTATATACTGATAATATAACATATATTGTCAATCAAATTAAAAAAATTGTTATAAATATATCTTTTACATAATAATCATAAAAATAATAATATGATATATACAATAATTTATATTAAATAACAGCATAAATTTTTTTAGATTGATATATTATAATTAAAATTCATTTTTTTTTTAATAAAAAGAGGAAGATTCGAAAGAATGTTGCTTGTATTTAGGGTCATAGCCCATAGGGAGGGCCAACCGGATAAATTAAAAGAGAAAGTTAAATGATATGTCTAAATACAGAAAACATGCCCTACAGATTGCAATAAAACGTCACAAAGTGAATGCTTGCGGCGAAAGAATTGAAAACAGGCATCAATTTTATTAGACGCTGGTTTCTTTCATCAGCACCAACAACAAAATCACAAGCTGTCCATATGTTGCCATTGCCATAAAACAAAGATTATATATTACACTTGTGTTTTTTTTTTACGTTTTTCCAACGTTATTAACATTTCTCATTAATTAGTCCTATTCAGGTTTTTCGTTAATTGTCATTGTCTTTCCATGTTAAAGCAATTACGTCACTCGAAATTAATTTCCTTAGATCCAACGAGTTGAGACTCTAACGCGGAAAGCACGGCCACCTAGTGTCTGCTACAATCTATACCATACTTTTTAAATGTAACCTCAATTACTCTTGCAAATTACAATTATATATAAATTATTAATTACTTTAGTCACTTAAATTATGAAAAATTAATTTTAGTTTCTATACTTAATAACTCATTCATTTCTGTCGTTAACATTAAGATATGACTGTTAATATTGTTGTGATGCGCATAAGTGAAATTATTTATTTATTTTCGTTAAAAAAACTGTATTTTTTTATATTTAAATTATTCCTTTTTTATTTATACCACGACTAGCTCAACTTATTTTAATATCTTCATGCAAGTCATGTTTACAAGTAAGAGCAGGAAGTGCAATATTAATATCAAAGTCCAGGGCGTGATGCAAAAAAATAAAATTAAAAAAATAAAACATATGCGGAAAATTCGCAATGACATTATCATGAACTTGATGGATAGGTAACGTGAGTACGTGATATGGCATGAATTGAGTTAGTCCAATGATTAGTCCTTTGTAATAGTTTGCAAGTATGAAATGAAAATAATGTTTTTGGTCTTAATTTGACGATTTCAAGTGCACATGCATAGCATAGATTTACAACATTTTTCTATTCGCCTGTCATTCCCGCAACACAGCCAACAACACTGAATTGCCAACAGGTTCTTAGTTATAAACAGAAGAAATTGCATTTTGTATTTTAATTTCTTCATAAAATTATAAAAAGAATGTAAAATTAGTATAAAATAAAATAAAAAATATATATATATTATATGACGTCTATATAAGGAAGCAAGCAAAGAGAAGAGCACAGAAAGGTGAATGAACCAAAGCAATCGTGTTGGAGAATTAAAAACACCGTTTTCGTCCACACCAACTTGGAAAACACGTTACGTCTCAAACCAAATGGAGGAGGAAGAAGATGCGTCGCCACCCTTCTGGACGGAAAACGGGGGCGGGCGCCGCCGCCTCCGCCGTTCCTACTCCCTGTTCCTCAGCTCCGGGGCACTTCTGATATGCATTCTGGTGATCGCACTTGCATTCACGTTGGTCATCATTCCCACGTTGCACTCTTTCGCCACAAACATTTTGAAACCCAATTCGGTGAAGAAGAGTTGGGACTCTCTCAACTTGCTTCTTATCCTCTTCGCCATTCTCTGCGGCTTCCTCGGCAAGAACACCGGCGAAGGCTTCTCCGACACGCCACACGAGTACGACAAACCAAACCCCCCAACACCGCCACAATGGTACGAGGATTCTGATCTCACGCCGTATAAGTCGTATAACAGGCTCAGGAGCTTCAACTCCTACCCGGATCTCCGCCAAGACTCGCCGTGGCTTGCCGCCGATGAACGGTGGCGGTTTTACGACGACACGCACATCAACGGTTATAAGGTCGGAGAAGAAGAGAGTGACACGAACGTACAGGTGGTGAAGAAGGAAGTTCCGCCGCCAACGCCAGCTCCGGCGGAGAGGAGGAGCGAGCAAAAGAAGAATAAGAGAACAAGTGCAACTAAAGAGTTGTTGACATCTTTGAAGGGAAAGAAGAAGAAACAAAGACAAGGAAGCGTTGAAAATGTTAAGAGCATTTCTTCGTTACATCCTCAAACTTCCTCAGTTATTCATAATATGTTTCCTTCAAAGAAAAGCGAGAACAAGAAACTAAACTCTGCTTTGTCGCCGCATGTTTCATTATCCAAAACCGAACCGGTTCATGGGGGTGTGACTACTATCGTTGCATCAAACAAGAGAGAGGATTTCTATGGCATGGAAGAAAATCTGGTCGATACTGGTAACGAGTCGCCTTTGATCCCAATACCTCCGCCACCGCCACCACCGCCGTTCACGATGCCGGCGTGGAAGTTTCGGGTGCAGGGTGACTTTGTTAGAATAGATAGCATTAGTAGTTCGAGTAGTGGTTCGCCGGATGTAGAAGATCAAGTTGTGGAGTCACCAAGAAGTGAAGATGGTGAAGAATCTGGAATCTTGTTGGTTTATCCTAACCCTGATGTTGATACCAATGCTGATACTTTTATTGAAAGGTTCAGATCCGGTTTAAGAATGGAGGAGAAGCAGGGGATTGGTACGTCCAATCTACGCCCTTCTACAAAACCGAAAGCTGGACCAAGTGGAGTTTAAGGTGCGAAGTTGGTGAATGTTTTGTCTTCATTCTTTGATTAGTTTGTTTTTGTTTTCTTTCGAGAGTTGTTCTGAAGTGAATTCTTTTGTTCTCACGTATGCATTCGAGTCCAAATTCATACAGACGAATAGGAGGATTAGTTATTTTATAAAATGATTTTTGTATATTTTTTTAATGTATATACACACTTGAAATGTTCAGTTTTGGATGTTGCGGCTTTATAACTGTTGGATTCTGTATGTTATATGGTTAGCACATTCTGTATATTACAATTCTTCCTTTGAACCTAGAGAAACTCTGCCCAGACCATCCGTGAAACGGTGAAACCATACATAGAGCTAAGCTAGACTTTCCTGTTTAAGGTAGGTCCGTTTGTAGACTCCAGCAAGATCAGTATATTACAAGGGAAGTGTTTTACTCAATCTTATACGAAAAATTCTATGTAATTTCCTCTTGAAAAAAAAATATTATAGAATGCATGGTGGCCTTCTGTATTAGTTACTAGATTGTAATGGATTATATTGTGTTGTAAAATATTGCTGGGAACACACATGAATTTTCTTTCCAAAGGAAACTATATTAACTGCTGTAAAATAAATTTACAACCGTAGGAATATTCTAAAAAAAAAAACTTTCGTTACTATACTGTTTGGTTGCCAGATTAATCTATAATCTTTAGTTTACTTGTGAAACCTTTTGTGTACAAATAACCCCAACAACAGAAAGGGCGAGGACTGGATGAAGTATCTTCCAAGACTAATAGATTACTTGCCCGGAATTTCAAGTATGATTATGGTGCACAGAATTAGAAAGTCTAAATTATATCAATGGGCTAATTAAAAGGAAGCGAGCAATACACTAATTCACCAACTTGTCAAGTTGTACTAAGCTACGTAATTCCAATTCGCTATTACCTTGAATATCTTAAAAAAGATCTTCACCTCAACTTCACGACAAACACTGAATTCAACTAACAATTCAGCAGTCACGGTGCCAATCTTTGATTGCGATGCGATATCAATAGGACGTAAAAACAGTGAACTAGACTCGCACACAAACGAAGGAAGAGGAGATGTATTCAAGTATTCAACACACTATATTTCATTCAACTCAATCAGTCCATCACACGATACAGTGGATGGCCTTTTATAGGCAAATATCCTACAATAAAATAGTATTATACTTGATGTCTTAGAAAAATTCATTTGTGAAGAAAGTAGAAGATGAAGTGTCCAAATTGACTACTACTCAATGTGTGGCTTCAACCAATCAGTACATATTGCTGCAGTGCTGCCTTCACATAATTCAATATAATATGACTACTTTAGCAATGAAGCGAGTACTTAGTCCAACAATGTGGCTCCTTTGCTGTCATTCTCTTTCTCTTGATTTAATTATTTCTCACAGAAAGCAGAGAGTTGCTTGGTAACACCCACACTTATAGGTTAATGCCATCGTCATAACATGAAAGAGATTTGTTTTAATCATATTTGTTCCGGCCAAGGGGTGGACTAGGGTTTTTTCCTAGGTCAAGCCTCAAAGCCAGAGCATTCAAAAGTGTGATCGGTCTCTTCAACTCTAGGGTTTTGGGTTTTATGATATCGTTCATGGGCCTCTTGGGCCCATGAATGAAGGGATTTTTCTAACCGTTTCTTATCATGATGGCGCGGGGTTAAAGGGAAACAAATCTGGTCGGATTCCGACCGACTGGGTCCATACCGAGGACCCAGTCGGGTTAATGCCGAGTAGAAGGCCAAGTCGGATTTTGACCTGGACGGTACAATATTATTTTGGAAATGTTTTCTACTCTTCGGATTGGGGGTGGCTGGAATTCAGTAACAAGCCAACAATATGCATTCCTCATTGTATCCAATTCAATTTTCTATGGGAGCTGACAAATGCTCAACAAAGAAAACCTACAACAAAATCTAAGCATGCCCCAATATAGAGCAGCATACATAATGCAGCAAGCAGATTATTACAACACTCAAACCTAGCTAATAGAAAAGACAAAATACAGTAGCAGCAGCAGCAGTAAATATAATGATGATCAGCTCAGGAGGGGGAACAAAACTTGCAATGCTAACCTAATGAGCCTTACTCTGCAAATACGTCTTCAAAACATCCATAACCGATCCAAAGTCGGCCTTGACCTGCATGGGTGGGTTGGCGTAGCGGCAAGCCATGTCCTTGATATCCCTGGAATGGTAATCAATCTTGGACTGAGTAAACTTCAATCCATGGGCAGTGCTGACGACCACAGTCCTATCCGTAGCCTTGATAACCCCACTGTTCCTAAGCTTAAACAAGGCAGTCAAAGCAACCCCAGTGTGGGGGCAGATAAACATCCCAGTGGAATCCGCCTGAGCCATAGCATCCATCAACTCCTCCTCGGTAGCCTCCTCCACAATCCCATCGCAACTCTTCAAAGCATGAACCGCCCTGTCGATGGAAACGGGGTCCCCAATTTGAATAGCAGAGGCAAAGGTGGTGGTGGGCTTGACGGGCTTAAACTCCTTCCAGCCAGACTTGAAATACAAATACAAAGGATCAGCATTTGCGGCCTGAGCACAGACAAGCCTGGGAATTTTATCGACAAGGCCAAGCTCCTTGCACATTTGAAAGCCTTTGTAGAATGCATAAATGTTGCCGAGGTTGCCACCAGGGACAATGACCCAATCAGGAACCTGCCAATCAAACTGCTGAAGAATCTCAATGGCAGCGGTTTTCTGCCCCTCGAGTCTCAAACTGTTGAGAGAATTGGCCAAGTAGATAGGTAACTCAGCGGTGACCTCTCTGATCAACTGCATACAACCATCGAAGTCGGTGTCAATGCTCAAGACAAAAGCACCATTGGCGATGGGCTGAACGAGTTGAGCCAAGGAGATGCGGTTGGAGGGGAGGAAAACAATGGAAGGGATGCCGGCGGAGGCGCAGTAGGCGGACAAGGCGGCGGAGGTGTCGCCGGTGGAGGCGCAACCGACGCCGACGAGGGGGCGGTTCATTTTGCGGAGGCGGTTGACCTGGCTGACGAGGACGGTCATGCCGAGGTCCTTGAAGCTGCCGGTGTGGCTGATGCCGCAGTGTTTGACCCAGAGGTCGTTCATGGCGAGGAAGTGTTTGCCGAAGCGTTCGGCCCAGAAGAGGTTGGAGTTGCCTTCGAAGGCGGAGATGATGTCGTCGTGGTGGATCTCGGGGAGGACCCACTCCTTCTTGCTCCAGACGCCGGAGCCGTAGGGCCAGGTGGTTTTGCCCACGCGGGAGTCGAAGAGGGAGCGCCAGTACTGACCGTCGAAGCGCTTCAGGGCCTCCATGTCGTGCTGCACGTCCAGGAGCCCGCCCGACTGGGACCGGTACACGATCTCGTCCAGCGAGTAACACTCCGGGGAGGAGGGGTCGCCGTTGAAGGGCACGTACTTGGCCGAGAACAGGCCGTGCTCGTGGGGGGCGTTCACGCGACGGGCCTCGTCGCGGATGTTCTCGTCGGCGGGGCGGCGCTGGGGCTTGGCGGCGGAGGCTGAAGCGGAAGGGGATTGGGCGCGGATGATGAAGCGGCGGTGGGGTTGGGGTTTGGGTTTGTTGGGGTTTGGGGTTTTGAGGCAGAATGGGAGAGGCTGAAACAGAGTTGAGGAAGCCATGGAGTGCTGCTTCAAATTCAATGCCTAAGCGACTCAACCAATGCCAACCCAACTCCTTTTATTACTTGCGAGCCGCCGCGACTCACTTCGGAATTCGGATCTATGTTTTCTGCTAATTCTTATTTATATTTTTTACAGGGATATATAATTTTTTTTTTTAATTATAAAATAAATGACTATAAGATTGCATAATTACACTAAATTTAATACGCATGATCGTTGTGTTTATTTCAAAATATTCAATAATTTAATCAATAAAATTTAATATCTAAAAAGTCATATTGAATAAAGTAATTTTACTAAAAGTTATTTCTAAAAAAATTGATTAAAATATGAAATGTTACTGTAATGTATTATATTAATAGTATATGCATGTATTGTCTATACTAAATTACTAATAAATTAATTTATATATGGGAAAAAATATTAACAGAAATATCTTAACTTTTAACAATTTTTTTTAAAAAATAACAATTTATATATGCATGCATTGTAAACAATTTTTTTTGTCTAATTAATAGTTAGGCAAAGCAAGTTGTGTTATAAAGATTAAACATTTTACTCCACAATCCATCTTGCTTTTTATAGAACAAGACGACAAATAATTTGGGTTGGGCCATATGCACTTTTTACATCTATAACCTTTTCCCGGACGATTTACGATAATTATTGAAAGAGATATTATTAACGATGAATTGAGAAAAAGAAATATTATGAAAATTTTATACAAGTTTTGTTGTACATGTAGCACTGCTCTTAGCATTTTATGCATATCCTCATTTATATATTTTTTTTAAGATGAATTATTATTCACTACTCCTACCTTGTCATTCACCTACTCCCAAGTCTCACCAATATTATTAGATGGTTTTGTTATAAAAGCGTTAATTTTCTTTTTCGTAATTAATATCAGTGATTAACGTGGAAGAACATGATTAGGTTTGTGAATAATTATAGTAGAACGTACGAACAGCAGCAGATTCCAACTGGCACTGCAGGCAGCGATGGATAAGGGTTACCACTTACCACGTCACCTCCCTCTTTTTCTTCCTAACAAATAAAATCACATGTTTAACTAACTGACACGTGTCAGTTCACCAATCCTTCTCAACGTTTGGCTAATTATTTTATTTTTTAGGATTAATATATAAAATTAAAAAAAATTAATTAGAGTATATTGAAATTTTAAATTGTAATTTAATAAAAAATATTGTATATAATTATAATTATATTAAAAATACTATTTCATCAATTAATAATATTTTATACATATAGTAAATAAGATATATATTAACAATGTAAATAATTTTCAGACTATCATCCATATTTTTTTTTTTGGCAGAGACTACCATTCAATTATTGTTTACAGTAAAAATATTAAATTTTATAATAATTATTTTAAAATTTATGATTTCTAATTGATTAATAATGTATTTTTTTATACTAACACATAAAATTAAACGAAACATGAGACAATTTGTTCTTATCATTTCATTTAATTCGATTACTTTTTATTGATTTCACATTTCATAACAATATAAATTAGCCTTTTTTAAAACATAAATTCTTTATTTTACTTATTTTTGTTCTTTATATTTTTAAAAGATAATATGTTCTCAATCTGTTAATAAACACTAAAATTACATATTCTTAAGAAAAACTTGGCATTTTCACTATCTAAAAATTATTCAAACTATAATTTGTTTTAAAACAAAAATTTTGTAAGGAAATGTTATGAATAAGAAAAAACCTAAATACAGCCCAAACAACCTGCGATTCCGGTTCCCCCTCACCTTTATGCCCTTCTCTTTCTATAACAACACCAACCTCTCACAACCAACTTCGTCTTCTTTCTCTTTCGCAATGTTCTTAACTCTCTTTTCCGTCAATGGTGCAAACATAAATTGTACAGTTCCACTCCCTTCCCCTTCTCCTCCCTTTTGTAAATTCATCCCTTAATTCTCCCTTTCTTTCAATTTCTTCATTTCCCACTTCGTATTTGTACAGTTAGGGTTGCAGACAATGAGAAACACAGGAATTTGAGGGGGATAAAAATCAGATTTTGATTAGTGGGGTTCGGAGAAAGTGGCGAAAATGAACATGGGTGCTACCGAGGAAGAAGAATCGGCTGCAGAACTTGTCCCCCCTGCGGAAATCGATTGGCAGAAGCTGGACAAGTCCAAGTTTTTCTGCCTCGGCGCAGCCCTATTCTCTGTGGTTTCCGCAACCCTATACCCCGTTGTTGTGTTGAAAACGCGGCAACAAGTTACGCCTTCTCAGCTTTCTTCCATAAAAAACGCGTTTTGGTTGATCAGAATGGAGGGTTTTAGGGCACTGTATAGAGGGTTTGGCACTTCTCTGATGGGCACAATCCCTGCTAGGGCTTTGTACATGGCTGCCCTTGAGATCACCAAGAGCAATGTAGGCACTGCCACTATTAGGTTAGGGTTTGCTGAACACACTGCTGCCACGATTGCCAATGCTGCTGCAGGGTTGAGTGCAGCCATGGCAGCTCAACTTGTGTGGACCCCAGTTGATGTTGTTAGTCAGAGGTTGATGGTTCAAAGTGGTGTTTCTAGTTCATCAACTCAATATGTTAATGGAATTGATGCCTTTAGGAAAATTGTCAAGAGTGATGGGGCTAGAGGGTTGTACAGGGGATTTGGGTTATCAATTTTGACCTATGCACCTTCAAATGCTGTTTGGTGGGCTTCATATTCTGTGGCACAGAGAATGGTGTGGGGTGGGGTACGGTGGTACTTGTGCAAGAAAAACGGTGGTGGTGAGAGTGAATATTTGAGGCCGAATTCTAAGCTAGTGATGGGGGTTCAGGGAGTGAGTGCAGCAATGGCTGGTGGCATGTCTGCTTTGATAACCATGCCATTTGACACCATTAAGACAAGGCTTCAAGTGTTGGATCATGGACGCCGTGGACCAACGGTGGTGCAGACAGTGAGGAATTTGGTTAGGGAGGGTGGTTGGATGGCATGTTATAGAGGGTTGGGACCTAGATGGGCTTCAATGTCTGTCTCAGCAACCACTATGATCACTACTTATGAGTTCGTTAAACGACTTTCCACCAAAAATCAAGAGGTTTTCACTTAATAACAACAAAGAGAAAATACATAGAAGGAGAAGGGTTTTTCTCCTCTCTTTTTCTTTTGTCAAAGTCCTCTGCTTATTTTCTTTTCAACTTGTCCCTTTTTTTCTTTTCTTTTTCTGCCTTCTTTAGCCAGGTTGACTGCTTGATCAGTGTGAAGTTATTGGAAGTCATTTCTTATGTGTATATTCTGAATAAAAATTATTCTAACATAGTTACATTAACACGAGCTGATGTGGTTTCACATCCTGCAACAATTTCAGACAAGATAAATATGAAACCTTGAGATCCTTTGGATTTCAATACTATTATAAAGATTGTGGTAGGTAGCTATCTAATTAAAGTCTTGTCTACTATACAAACTACGGAGGTGTTTCCAACAAGAGCGCTGTGAATTGGTATTGCAGCCACTGATCACAAATTAGGAATCTTGTATTTTCCAATGAATAGAAAAAGGCTCATATTTTAAACTCAATAGATTAAACTTGAAATCTACATTGAAAATTAAAATTCTCTAGTCTTCATCCAACAGTTCTAATTTACTAGATACTCTATGCGAATACGTTAAATCCACGAGGGAGGGAGTCAATTACGTGGGTTTGGTTTGTCGTGGGTAACCACACTCTGCATGTTTCAAGATTTATAAATTTATTATTCACAATGTGAATGTAAGAATGTGATATTCCATATTTGTCATTCACTTTGAAAAGGATATATTTTCATGCAAATATAAACGTTATTTTCAAAACTATAACTCTTATTTTTACTCTTACTCTTTTTATTATTAGAATTTTAAATATATTCTTAAAAACATTAAAAATTAATTAAACATATTTTTAGAATAATTTAAAAGTGATATTTTTAATTATTAGTAGGGTTGAAATATTTTGAGTTTTTATATATTTTGTTTAAATACAATATAAAATAAAAAAATATAAATAGTAAAGTTACAATATGTAAATCAAGTGAGATAATGTATAATTATAAAAAAGTAAAATAATCTTAAATAAATTTTATTATAAAATAAAATAGTAATTATTTATAACAATAAATAATGGAGATATTTTTTCCCTCAACTACTTTTGATCTCCATTTTTAATAGAACTATTTTGTTCTTCAAATGAAAACTTCTGCTAAGTAATACATTACATTTCTACCACAAATAAAAACTTCCATTAAGTAATTATACATTACATAATTGTTCTCAAAATCATTAATTTTTTTGATAGAAAGTGAATAGTAACACAAAATGTCTTGACTCTACTAATTATCAATAAAATTGATGATAATTAATTTTTTGTATACATATAATTTTTTTCTTCTATTTTATCCTTAAAAGATATGATAAGTGAGAAAAAATTATTATATAATAAAAATGTATAAATCTCTAAAACAAGTGAAAATTAAAGGGCAATAAACCATTATGTTGGGTGGAATCAAAGTTCCATCTATATATCTATTTATTTATAATATAAAAATTGAGTCACAAAGTGTGACATTGCCACATCAAATTTCTAAAAATTTTAAATTTTGTCACGTTAGCTATTTTGCTTATGTGGCATACTCTTCACAATACATATTTTGCTACACAATTTGTTGTCTTTTTTTACGACTAAGGCTACCGATGTTTTTCAATGGAAATTTTGAAACAAATCATATTCATTGGTTACTAAAATCTCATTAAAACCTTTCTATATCATTCTTGCAATCATATCTCTCTCCTCCACCTTCCCAATGATAGTTTTGCATTTTGTGTAACAACATTAACCCCTATAATCATAAGTTACAGACTTTCTCTATTGATTATATGAGTGAGTTACTTTTAAGAGGATACACCCTCCTTAAGTTCTCGACTTGACCACATTGTATTTGTAAGTTATCTATGTGATATTATCGCATCAAATTTATAAAAATTATAGATTTTGTCACATTAATTTTTTTGCTTATGTGACATACTTTTCTCAATACATATTTTGTTACACAATTTGATAATGTCTTTTTTATGACCTAGGTTACCAATGTTTTTTATGAAAATTTTGAAATAAATTATATTCATTGGTTACTAAAATCTCATTAGAACCTTTCTATATCATTCTTTCAATCATATCTCTCTTCTACCTTCTCAAGGATAATTTTACATTTTGTATTCTAACATTGACCCTATAATCATAAGTTGCACACTTTCTCTTATGAATAAGTTATCTTTTAAGTTCTCAATTTGACCACAATGCGTCCATAAGTTTTTCAAAATTGTGAATAATAATAAAAAAAATTTCTCCATAACTAAGATAATCTTCGTCAAAGCGAATAACTTCCTGGAATCAACTATCAAGCTTCAAAATGGTACTCTGTTTCTAATAAAAATTCTCGTTTGATGTGATGAAAAAGTCTAAACTTCTAGACTTTGCTTCCCCTCACTCTAAAGCGAGTATAAAAATTAAGATGCTAAAATGTCATCCCATTCATTTGGTGCAAATCTCGTAGTACTTCCATTTCTATATAATTAAGGTGACAAGAGATTATAGTCTCAACCCACTAGGTTAACAAAATCACGTCAATACCAACACTACAAAGATTAACTTCTCCATCTTTTTTCATTTAGACGTGAAAATGTATTCATATGTGGATTGTTAACATAGCTTCAAACACGCTCTTATATGGAGCTTATGCTGTCGCGGTTCCATAGTTAGGGCAAGGATTGAAAAAAATTAACTTTCCCAACTCAATAATGCTCCCATGAAAGCATCAAATGACGAGCAGGCTACACGACCAACACAGCATAATCCCACATAAAAGACAAGAAATCTACTCGTGTCAAACAGAAAGACTATCCATCAACTACATCTAGAAAGAAAAACATTAACCAGATCGAACAAAGTGTTCCCATGATGGAAACTTGCTTAGCGAGCTCTCTTGTTACTGCATGATGGACACTTGTAGTGCTTGATATGCTCTGCCCTAGCAGGGGTGATCTTCACGCATTTTCCATGGAACCACTTCTCACAGATGTCACAGCAAATCCAGAATTCATCAGTACCATAATTCTCACCACATGCCCCACACAAGGTTTCTCCATGTTCATCATCATCTTGCTCTTCTAGTCCTTCCTCCTCATCTTTTGCTTGTAATGCCTTTGACTGTCTACCCTGGGTTTCAGAAGCCCGCTACTCCACCAACCAACAATTTCACAAGAACATAAATTATCTAAAGAGTAAAAGGGAACCACAAACAAGATAACACTACCCACACAAGTCAGATATTCTCAACCTCCTAAAAATATTTGCAAGTGCATATGCAACTATGCATAACATAGTGACCCTTCCGTTAACAGCCACACTTCATTCATGCATTAACAGGAATGAGATGCTGCTACCAACATTCTATACATTGAATTCAAAAATAACAAAAAAGACATGATATATAATTACAACATATTAGGATCCTTTATTCTCTTTTTATTCACCATCCCTTGTAGGGTGGTGCTAGCAGTTGTAAATCCTAATATAATCAGAGTGCATCAACCATTCAATACTCATTTGCATGCCATAATTCTTCAGAACAAATTCCCCTTACAATTACAAAGCTTCCAAGAATTAACCAGTGCAACTAATATATTTATCCTATTTCATTTTTTATGTGAATGTGAGGTCGAAACTAATAATACATCATATGCAAGGCTACGGATATAAAGTTCTTTTCTTATCAACAAAAATGTAATTGTAGCACCTCTGTCTTTTAGAACACATGTTATGATGGAAAGGACAAATTGTAACAAGATTGTGCGAGTTTAATAGAGATTGTTTCACTCTAGCTACTTTCTTGGGAGACAGTCCATAATGAGGAAGATCACTTTTATTTGATCTAAATAATTGTTTCATTTTGGTCTTGCTCAAAGCAACCAATTAAACTAGTTGCTATTTTTCTTCTTATTCTTTTATTTCTTTTCCAATTCAGTGTCAGCCAGTTTAAATCATTACAGTTAATACTAAGTTTTTGCACCTTGTCCTGGGTAAGACAGACAACTGAAAAAATTAAGCTGCAGCTACAGTCCTTTTTTCTAGCCTTCATATAACCTTTCATCTTGATGCATGCACCATGCCAACCCACTTCTCTATTTTATTTTTATTTAGAGCAAAGGGGATAATAAAGAAATTAAAAACTGCAAAGAGAAAAACAAAGAAAACACAATCCATAGCTTTCTATATTTTAGGTTAAGGGTTGTATCTACTAAACTCTAAGATTTCTGATAATACTTTTCAAGATGTTAATAAATCTATCTCCTGTAGATGGTTATAAAGATTTAATGCACATGTAATTTTATCTGAAAACAGGCTACACATGAAAAACATCCTAATGTTTTTCACAACAGTTCAGAGAGATAAGTAATTGTGAACAACTATTTATTTGTCATGTAGAGATGTGAGGAGAAAATATCTTTTACCGCTTTAGAGTAAGACTTAGATTTGCTGCCACTGTTGTTTGAAACTGAAGACTTCTCTTTAACTTGTTTCTTTGCTGCACCACTAACAACTTCAAATATTGTTGGTAGTTCATTGATCATACCGAATAGTCTTTTCCTGTATTACAAATGCCAAATCGTCTCGATTAGGAAAAAACATATACAACATTATGAAGTATCAACAAGAAATACAGACTACTAAATGATGACTGGAGAATATTGATTGTGGCTGCTAAATAAAAAATTACACGTTATTCTATGTTTCACCATCTTTGCACCTCTCCATGGCGGACAACTGCTTCAGTAATGATTGATCACTTTTTAGAAAACAAAATTACAAATCAACTAAGATAAAACAGTGATGTAACAAAATAATTATTGAAAGGAAGAAATTACTTGTACTAAACAAGAAGAAAACTCATACTTAACTGAGGAAAAAAAATAAGAATTAAACCTACACAAAGTCACAAACTTGACTGAACCAATGTGATAAATTAGACAAGTATGACATGAAATATAAGAGTTATGCTCTGTAAAATATACCTGTCAGTTTTATCAAATCCAAATCTGGCTCCAAAATAAAAGGCAAGGGCAAGTAACCATGTGTCACTATGAACAGCAACTAAAGATAACCAGTCTTTTTCCTGCATGCCATCCCTAGCAAAGTTAATGCCCAGGACAGGCTCAGGAAGCTCTGGAGGAACTTCTTCAACAGGTAAATTTACTTCCCAGTGCTCATTAGGTAATCCATATAAGCACAAATTCTCCTTCTCTGAAAGAATAAAATAACTGAAATGTTAAACTTATACAAAATAAAATAACTACAAAAGAAAGCAAGTTAATATGTGCATAGCATTGCGATTAAACAGGAGAACCAGTATAGGATGTATGCAAGTCTTACAACATATATAAAGAATAATAAGAAGCAATTCCATGACTAAAAATAGGAAAGAGAAGGTAAAACTGTATTGAATTGTATTATTAACTCATGGATTATAAGTGTGATACGTGAGACAATAAAATGAAAATGATTCCTATTCTAGTGAATTCCCATTGCATGCAATCTGTTGAGAAGGAAGAGAAACAAGTTTGTTGGAGTAAGAAAGACATGCGGGGTACGTGCAAGGGACGTGCAGGTATGTGCGGAGGATTTGAGTTGTTTAACACTAGTAATCTACCACAGATGATTGAGGACAGTAAACTGTCATTGTCAATTGAAATACAAAAAGAGATCACTGGGAACCTAGTTCTTTTTTTTTTTTTTTTTTAAAAAGATAAAGATAAAATCATAACAAATTACAATAAATTGACCAAGTTGACATCCTTACTACAATGAGAATCAAACATTAAAACAAGTAAAACAGCTATGCTGACATATTGACCTAATTGCAGTAATTACTCAAGGGGCAGTAACTGCAAACCACTAAAAGAAATAATACAAACTTAAAATCAAGGTAACTTACCAGGATCACATTGGCTGTAGAAATCTTCAACATCTGCAACAACATGAACAAACCCAAAAAAAAAAATTTAAATACAAAAAAAAAAACTTTAAAACCTTCACATGCAGAAATTTAAAAATAAATAGAAAAAAAGGATCAAAATTTATCATGCAAGTTGAAATTCTTGCAGGTGCAGAAAATAAAAGAAATGACTTTAAAAATTGAATAAAACTAAGGGGATATGCAGACACACAAAAGTAATTGCTGGCAGGTTAATGTCTCATTCATGAACGAAAATGACAAGAAGTATAAGAAAGAAACCGCTACAGTAGATCAATGAAGAATCAATCCATTGCCATGATTTGTGATTTATGATTATTTTTTTAATTTGTTAACTCATTATGAAAATAAGAAAGAAAAAAGGAACATGCATATGCAAAGAAGAGTATTTGTTAATGAATTAATTTGATTTGGTAGTGCATGGCATGCAAATGGAATTGGAAAATGTTAGTACCGCTGGTAAGGGCCTTGATGATGCCCGCTCTTCGGCCCTTGAAATCCTCAAATATGTCTTCTACAGAGCGAGTTCGCGCTTCCATTCTCAGAGACACTGAAAACGGTGTCGTTTAGCCTCTCCCTACACACACTACACAAATTTTGAGAGAGAACGAATTGCAGAGAGAGATATTATGTTATGTGCTGCGTTTGTTTCAGTTTAATGGACGACTCTATTTTATTTCTTTTGCATTTTGCATGATATATTTGCTTCGATCCTATGTGCTCGCTTCCACTACAATCAACTTAGGACCTGCATGCTTCAACGGACATCAATTATCAATTATTATTTTAATTTTAATTTCTTTTTTCGTCCTACACAAATACATGCAATTATGCAATTGTGGGACCTAGCCAGTACCCCAACTTGCAATCATGCCTTGTTTCCTATTATTATTACTTAATTATATACTAAAATCTCAAAATGTTCCTTTTTTTCCTTTCATAATAAAAAAAATTATATTATATGATTCATATAATGTACTTATTAAAAAAATTAACAAAACTTGTTATACAAGATAACTCGTCACTAAATGACTGTGTAATACACATATTATTTATTTTATTTTTATTTACTTGTCAGAATTGTTTTTTTTCTTTTTTTATCATTATACCACTGGTCATAAATATACTAATCTATGAAAAAAAAATCACGGTTTTAGTGAAATGTTTTATCTCTAACTTTTTTCACTCTACAATATTTCAAACTTAAAATTTTATTTAAGGAAACATATTAATTATCTATATTGTCTTTAATAAATAATAAATAAGTCGATTAAATAAATGTTTTTGCCTGATATAATAACAGGTGTTTATAACATTTTATAAGAGGATGAGAACAAAAATTTAAATTTCTCAAATTAATAGTTGGTATGCTATTGTTTATCATCTTCCGAGCAAACAGTTTAACACCTTCATATGACAACGGCAATAATTCATGAAATTTATATTCTGGTTACTTATATATAATAATATCTATAAAAAAATTTCTTTTTCTATTTTAAAAAAAATAATTATACTCCTATATTTATATTTAATTATTTTTTACTAATATATCTAAAGATAAAATAGGAAAAAAAGACATACAATAACTATTTTTTATTTAATTTTTTTTCAGAGGCACAGTACCTTTGTTAATCGCTAGTTTCAATGAAATCAATATCCAATATGAAGTTTTAACAATATCGTAAAAGCCTAACAAAAAATTGGAGGGATATATAATCAAATATTATATAAGAGGTGAAATGCCGTAGTTCTGAGGAAAGAAGAATGATTGGTTCATAGAAAATATCGGAACCTCCAAAGCAGGATGTCAACGGTGAACAGAATTGTTTTCAACAAAGCATCGGTATATGAGGTGGTGACATTAGAAACCAAACATTAGAAATCATATATACGCATTTCAACAAAACATGTTGCAGATATGGCATTAACTTGGAAAAAACATTGTTTATGACGAGTCAGTTTCAAACAACTTTAGGGTATACAATAGGTCCATGAAGGAAAATCAAAAGAAACAAGAATAACAACGACATATTAAATATGAGCCAAGGATGACTACCCAGTGGAACAACACAAGAAAAATTGTGTGTCCAACAAGTCACATCACATGTAGACAGATAGATGGTGCTGAGTGGTGCCACCATCCTTATCTGCTGTATAATTCTTCATATCCCTTGCAGCATATGTGACATGATCAGCACCATTCATGTAGTTTTGTTCCATTTGATGCATTTTAGATTCTGCACTCAAATTCATGCGAGTGAGGCAGTGATTTGCTGAAGTAAGCTTTGATTGTTGGAGCTTTTTAGTGTTGAGAAAACGACCACCAGCGCCTCTAGCTCTCTTTATTGCATGTAGATGGCGCGACTCATGAAGATAAGGCTGCACAACAATATCGTTAGAGTAGTTTAACAGAATTTGTTCTTATAAAAGAAAACATATTAGAGAAAACTTAGATACAAGATCATAGATATTGCTGGTTTTGTTTTACAATTAGAATTGAAGTTTCTCAGCAATACATATTGACATTATTATTAAGATAAAACTCTAATTCTTAATAGAGAATAGCATCAACAACACCTATATTACTGCATGTAAGTTTTATTCAAACATAAATACACTAACTTTTCGATCCTTGAGGGGTTTGCTATGCGCTTCAAGTTTTGCTCGATACTGTCTTCGCCTCAGAATAGCATGGTACTGCTTTGAATTCACATATATGGGTTCTTCTGTAACATCCAGTGGCAGAGGAATTCGAACAGGAGCAGGTTCCACTGGCTGGACATGAGGAATCTCATCAGATTATTTTGGAATTCGTCTTGATGCCAAATCTTGTAACTAGCTACAAGTTTCATGGTTTTATTGTGCAGGGTAATTAATTAATTTAGAGAACTATAACAGTTTAGGAACATAGCTCATGAGAGAGGATGAAGAGAAAATTGTAAGAGTTGTAAATTTGGTACTGTTAGAATGAGAAAAGTTGATTACATCAACACATTTACATGACTTATACCGGGAAAAGGAAAGTAACTAATTACCAACTAATTGCTAACTAACTATATGTCTAACAAAAACATCATATAAGAAATCCAAATAATTGATGCTTGATTAGTACAATACAACCCTACTATAGATAGAATGGCTGCTTTCTTTTTCAATCAACTGTGGAAAAAGACAAGAAGAATATACTTGTAAACATTGCCTGACTTCTTATTTTAAGGTGAATCTCAATATTCCTGAGCAGAGAAAAGATTACTTAAATAAACAGTAATGAAAATATATGAATAATCTCTAGAGTACTAATTACCTTTGACTTTGGACCATATGCAGCAGCCATTTGGCCAGTATAGCATGAGTCAGCATAGTGAAATGCAAGATGAGCCTGAAACCCAAATTTAATAAAACATATGCATATATCTTCCATCCACAAGAACATGAGGATATATCTACTTACAAGTGATTGGCTATGATTCAGTTGTGGAGGAGGGAAGGTGAAATCCTGACTCCCCATAAATGACCTGATGGCACATCCCATACTCTTTTCTCCAGTACTACCAAGTGTTGAACCAATTGAACTATGATAGACAGAAATTTGACCTAGTATCCAAACCAAAGCAAATACTCATCAATTTTTTTTTATCCGTAGGAACCAAACTTGGTACCAAGAGATTTATAACACTCATACACCCTGTTCAACCAATTGAGCTAAACTCTCATATTAAATACTTATCAATATGGTTTAGTAAGTAACATGCTGAGCATTTGACATTGATTCAACTATCTAAGACAAATTCCAACTCTTGGAATAAAAACTTCTATTGTAATTTTTATCCAATAAACAATGCTAAGTGAGGAGATAGTGCAACACGGGATCACAATCATAGACCTGAAATACTCCATTTCCTTTCTATTACCAGTAAGAAACATATACACCATTTAACAGAGAGAAATGACAAAACACCAGCTGATAAGCACAGGCATTCAGAAATATACAAAAAAGACAGGGTTTCGATCCAAATACCGGATTGTGCTGAACCAACTTCCGGATAAGATTGATCAGTGGATTGAGTTGAAGATGAATCCTGTTCTTGGAATTGAAAACTCGGTGTCTTGCTCTTGTGGTGTTGTGGTGGCATAAGCATAACATCCACTTTGAAGCTCAAACTTGTGGACATAGAAGATTGTTTGACTTCAGATTCAGAAGCCCCCCATGCTGGGCATCCAGGAACAAAGGGGGATGTTGAATGAGAAGAAAATAGAGCAGAGTCTTTCTCGCATAAGCAATTCATTGTTTTCCACACTAGCTCAAAGCTTAACACTTAGAACAACAATCCACTTACCTTCAAAAAAGGAAATTTGATAAATAGATATGAGAATTGAGAATTGGCTAAAAAAAATAATGCAAGAACCAAACACTATCTATCAAGATGAGTTCCATCATCTTAAGCTCCAATTACAAGGGAAGAAAAAAAGAAAGTAAAGATAAATGAAAAAACAAGGAAGGTAGAAAGAAGAGAGACCTTGAAAATTGGATAGGATGAGAAGGTGTGCATGTTTTCTTCTTGTGCCTTGAAACTATGTAATGTAAGCTTAGAAGAGACTTTCACTCACTCACACACTTGAATGACTCCATCACAATCATTGTTTCGGTCTTTTTGGTCTCTTGGCTTTAGTGCCAAGTCTTGACCCTTAAAGTGACGTCTACTTGCTGCTCTCAAAAACAATGCATTAACACACCAACTACTACACTCATCTGCCACCCTCCCGACTTATGTTAAAGACAAAATCATTTTTAAAAGTAAGAATCTATTTTTTAAAATATCTTTGATTTAAAAATAGTTTATCTTTATGCATTCCATTTTATCGTTTTGTTGTCCCTGTTGTTGTTCTTGCTTTGCAGGTTTTTAAAAAAATGAAAAATAGTAAAGGAGCGTCGCATCGCACTCTCTCATCTTAGTAAGATTTTCTTTTTTATTATTTAATCTTGAATGCCTCCAAATTTTTAGCCTAAGTCACGCTGCCAGACCCGTTTGTGTACTTCTTCTCATTTGTCTTTTTATTTTTTTATTTTTATAAATAATATTAATAAATTTTAATTTATATATTCTCCCCTCAGGAATGGAAATAGGCCAAACAACTTATTGAAAATGTCATATTTAAACTTTAAAAATAAAATTTTAATTATAAAGACAAACTCTAGACCTTTTGAGAAAATCTAGTAAGCTTACCGACGTATTTAAAATATAAAATAACATTATATATTAATTTACATATTAATATTTATATTTAATATATATATATATATGTACATATAATTAATAATAATATGTTTGATACTTAGGCTTATTAGTCTATCTATACCTACATGTCTATTGACTTATTTACAGTATGATACCAAACATAGCACATCTTCATGAGTCAAGTCAAACTTTTAAATAAACTAAAAAAAGAAAAGAAAAGAAAAAGCTTGTATTAAGTAAACAAACCGGACTCCGGTTTACTAACTTTTTAACAGGTTAGGATTAGATCAATCAACATCTGGCGTTGTCTAATATGTTTCTACCTCTAACTCTCATCACAAACCATATATAAATTACAAATGGTTTAGATAGTATCCTAAGTCCTATGATTAATAATGTAAAAAAGAACTTTAAATATATAAAGTAGGTATTATTATAATAGTTATAAGTTATAGATGAATAGGATAAAATTCATCATCAATAAATATTTTAATATATAAATTACATTATAAATAAAAATTTATAATATATAAATGTATTCAAATATATAGATTATATTTTAAATTTATAATAAATTATGAAAAGAAAAAGATGTGAGGGTAATGTATGAAATACACAAGCAAACAAAAGAAGATAAAAGAAATATTAATAAAGTTCAATATAATAAACACAATGTATCGTATCACAGGGTTATTTTCAACTATTAATATTTTTTAAAATAATAAAATTAAGCTTAAAACTGAAATTAAAAATAAATTGAAAGACATGAAGTTGAGAAGAATTTCTAAAGAATACTCTAGTTGAAAAATAGTCTCTAAAAAAATACTCATTTAAAATAACTATGCTATCCAACAGAATATTAGACAAACACCTTAGTAATTACAATACAAAATTAAATTATAATTAGCATACAAATTGGGATTATCAAGAAGGATAAAATTTTGGAAACTTCGCGAAAGACATCAAAAAGAAAGAAATAGCAACGGCATCATAAGAGTTGACACCTAATCGTCTTGTCCAATGTCGATAGATAATACTATTAATACATGAGTTTTGCGTAATTGTGAAGTAGAACATTTATTTTTTTTCATACTCAAGTTTTACCGCATTATCCTTATGCTTGTCATTTCATGGTTAAAAAAAACATAATAAAATTTGAGTTTATCTCTCTTTTTTTTTTAATCATAAGAGATTGTGTATATTGATGTTATGATAAAATTTGAGCGTGAAAAACATTGTATAGAGTTACATTTTTATTATTATTTTTTTTTACATTATCTCGTCACATCGAAGAAAAACACCTAAGTTTTAAAACTTTTCGACTTCATGTGGAAAAACTTTTATACTATATACATGCACTTAATAAAGAAAATGACAATTTTTTCACCTCACTATCTTTTGTGGCTCTAAAAGCGAGTTGAATATTCTACGTTGGTGCTAATGAGACATGCTGAAGGTGGTACGTGGAGAGCATGAAATAACGATTGAGTTTTAGTGTGGAGACGGAAAGCATGTCAGAACTAAGATATGCTAGGCTAAACAGAGCAAATTTCTTTCAAATAGAAGTTTTACGTTGTCCATCAATTGAAATTAATAATATACAATTTGAAATCATATTCCTAGGCGTTAAAAAGAAAAAGTATCCTACGCTACTTTCTAAATATCAATTTCCCAATTTGATCTTGCGACATGACCCTTGAAATTAAGCTTTACTTTCCTGAATAATAGGGCTGGAACAACTATTCACAAATGACAATTTGTCAAAAACAAAGGGTAATAAACTTTTCTTTTGAATTATTGAATATTGACACGGTTCTCTTCCTTTCTCCCTTTGAAAACAAAAAATCCTAATGAAGTTTGCAATCAGTATACAATTGACAATAAATTATAATTGAGTGACTGTCCTCCAGCGTTGATCGTTTACCCGTCATTATCAAAATTGTATGGTAAGAGCCTAAAGCAAACCAATCTTAACCAGGATTTGTGAAATGATAAAATCATTAAAAGGATATATGAAATTTACCAGTAATTAAACTAATACGGCATTAACCCAACGGTTGCAGAAATGTCTCGAGTGTCAGACGACTGGGCAGTAATAAATAATAAAAAGTAAATTTTGAATGGCATTAAAGAGGGGGGGAAAAAAAGAGGGATGAGAAAGGTCAATCTGAGTTAATCTATTACACGACCAATGCCTGAGAAACCCCAAAAGATGTATGGGTTAACACAAGGTCATAAAATCATATCCCAGAATATGTGAACTTGCCATTAATATGCAATATAAGACAAGAGATTTTCCCATGAGCTGCAGACATCCTCGTTTAAAACTTATCAGGACAACCACTTAGTTTATTATTTTAGAGCAAGGATTTGACTTGCCAACAAGAATGCCAATAGCCAAGTTGTTAATAATCCCGTCCCTTGAATGGCATTTCCTGTAAAATATCGATTTGTGAAGATAGGTTCCCAGAACATTAATAAGCACAAAAAGTTCCACGAAAATGTATATATCGGATTACAGCTAAGATGATTCAAATTCAGTTTGATATGGGTAAGGGAAGACACGTCATGTTCCATTAACACGTGCCAAGGAAGAATGTCCAACATGCATCAGGGTGGAGCATTAAACATGTAATAAGTTATTGAGATAGCTGATTTTATCATTGAATAATGATTAATGTACATACAAAAAAGTGGGTGTTCGTGTATGGATGATCAGGTGGAAATGAGAGAAAATAAAATATATGACAAATTATGTTATGAGAATTGAAGATATAGAAAGCAAAAAGGGGTGGAAATGGGATGAAAGAGAGAGTGGAAGTTTTTTCTTTATCATTTATCTTCCCACATGCTCAAGACGTGATGTTTTCTAATGACAGTAAATGAAAAGGGATCGAGAATAAAGATAAATAGTAAAATAAAATATAAGCAATTTCAATTAAATACCAATTAATAAAAAAAGTATTGAGTTCTTACAGGCAGATAACTCGGCATGTATAAAGCTTGCCTAGGATGACCAAGAAGCTGTCCATACTGCAATTAGATATTAAGAATTACCCTAAAGCACCAATATTTACATAACAGTCACAGTGAGATATTACATTCTACAGGTGATATTATTATACCTGCGGTCCATTCGGATGAAAATATGCTTGAGATTGCATTTGTGCTACCTGAGGATTATATATGATAGGTTGTGGACCAGCAAAAGTTGGTCCCATCTGCAAGCCATTAGCAAAATAATCAAGTTTGTTAACAGAACTAAGGCAAAAAGGAGATTGTTAAGCCGAACCCAATAGATCTGCAAAGCCTCTTATGCAAACTACATAAATATTAACCCCCCCCCCCCCCCCCCCAAAAAAAATAATAATAATAAATAAATAATTCAGCAAAAGGGGACATTTATGTTTATAGACATCAAGTAACTAGCAGAAAGTTTTTTTTTAAAAAAAAAATTAAACACCATAAGGTTGGATAACCAAAATGTTAGTCATAAATTGTACCAACATACAACATGGATATAATATTATAATATAATGGTACTGCTGTGGAAAACCAGGGTCACTTTGGCACAAAATCTAAATGATTTAGTCTAATGATGCTAGTCAAATTTTGCAGTAAACGTTATAGAAGTAACTCCACCCCAAAACTATGCACTTCTATATCTTCAATAAATGCTCTGAATGACTTACTCCAATACCCATGGGCATGCCTGGCATACTTGGTACAGTAGTTACGTTAGTTGGGAAGTAGAAGGAACTATCAGACACTGGAGTGGGGGGCCGTGTAGGCGACGGAACAAAACTCTTCGCATTAGGGTTAAGCTTGAATTCCTTATAACATTAAATGGAAAACAGTGAAGAGGAAACTCAGATATATGTCAATATTATAAAAGACCAGAATCAGCTAGTGAAAAATATTCCTTTTTCAAAAATTAAATCTTGAACTTTCACACCTTTGCATTGGGGTTGAGAGTCGATTTTTCAGAAGACAGTGAGCCAACTGATGAACTTGGAGATAAACCAGGACCAGAAGATGCTGCCATGCCTCCAACCAAGTCTGACCCAGATGGTGTCCCACGTGAATTTACAGATTTTGTTTCCCCATTAGCCTTGTTAGATGCAGAAGCCTCAATCAGATCTCCATGCAATCCCATCTTCTCATGAGTTTTTGATGAAGGGGCATAGGAGCTGGCAGCATGAGATAATACCCCTTTATCAGAGCCATCCTTCTTCAAGTAGAGTGGTCCCTGTGAATCTGCACCAGAATTTGCTAAGATTAGAGGAATACATATACGATGAAAGAAGCAGCCACCAATATTAAAATGTAGGTGATAGCTGCCATTCAGGAGTACTGAAAGTACCAACAGAAAGCTTTAGCACTTTCTTAATAATAAACAGAATAAGCATTTATATGAGAACGGTTTAGTTTCATTTGGCATCATTTCAGGCACAACACTTTAGATCGGCTTAAATTGTGGAAGCTAATAAAATATCTCACAGACCCTCATATTTTGACAGTTGAACATCCTCAGCTTGCTGCATCAATTAAGGAAAATAAGAATGAGATTTGGGAATGTTAGAACTAGTACCAATCGCATGGGATATTTACGTAGACACAAACTTAATTAGCAAAGCAGAAACTTCAACTCACAATCAGATTTTCTTCCTTGGTATTACCATTGTCCCCATGTTGATTACTATTTGGGGTCTCCTGAATCCTGTAATGTTGTTCGATATGAAAAATCATAATAAAGATGAAATTTATACTTTTAAGTTCGTAAATGACATATTGTGGAAAACAATAAAAAATTATTACATAGGAAACAAGTATATACAGAACATAAAAGGGCAACAAACACCTGCTTCCCCCATCCAATGATGAGTAACTTTTGGCAGGCAGTTCAGATGCTAACTGCATCACATGATCATAAGAACCAGAGCGGATTAAATCCACCCCAATAGTTGATTGAGATGATTGTGTGTGATCCTGCACACATAATTAAAAGGAGGTACTATGGTGAATATAGAGAGTAAAATAATTACTTCGTAAGAGAGGGAGAGGAAAGGGCAAAATCTTTAAAATTAACACTGATATCAACATTTTCCCGACAAGACTTGGAATTGTTGGATGCTCAAATTGTACCAATTTCAAAAGCATAAACTAGAGATTGCCATAACACTTTCAAATAGAATTTAGAGATGAACACATAACTCAAAATATAGTCACATGCCTGATTTTTTAATATTTTCTAAAGAAAATTTTACTAATCTTGTATCCACTATCATTAATCAGCCACTGTCATTAATCAGAAAATTTAAATGATTTCTCTCACCAAATTAATTTATTTCACCCACATTTAAATTTTCACAACAAAAAAAAATTGGCATATAATAATGTAATTTTACTTTGATATTCACTAGTATTTTGACACAGCAATATTTAATATATATTACCATGACATCCTCTCATTAATTAAAATAAAAGCAAAAAAATATTGTATCAAACCATTTGTGTTGATATAAAATTTCTTCACACTGATAATGCATACCAATTAAATTAATTAAAGAAGCATCCAGAGTTGAAATACCAATATACATGCATGAATGCATGATACACTTTTACAGCGTTAGCTATCCAGCAATATCATTAAACTCCAGAAAAGTTAGCAAGTTTTTAGCTCCAGCAAGACTAATAACAGTCAGTCTGACTACTAATAATTTAAAACACAGGACCAAAAAATAGAAGCAGAGTAGGAGACAACCAACTATTGTCTCCAATACGTGTTTGGTTCAGCTTATTTTGAAGAAATGATCATTTATTTTAGCCAACATTTTGAGAGAGCTTCTGAAAAAACAACTGTTACTTAACTTCCATTTCAGTGCATGCAAATTTAAATAAAACAATAAATAAATACCTAAAAATCCTAATTTGATGCTTTATCTAGGGTTCAAATGGGAGTAATATTGAGAGTTTAACACCCATACAACATAATGCCTTCTATGGCATTAATGGCTGCAATGTTTTGGGAGTTTAGGGGCATACAAAAGCTACTACATTGTAACAGAGACTGCTGAAATGACACTAGTACAAGAAACTATTTCAAATCAGATGTGAGGAAGTTATCATAGATCATGAAAGGGTTTTTATAATTGTTATTTTTTAAGACACAAATCAGATGGATTTTGATTGGTACTGATTATATTTATATTCTTTTGTTTCTGAGATCTAAGATGAAATGCTAGTTATATTTATATTTATTCATTTTTTGTAAATAAACAATACAATGATTTTATTGAAATAGTTAAACCAAACACATTTTCAATATTTTCATTTTCTGAAAATAGAAAATAAGAAGTTAAACCAAACGTATTTCAAAATTTGAAAATTAAAATTATTTTTAGAATATGTAATCAAAAAATGAAATTAGAAAACAGTTTCTAAGACCCTAAGCAATTATTTTTCCAGAAAAAGTCTCTTCATAACCAAAGATTTTCCAAATGCATGAAAATCTAAAAGAAACTATTTAGTTAAAATAAGGTACACACACAATAATGTAGTTCTTAGAATTTGGGTTTAAAACCTAATTCAACTTTACAAAACTAGCTTATTAGATGAGAACTATCAACGTCTAAATGCCATATCTCTAATCATTTGTTGGTCATATCCCTAATCCATGAGATCTCAACAGTAGTATTTAATGATAAAAAAAAAAAAGGACAAGCTAGTACCCTCCAAATGTGACAAATGATAAAGAATTACTAAATGCCACAATTTTAATAATTAAACAATGGATTGAGGTGATACCATGGAGGAGGAATTTAGCAATGTTTGAGCCCCATCATTTCCTTTTCCACTACTTATTTCATCAGACCTCTTATCAATCGAGCCAAATACACCACCAAAAGTTTCAGAATTGTGTGAATCAAACAGTATGTCTTCATCAAATCCACTGTCATCAACATGTTTACCCCTATAGACTGCAGAGAATCTAGTTTCTTCATCAATGTCAAAGTCTTCATGTAAGTGAAGGCCTCTTTCCTGTTGATAAAGATTGCAGTTTAAAGAATTCAAATAGACAATTAAACCAAAAACAACAGAAACTCACAAGCAGCAAAATAAAAATGAGAACAAGAAAAGCATTCAAGCCACTCTAACCTCTGCAAGATGAAGATCTTGGGTTTCCTCACCCTCAATTTCTCTTGCTATTCTTAGAGCTTGTTTTTCCAATTCTCTTGTTTGAGGCCCCTTTTCAAGCTTTGTTGTATAGAGTTCCTCATTGAATGTGCTTTTAACACCAAACAATGTCTCGTTTGTTTCAAACTGGTCCCATCCCCTTAAAAAATACAAAAAAATGAGGCCAACGTAAATAAATATGGAGATTCTGTGAAAAAATTGAAATTAGGAAAAGAAAAGAAAAAGATGAAAAAAATGCATATAAAATAATCGTAGTATTGTAGTGAATTCCATATACTCACTCAAACCTCCCTTAATAATTAAAGATATACAACAAAAATCCTATTTCCTTTTGCTACATCAAGAACATATTTATTGCCAAACTGTGCCAATGACCTTTTGATAATTCCTTGGGCAACATTACTTAGTTTCCATAAATGATTATGGACTGAAAGCCCAAAAATATACTGGAGGCAACACAAGAAAACAAACAGAATATCTATAAATCGTCAGACAAAACTTTCGTAAAATAAGATCCCAAATAAAGGTGAATGATCCTTAAAAAAAAATGGTTCCAAAAAGTCTTCAAGAACAGGAAACACATAATCATACATTCATACCTATATTTCTTGGTTTACGTTTCAAGATACTCAAAATCAAGTCTTAATCATAAAAACACAGGAGAATTTTTGTCAATTAAAAAAATGGAGAAAGATTGTAGACTAAAAAATCCCAATTTTATAAAGAGAATAAAAAGATTGTTGTCAACTCTGAAATCTACCACTTACAAGTTACAACTGAACTCTTATTTTAAAGAAAATTCCTATTGTAGACTAAAACCACAGTTTAGTCCTATAGTTTCTCTGCCTTTTAAACAGAGAATAAAGGCAACTAACTGTGCATATGGGCATCAAAATGTTAAACAAAGTAATATTGTTCACAATTTATTTTATAAAGGAAAAGAACCTATTCCACCGGCCATCAAATGTGTTTTCCAGTCCGGGGCATTGTGGATCATCTTCATCAGGTACCCAGGGTTTTAATTCTCTCTCTAGCTCAACGTGACGAGATTGAGATATCAATGAATCAACCATGATTTCCTGATGCATATCGTGGTGAGATTCATTAGGTAAGCCATCCCTGGAAATAGCAACATCCTGCCATGATTTACACACCAAAAATTTCATCAGCAAACAAGTTGTCAATGTGTTAAAAGTACTTCCCCTATCCTACAATTCTGCAAAACTATTGTTGATTATACAGCATCCCAACATAAACTCGTAAGATTGCAAATATATAGCATAAGTACGAATTTCAAAGTAGGTTGCACTTGCACATTGCAAATAGTTGAAAAGTAGCAAACCTGTGCTGTAACTTGGACAAGATCTTTGGCAGGTATAATTAAAACCTGTGAAGGGGGCTTGCTAACAAACTCTGCACCAGATTTCTGTCCTCGTAAAGAACCATCCTTTATTAAGCGAGCCATTCTCAAAATGATTCCTATAATAAGATGATATAAGAAGCAGAGTCAGTCAAATACAAGGAAGTCAAACTGAAAAGAACACAGAAACATAAATTCTGGAATCGTAAAACAAAGCATAAGATTCTACAAAATTTATAAAATTCATATATAGGTGCATATAAATTCATGTATATATGCATATAAGCTAGCATAAATAAGAGAGAAAAATACATTATAACGCACAAAAAAAACTTAAGCTTAATTTCTTAATCATAGATTCATAAGAATAAGAAACTTAGAAACTGAGTTTGGGATTGACATCTTCAATCAGCCAAACACCGGAACAGGGATACTGTCAAATGCGAACCAGTGAATCAGAAAAATAACTCACAGCAACAGTAGCACTGAACCAGAACAAATGAACAATAGATAGCAGAAGCGAGAACACAAAGAAAGAGAACCAGTGAACCACAAACAGAGCCGCAGAGACAGAGGAACAAACAGAGAGATAGAGTCAGAGATGACCTCAGACGTGGTGGAGAAGAGCTCCAGACACGGCAAAGGAGAGCACCGGTTGCAGTGTTTCGGCAGCAGTTTTGGGTTAGGGTTTGAGAAATGTTGTAGAAGACACATCGAAGTCAGGAAAGGCATTTTTCTTGAATCTTAGTGTTGGGCTAGAGTATAGAGTAGCTTGGTTTTGGCCATTGGGGCTTGGATTTTGCAGCCTTAGGTTTTCAGAAGCCCAAAACAAAAACAAAAAAAAAATGAAAATTAAACTTGACCCAAAACTTGAAGGCTGACGCAAAAAAAGAAAAGAGGGAAAAAGACTGGCCCAGCAAAAAAATTGTTTATTCCACCGTTTCTGCAGTCGTACACAGTTAGTTTAAGTGTTCAACAATTCTGGTCATGAGCAATTCTAACCATGGACAAACACTCCCAGGGACGGGAAAAGCTACATGATTCTACAAGACATGCAATTCTAACTACCATGGTCAAATACTCTAACCTAAGGTAGTTAAAATCAAGATTATACCTAAGATCAAGAGGGAGGTGAAAACTCGTAACTCAGGGATCATAACTTGGATCAAAAGATCCTAGGTTCCTACCTAAAATACTTATATATAAAACATTAAACATGTATAAACATAACATAGATACCGAAAATAACCAATAAATTACAACATTAAACAAACTTAAATTAAAAATTCATAATCATAATAAATCATAATTTCATAATATTCAATTAATAGAATTAAAATTCATAATAATATGTCATGTTTTATTTAGTTTTTTTTACTATCATTTAGTTCACTACATATTATGTTATGTTTTACATAATGTATTATATTTTTATTACTATTGTTCTTATTTGTTTTTTTAATGCATTACATGGTGTACTTATTTATAGAGAGAGAGAGAGAGAGAGAGAGAGAAGCTAAACTTAACCCAAAATAGGGGCCTAATAACAGACTAAAACAAAAAAATAATAATAATATACACTTAAAATGTTGGGCCCATTAGCCCAATTCTCCCAACCCTAATCCTTTCTTAACTTTATCCCAAAGTGCCATCATGCAGAACACAGCTCACTACTGTCTCCCATCTTAAAAGATTTGACTGCAAATGTGAAGAGTAGAATGTAGCTTCACAACGACATAGAACCACACTGCTGCAGAGGCTCCTGTCGGTGACACAGGTTGTGGTGACAGCATAGCTTCAACATTATTAAGCTGCTGCAATGGCAAAGGGGTCGCAAATACGAAAGGAGATAGGCGCGCAGCAAATGGGAGTGTTCCTCAAATGGAAGGATTTTTTTTGGCCTTTTCAAGATCACAAGGGATCGACAATCATACTTTGCCAGAAAAATCGTGATTCTACTAAAATCCTGCCTCCCGGAACTTCTATCGTGATTTTAACAGCATTACTCTAACCTATAAAAAATTAATTACGAAAATAGGAAGCAGGAAATAACAAATTATTCATAAAAGAAATAAATGTCCTAAATAACAGGCTTATCCATTTTGCTTCAGTTAGCAGTGCAATAATACAAAAAAAAAGTCTTCAATATCACCAAAATCAATAAAAAGAAAATAACAGAACATAACATACCAAAATCTTTGTCTGCATTTGTTGCATGAAATATTCCAGAATATATGGATCCATTTTTCACCTGCACTTCCACCTGGTGCCCAATAAGACATGTTGTTACATATACTATTCGGTCACGGGAAGGACTCTCAAAACTACCACCTTTACTGCCAGTCACTGCACCTGTAACAACTAACAAAATATCCTACTGTGAATGCTGCGACAATTAAAATAAGAATACATGCAAGTCAGAAGTTTACCTGTATTTGCCAATCTGCTGGCATTTAATTTCCCATAAAGGATCTTATTCTCTGATTTAGTTGCCCCTTCTCTTTCAGATTTTCGGCGGCCATATCCATTGGAGGATTTAGGCTGCCCAGCTTGTTGCAAATTCATCCTCACTTACAGCCCCTTCCCCTCTAATCTAGAAAAAAAAAAAAAAATAGTAAATCAAAGACATACATTCTATGAAAGATAGCAAAAGAAAGAAAAAGTACATATTCATAAGACAATAATCCCCAAAGACATAAGATTCCAAGACAGAAAGTTATGAAATAAAGCTGATTTTCCAAAAGAACATAATAGAAGAGGCACTGCCGCAATGCCAATGGTAACTCCTAAATGGTATTTATTGAAGCTTAAATGACACGTGTTAAGAAAAAGACAAACAATATGACTCAGTCAAAAACTTGAGGATTAGGGGGGGAAGTATGCCTTCCCATACACATGACTGTGAGGGGAATGCCCCAAACACGACTGTGACGGCCATTTCCAAGTGGTATTCAAAAAAAGGCCTATATTATACAAATTATAAAAATCAAACTAATTACTCAGATAACAACAAATAAGTCTGGCTCAATGAGAAACTCATGTCTGGGGGGAAATTACCCAGTTACCCCTCCTGAGTCCCGTAAACTCCCATTCCAACCACAGGTGAAGTCCTGATATTACCTACCCTCACTCCCTTGAGGCAACGACCCTTTCTAACGCCCGTTTGAAACCACTTTTTTGCCAAAGAAAATAGATGGCACAACAGAATTAGGGGTGCTTTTATTCATGCATGGTTGCTTGGTAACACTGAAAGGGAGAGGCAAGAAATAAAAAATAAAAATAAATAAATAAATAAAAAGTGGTGGGCCCCATATGTTCTTTTCGCGCTGAGTACTGCACAAAAATATCCCAACACTTAATCGATTAAATTTTACAACTTAAATTGATTACATTTATTATTTAACAAATCGAAGCATATAATCGCATATTCATGCTCCATGGATGGCAAATTTAATCAATTGACATTCCTGAACAATCGATTGAAATTTCTAAACAATCAATTGAACCTTTCTAATCTATTGTAAATTGAAAATAATCGATTAAAAGAGGTGTCAACACCCATTGCAAGTGAGTTATTCCTTAAGGGCAAAAATGAAATTTATTTATTCTTATAATTCCTTTATTCTCTTAATCTCTTTCCATTCAAACAAACATTTTCACAACATTATTTCTCTTCTCTCTCCCTTCCATTTCTCTGGAACCAAACAACTCAATATTCTACTCTGGTCCTCACCTATTTCTTTCTACTTGTTTTTTCCTTCCTACCAAAGGGACCCTAAAACAGAATCCCATATAACCTCAAAGCAGAATCGCATATCTCTAACTTAAGAGTAACAAACTATTTATTATAATATACATGGCAAGGCTCTTTGAAAAACAAAGTTGAGCAGATGAATTACAAAAAATGAGAAACACAAAAAGCACCGTGTAGGAAAAACTATCACACATTGACAATGATCCTAGGAGGAGTTGCAGATTGGGGACGTTCTTTCCTGTGTTTTTGGTCCCCCGACGCATACATACGTGGCATCAACTCCGTACATTGCCGACGTATTTAAAGTTTGAAGCTGTTGATGGTTTAAAGCAAATAACATATAACGTAAATTCCATTATTTGAAACCCTAGAAGGAAAGGAAATATTGGAAAGTGAAGTGGCTTGTTTTTACAGTATTTAGAGTTCCAAAAGCAGAAAGAAATAGTCCGTGGTGGTCGTCCTTTGGGGTTGTCCTAAGGTGAAAACCCTAATTGGCGAGCAGTTTGAACAGCCTCAAAAGCATACATAGAAATAAATAGCTAACAGAATTGAATTGGAAAGAGAAAGCGCAGGTGAAGAGGAAGTAACGCAGCTACCTGTAAGAGGTTGATGAGAAGCTAATTGGCGGATACCAGCAGAGGTTGAGGAGAGGAGAGGAGAGGAGCTGAAGAGGGAAGGTTGCGTCGGTTAGGTATTGATTGTGATGGTTTGGAGGCTGCGGCGGTGGGAGGATGAAGTCGCCGGAGAAGACGACGGAGAAGGAAGCGGTGGAGGAGTATGGTTCTCTCGGTGTGATCGAGAGAGAGAGAGAGAGAGAGAGAGAAGAGAGAGAGAGAGTGGTTTTCTGATATTTAGAAGAAACAAAGAGCAACGAAGGAAGCAGAAACAAAACAAAAACCAATTAATTAATAAATTATCTGCTGCGCTTCGGAATATCCTGCTCCTGCGCTTTCTTCTTTCATTTTTTTTCTACTACTACCCATAATTCGAATCTATGAGTCCAACAATTTAACTTTAACTTCAACTTACCAAAATATTATAAAAAATAGTAAAAGTTAATATTTTACGTATATTAAATATTTATTATATATAAATACAATTTATAATAATTTATACATGTATATATATATTATATATTTTAATACAAAAAGTATATTAATTTAAAATTATATAAATAAATATTTTTAATAAATATAATTATATTTTATATTTATAATAAATAATTTATATAGAGATATGTGAATGTTTTTAAATATTGATAATTTATTTTTAAAATATTAAAATCTAATTTAAAAATAAATATTAATGTAAAAGAAATATATTGTATCTCCGTATATTTTTTATTTAAAAGTAAAAATAAAATAAAATATTATATTTCAACTTCTTTATAAAAAAGGTGACGATATGGGTACTAAAAGTGAGGTTAAATTCTTTATTCATGTAAATGAATTTATTAGTGAAATAACTTACTGGTGCACCACCAAGTAACTTACTTTTATGTTAATATAAAATATATAATTAATAATATATTGATTTATACAATTTAACTAATGGTTCATTAGTTTTATCAATGATCTATTAATTTAGTGTCGTGATTGAAATGATCATTGGTTTGATTCTAATAACACTGCTAAAAACTCTTTTGTGAGAAAAAAAATACTTAAAAACACATTCATTAAACGAGAGATTCTTAAAAATATTTTTGTGCGAAACAATTGTTAGTATTTAATATATAAAAGTGCATTTCTAAAAACTTGTTAATATTAAACTTAATTTTATCATTTTATAGTGATAAAAAAAATTATGAATATTTAAATCTTTTAGATTATGAAAATGTTATAGTTTAAAATGATCGAATTTTATATGCTTGAATACATATTTAAATTTATAGATTATCATATAGTATGAAAATATTTATTAAATACTAATTTATTATATACAAAATTAATAAATTTACCTAATGTGTTATTAGTCCAAATGAAAAAAAAATGTCATTGAGATGACCCACTAATAATAATTAGTCGAATTTTATTAAGAACTAGTTATTAATAAAGTTTGTTGATATTTTATATCAATAATGTGGTAACTAAAAAAATCAGTATATATTAATAAAAGCAAAAATTATTAAACTATAAATAAACTAAACGAATCAACTATTGTCTGTATTTAGTGATAGGTGGGTGAAAGAGGCCCAATTTGCGAACTCACTGATTATGATGAGGATTATTGGCTTGCAAAACCACCTTGATGGCTACACATTTCAAAAACCATATAGAATTGCAAAATACAAGAGTTTAGTAACAAGTTTAGAACTCCTTTTGAGATTTTCTTTACCAAAAAATTCACTATTTTTCATAGAAAAACTCTAAAAACATTTTTAACTTTATCCAAATAGAATCTCAGTCATGATGGGATCATTGAAAACTAAAACAACATACATACAAATATCAAGCATATGGATGAACTTGTAAATACAAAAATACAAAAACAAAGACATGACCCTAAACCTTTGAAATACTACAATGTGATGCTTACCCAGTTTTCCCTCATCATCCAAGAATTCCCGTTGTTAACTATAATCTGCAACGCAACTCTAGTTTTTGTTTGCAACGCAATTTAATTGGGCTTTAGTTTATCAACCAAAGGATCGGTCCAATAACCTAAACCCATCTTGCGAATTTGTGGGCTGGCCCATCAACGCTGTTTACAAAGCAAGTAATTTTCAAGCGGACGAGGGGAAATTTTAATAAATCTCGTAAACACTCTTTCACATGCTTTTCATAAATTCTCTATTTATTCGGTATTTTACTACTTAGTTGTCATCTTCAGCTACAAGAATGGAAATCCAACTATCATTATTTATGGGATTAGGATCTTCATCTTCTTTTTTGTATTTTTTTTTCCTTCGTACACACAAATGGAATAACTCAATCAATATAATTTAAAAAATTTATTCAATTTGATGCAAAATTTGCGATGTCTAGATACTCATAATATGATGTTTTTCATTAAATCCATCTGATGGTCACAAGGAGAGAAAAGGAATTTTTTTCGCCTAATGCCAATAAGAAGCACGAAAAGATGTGTTCTCGAATCAAAATTTACAATTATACCCCCAACATAATTTTAGAGCACGAATACATTAAAACAAATACTAAATAACATGCACTTACATAATATTGTACTAAAGGGACTAAAATACTTTGTACTTCTAATATTAAAATTTAGGAATAATTATTTAAAGAAAATATAAAAAGATTTACATTCAAGAGATATAATGGTTATATAATGGTTAATTAAAAAACAAAGACTAAGAAGGTGGTTAACAAAATATATCTCTTTTATAATATGTATAAATAATTTTGCTATCAAAAATGGGTGAAAAACATATATACAATGACAATATTAGAAGCTACTAGAAAATGATGTCTAAACTCTTAAATGTTTTGAACTAGGCGTCATCCCAATTTTGGAAGAAAAAATTAGAAAGGATAATATATTTTAATTAAAAATAAAATACGTCAACATTTTAAATTAAAGAACACATTTGGAAACACTTTGAAAATGAGAATGACAAAATTGAATTTTGTATTTTAATATTGCATTATTTTGTGTTTTTATGTATTTTAAATCTTATTATTAATTTTAATCTGCATCGTTTTTATGTATATTAATTTTAAAGTATTTTTTATTTAATTAAAATTTATTATTTAATATTTGACATATAAATATATATTAAATTGAAATTAAGGTGAATAATAAATATAAAATAATTAGATATATTGTGGAGTTCATTTGAAATACTTTAATGGATTTCTTGATTAAAGAAAAAGGTTAATTAAGTTTCTTAAAATAATGATGATAATATATCATTATAAAAATATTATTGAAAATATAATATAATTTTTGAATTAGAGTTTGACTGACTTAAAATATTTTCGGTAGGTTTAGTTATAAGCAATCTTATTGAAAATGCTCTTAAAAGATCGTGTATTCTGATTTGAGAAAGTTAAAAGACATGTAACCCAAAATAAGCTTTGAAACGGTCATCAGAATGATGTCACTGTGAATGAGAAAGGAGTATTTTCTAACTTTAAAATACTGATTTTTTTTTTATTTCTTTTTATAAAAAAAAGTGTCTTTTTCAACGATACATGCCAGAATAGTCCGATGCCTTCATAAGTTCTCTGGTAATTTACTGCTCGATCGTATGATATTTTTTTTTAGATTGTTTTTTAATAATTATATATTAACTAGTATTTTAACATTACATGATAAATGTTTATTTTATGAGTAAATTTATAATAAATAAATATTTTTAAAAAATAATTAAAATTTATTATAAATAAATATTTTCTAACATATAAGTTATATTTTATATTTATAAAAAAATATTTATATTTGATATAAAAATATTTTAAATTATTTATCATTTAAAACTATATTAAAATTTAATTTAAATATTAAACAATAAATTGAAAGAGACAAGAGACTGAGAAAAAATCCTGAAAGTGTTGAAGAAATTTTTTTAAAAATAATATTGTTAATAAAATATCCTAAAAAAATTCTTTAATTATAGTTGATATACAGAGAGGATAATTATTATTTTTGTTTTATACCATAATATTACATTGATATTTATTATTATTTATTTTAAAATACGTACCTTACTTTTAGTTTATATATTTATTTACTTTTACAATATGATTATATATTATACTAATAAATTGAGTTGACATTATGTTTATATATAATTCGATCCAAAATCGAATAAATAATCATGAAAACCCTTAACGTTAAGAAAGGGAGCGTGCGGGCTTAAAATACAGTATCTGCCAAGTTTGACTAACTTGTATATTTCACACATGGACACAAAATCTCTCATCATTCATTATGTACACAACCGCTGTCATTTAATCAAGACCAATCCATTGACATTTGATTATATTGATATGTATGGTCGTGGCACTACAATTTCATTATTTGACAAATCAAAGTCCACCCCACCAAACCGTCTAGAAAGGATTCAAATTTCATGTTGAAAAGTTCAAACTTAAATTTCAACCATAGATATTTCTTCACACAAGCGATGCAAAGTGCAATATAAATATACACATCCCCTAACTCTCAATTGCTCATCAATCAAATAGATAGCTATAGAACTTTATTTGACTTCCATTTTTTCAAAAATGGGATACAAATTACTATGCGTTCTTGTAGCAGTGACCTTTGTTATGATAACAAAGGTGCCAAAAAATGTGAGTGCTCAAAATTGTGGGTGTGCTGAAGGGTTATGTTGCAGTCAATATGGGTATTGTGGCACCGGTGACGCATATTGTGGCACAGGATGCCAACAGGGTCCTTGTTATAACCCTCCAAGTTCCTCTAACAATGTTAATGTGGCTGACATTGTCACACCACAATTCTTCAATGGCATAATTGATCAGGCTGACTCTGGTTGTGCTGGCAAGAACTTTTACTCACGAGATGCTTTCATTAATGCTCTCAGTTCCTATGACCAGTTTGGTAGAATTGGTTCTGAGGATGACTCCAAACGCGAGATTGCAGCTGCTTTTGCCCATTTCACTCATGAAACTGGACGTAAGCATTACCATAACCTTTCTTCTCATATAAACTTTAGTTCATTCTTGATTGAATTAAGATTTGCACAAAGAAAGTGAAAAACAATTTTATATTGTTGAGAGTGTGATATTTATGTTTTTTTTTTTTGTCTGTACTTTTTTTCTGGTCATGTTTCTAACACAAATAGAGTTTGTAACATGGGGTGCAGATTTTTGTTACATTGAAGAGATTGATGGTGCATCAAAGGACTATTGTGATGAAGACAATACACAATATCCATGTGTTCCTAACAAAGGCTACTATGGGCGTGGTCCGATCCAACTATCTTGGAACTTCAACTATGGACCAGCAGGACAAAGCAATGGATTTGATGGATTGAACTCTCCTGAAACAGTGGCGAATGATCCTGTGGTGTCTTTCAAGACAGCATTATGGTACTGGATGCAACATGTGCGCCCTGTCATTAACCAAGGTTTTGGTGCAACCATAAGAGCCATTAATGGTCAACTTGAATGTGATGGTGCCAACCCCACCACGGTTCAGGCTCGTGTTAATTACTACACTGAGTATTGTAGACAATTGGGTGTTGCTACTGGTGATAATCTTACTTGCTGAGTTTGCTAGCCACGCTACACATATATTTGATTATGCGGCATAGTATAGTATGAATAGTTGATGTCAATATATCATCTTGCACAAGTCATTTTTTTTGTATTCCACTATTAACACCATACTTGTGGTCAATAAAGAATTGGAGGCTTGTTGCCTTGCTTAATTTGATTGTTGTGATTATTATTCTTATGAAATACTTTTGTGTTCAATTCAATTTTGATTACTATCTGTTAATTTTTAAATATTTTTATTTATATATAGAAAGAGAATATTTCGTAATAATCGAAATAATAATAATAATAATAAAAAAGGCAGTAATAGAATTAAGCAGATAATCCAAGAAAAATAGAGAGGGCCACACCGAGGGAATAGGCTCCGACGAAGGTCCCAACGAAGTGCGGAGGAGGCCGAGCGAGGGCGCCGATTCCGACGATCCCGGCGACGCCCAGGGGAAGCCGCAGCAGAAGCGCTTTGGTGGCAGCGGAGAGAACAGCCTCAGTGTATAGTTGGTTAGCCCACTGCTTAAATAGGGCAAGTGAAAGGCCCTTAATCTTATCGGGATTAGGGTTTGAAGAGAGGGAGCGTAGAGCGGCGTCCACTTGGCTTCGATCGGGCGCCGTGGGGACCCACCTCCTGATCAGAGGGTGCGTCGTGCTCACGTGGATGTGATCGGAAGCGCTTTTCAGTTGGTATGGCAACACTCCTTCGAAAGCGTGCTGCGTGAGGGAGAGGCAGTGGGAGAAGGCCGAGTCGCATGCTGAGTCGAAATCGCCCGAGTCTGATAGACTCTTCTCCACTCTCTTCGACGCTGATAGTGATAACCCCATCTCTATTCTCTACTCTACAACTAGAATCATCTCATTCTAATTTTCTCTCTCTCCTTTATCTTTATATAAACGAATATTCCTTTTACATTATGATACTAAGAGTAACTCATTCCGCGCCGCTATGGGGTTTCCAGAACTCCAATTTCAGCCACGCTAAACGACGAGTCGTATTATGCGGCCTGCGTTCCACCTACAAAGCGCCACGACGCACAAGGGTACTCTCCAAAGAGACCATCCATGTCATACACGCCCTTAAGCTCGCGAGATCCCCAGATCACGTTCTCGACGCCAAACTCTCGCGCCTTCTCAAAGCTGACATCTTGAACCTGTTGGAGGAGTTCCAGAGGCAAAACCAGCTCCATTTGTCTCTCAGGGTTTTCCGCGTCGTTTGCCAGGAGCATCAACTGGGCCATGATACGCTGCTGCAGCTCTACGCCGACATCATACTGCTGCTCGGGAGAAACAATGAAACTCGAATGGCGGAGGAGGTGTTCTGTCAAGTGGTGGAGAAGGGGTTCAAACCGGACACGAGAATCTGCACCGAGATGATTGGGGTGTATTTGCAAGTTGGCATGACGGAGAAAGCCATGGAGATGTATGAATCCATGAAGGAATGGGGTTGTTCCCCTGATAAGTTTACATTCACCGTGTTAATCACAAATCTGCAAAAAACAGGACAACAAGACCTCGTGGAAAAACTCAAACAGGATTCTCTTCACTACCTCGAATCCCCCGATAAGTTCCTTCGACAACTCCAACAAAAAAAACCAGTAAGAATAAGATTATACTTCCTTTTTCATTCGCGTCAATTATGTTTGTTTTATTCTGTAACTGATTTTGTGTGTTTGTTCAGGCAAAAAAGAGACATGTTGATCTTGTATGAAATTTTCCAGCGTTTAGGACTGCTGCTTGTGCTAGTGCCACCATGTATCTGATATTGATTAGAATATGGGACAAAAGTGTACTGGTGCTGCCTCTTGTCTTGGCTTCTCGTCATGTTGCTAAACATTTGTTATTGTTATTCTTAACATATGTATTAGATAAATATGAACAATGCTGTTGAAATGATAATACCTATTGCATTGCATTATCAGACATGGCACATCTTACATCACATTGCCACAACCTGCTTGCAATTTCATATTCAAAGCTTACAAAAAAACACTTCCTCGTTTATTCCAATCGATTTTGTGGGTTTTCTTTTTCTATTTTCATATAAACCATTCCAATTATCTAAAGGCTAAAAACTTAATTTGATCTCTCGTAATAATTAAAAATTTCAATTTGGTCCTATTTTATATTTTGTTTTAATTTAGTCCCCAATAATTTAAAAACATATCAATGTGGGACTTTTGTCCAAATTTCACAAACAGCGTTAAATATGGACGACGTGGATGCCACGTAGATGTATAGGTGGCAAGGCTTCCTCCTCCTTCTTTAATGCACCTGGAACGTCCGGTTCTGAAATCAGAATGGCTCATTCTAGTTGCACTCGTCGTGCGTTAATTTTGCATCTAGAACAGCCCGTTCCAGATGCACAATTAACACACAACGAGTGCAAGCAGAACGACTCGTTCTAATTTCAGAACGGGTCGTTCCAGATATAAAATTAACACATGACATTCGTATGAGACCCTTGCCACGTGGAAAATTATCACATTTTTATTTTTTTTTCACGTGAAAAATGCTCAAACGGCGTTAACAAAATTTAGGCAAAAGTTCGATATTGCAATAATTTAAATTATTAAAGACTAAATTAAAACAAAAAATTAAAATAAGACTAAATTAAAATTTTAAAATATTATAAGGGACTAAATTAAGTTTTTAGTCTTATCTAAATAACATAGTTGAATTTGGAACACATAAATTCAACCAAGAAATGAGAAGCAATTATATCGCTTGCTGACATTACTAGAATATGTATTATACAAAAATTAATACAACAATAAAACTATATAAAAAAAAATCTCTTTCTCTATCTCTCTCCTGTTTATTTTTATCTCTCCTTTACAAGATATTGCGGCGCAAAATACATGTAAAAATTGGTTAAAAAAATTGTTCATCTCACCCTAAGGGGAAAAAAGTCGGATGGGAAGGAAAAAATCAGAAAACAGAGTGACTAAATAATGAAAATCGCAATTGCTTGCTCAGCTAACTAAATGGCTCGGAGGTCGTTGAACATGCTTTGCCACATAAATGCGCGGAAAGTACCGAGTCGATCTCCTGCTGGGTCCAGTTCTTAGTTGCAAGGTGTTGAAGTAATATAACCAACTGTTGGAAATCAAGCAACTGGAGCTTGTCTGACCACTGATAAAACAATGACAGATATCAGAAAATATTCATTCTCTACTATATAATCAATATCATTGCTAAAACAGATAATGTATAATTAATCTAAAGCGACTACACTGAAAATATAAAAGTGACAAAAAAACATTAAAAAAATCTAATAAACCATACTTAAATTGGACAGAGACAAGGAAAAACATAACTAGATTATATGTTTTGAAGTGGTGACAGAAATCAGATAATAGATTCAAGTGTAACTAGGATGCTGAAACTTTGCATTCTTCACAAGGAAAATTAATGCATATCAAAAGTGGGGTCTTTTAAGTTCATGCGACTATAGAGATACTTGAAGAAAAACATCAGGCCGAAGAAAAAGTTACCGTCAATCCTCCTGACCAATTCCTTCAATTTAAAAACAAGCGTTTGAGTTCCTGGTTGAGCAAATGTATAATGATCTTGCATAACATCAAGCAACTTTGACAAGCACCAATAGGAGTCAGCTACTACATTAGAGATTTCATCTGAAGATAAATCAAACATTAACCATTATCTATGCCTCCTTGTATCTCTATTCTCTTCATACACACTATAACTTTAATGCACTGTTTCACTGTCCTAGTACATCTATTTTCTCAGCTTGAAGCAAGATTCAAAAAGGAGAACCATAAAACATACTGAAAAGCGTAATCAACCTCCATGTACAGCAGTCACTGCATCATAAATTGGAATATGCACTCCAAGAGAAGTAGACGTATGCTACAATATTGTTATCCCCTACTACATAAGATGACGCTTCTATTGATTCCCAAGTAATATTTTCTAACTCTTTTAAAGATTTCATTTGATTGTTGATGAATTATATCATCAACTGCAAATATATGAAACTACTTATCTACCTCTACCCAACTCCATCCTGCAGATTTTCTTATTCTCCTTTGTCGCATAAGCCTTCTCATTTCAGCTACTTCATTCCATAAACCTTTTCTTGCATAGATATGTGCTAGTGTTAAATATGGTGCTGCGTTACATGGATCCTTCTTAATAAGTTGATCAGCAGCCTCCTTCCCAAGTTCTACATCTCCATAAATCTTGCAAGAATTCAAGAAAGAACTCCAAATTACATAATTTGGATCATAAGGCATTTCTTCCATCAAATCCCGCGCCTTACTTAAATTTCCGTTTCTAGCATAAAGATCAATCAAGCAAGCATATTGATCTATATTTGGAGACAAGCCATAATTTGTTGTCATTTTGTTGAAGTATTCCACCCCTTTGTCAAGAAATCCTGCATGATTACAAGCTGTTAAGACAGCAGTAAAGCTGATATGATCAGGAATTAACTCTTGCTTTATCAATAGACAATCAAAAAGTTCCAAAGCCTCTGAACCTCTCCCACATTGGGCGTAACCCATAATCATGGATGTCCACAACACATTATTCTTCTTAGTTGTTTGATCTAACACACATTGAGCCTCATCAATATCGCCACCCTTTGAATACATATCAATCAAAGCACTGGCCACAAACACATTCCTTTCTGAACCCATTTTAATAACAAGAGAATGCACTTGTCTTCCTTGAAGGAGCAATGCAAGGCTGCTGCAAGCATTTAAAATGGTACATAAAGTATGATCAGTAGGACTCAAATTTTTTCCCCTCATTTCAAGAAATAGCTTCAATGCATCTTCACTGTACAGATTTTTAGAATAACCAGAGATCATAGAATTGTATATAACAGTATCCTTCTCACTAGTTTCATCAAATAATAATATAGAGTCATCAATGTGTCCCCAATTTGCATAACAATCAATTAATGAGCTGACTACAAAATTGTTAGTATGATATCCCCGCTTGACAACATGAGCATGAAGAGTTGAAGAATGTTTATGGGCCCCACTTTGCCCCACGCAGGCACTAATGACACTAGCAAAGGTAAGACAATTGGGCTTAATTTGGGTGCTTAACATCTCTTTGAACAACAAGAAGGCATCTCTTCCTTGTCCATTTATTGAGAATCCAGTAATAAGTGAAGTCCATGACACATGATCATGTATTTTCATGCCACTAAATACCTTCCTTGCATCCACAATAGCAAAACATTTGGCATAGAAATCAACAAGTGCACTACTAAGGAACAAATTACCATCATATCCAGATCGAATCATGTAAGCATGGATTTGTATACCTACACGCCAATTCAGAGTTTTTGCACAAGAACTAAGTGCAGTGCAAAGGACATATTTTATTGGCTTCGCTATTGAGCCATTCATTCCGCTTAATGACTCTAGCGCTCCATAGGTACTGGCACATTTAAAATGTGTTCTACGGTAATCGTTTTTACATATTTTGCTAAAAATAATCTGCATCAAACCATAAACTTGAGATTATTGGCTTGCAAAATTACCTTGATGGCCACACATTTGAACAACTATATCTCAAAAATAGAATCGCAAAGCACAAGAGTCAGTCATGAATTGGACCATTGACTACTAAGGCAACATACACACAGATATGAGGCATATGGATAGAACAAAGGCAACAGCATAAGTGAATCCAAAACTTAAAAGCATTGCATTCCAAATTTTTAGCTTCGAAGCACTATGTGAAGCTTACCCAGTTTGCCCTCATCGTGAAACTCCAAAGGCGGCGGCTGTGGCCGGAAAATACGACGGAGGGGGGAAGCGGTGGAGGAGTACGGTTCTCTCGGTGTGATCGAGAGAGAGAGAGAGAGTGGTTTTTTGATATTTTGAAGAAACAGAGCAACGAAGGAAGCAGAAATAAAACACCCAAAACAAAAACCAATTAATTAATAAATTATCTGCTGCGCTTCGGAATACCCTGCTCCTGCGCTTTCTTCTTTCATTTTTTTATTCTTTACCCCTCTGGTGTCTTTTAAATTTATGTGCTAATTAAGAGTGTAATGAGTTCCGCTTCATGAATTATTCAAGCTTAACTTATTAAATGTTCGTCAAAATATTTTTGTTCAAGCTTTACAAGTTTGATAATAGATCGTTTATTTAAATTGATGAAAACAATTAATTGTTTTTATTTATTTATATATTATATTGAAAATATATAGAATTTTATTATAGTACTAAAATTAATTTTAAAATACCTTTTTATACTACTCAAAAAATTTATTTTTTGGATCATAAAAATAGAATTGTCTAAAATGTTTGAATTTTATGTACCACAAGTTGGGCACATATTTTAATTTGTAGATTATTGTATAGGATTAAAATAATTAAAATATTTATTAAATATAAAATTAATAAAGTTAACTAACATAGCTTAGTCCAAATGAGAAGAAGTTAAATACCTTGAACAAGGTTTTGTGTTTGAGTATTGAGTCTTGTTTTGTAGATGAAAGAAAAGTGACTTGGAAGATAGTTTTCACATATAATCAATTTCATCTCTAACAAAAATTAGTTATAATTATTTCACGATAATTACATAATGATTTTAATTGTTCTCACCTATGTTTTTTTTTTTCCTTCCTTTTTTCCCCATCAAAGCTCACAAGAAACACTTCCTCTTTTATCTTTGTATTCAAATCGGATTTTGGGTTTTCTTTTCTAATTTGATATAAAACCATTCCAATCATCCAAATCATAAACACAATTGAATTTGAAACCAATGAATCCAACCAAGAAATTGAAAGTAAATAACATCACTTTCTGACACTACTAGAATATATGTAAAATTAATACAACAAAAACAACTACTAAAAAAAAAGCCTCTCTCTCTCTCCTGTTTATTTTGATCTCTCCTTTACAAGATATTACAGCGCAAAATACAAGTAAAAATTGGTCAAAAAAATTTGTTCATCTCACACTAAGGGGAAAAAGTCCAAAGGGAAGTGAGGGAAAAACCAGAAAATAGTGACTAAATACAGAAAATCGCAATTGCTTGCTCATTTAGCTAAATGGCTGGGGGAGTTGTTGAACAAGCTGTGCCACATAAATGCACGAGAAAGTACCATCTCTAGCTCCTGGTGACTCCAGTTCTTAGTTGGAAGGTGTTGAAGGAACATTACCAACTCTTGGAAATCAAGCTTCTGGAGCTTGTCTGACCACTGATAAAAAGATAACAGAGTTTAGATACTATATAATCAATATTATTGCTAAACAGATTATATATATTTATTCTAAAGCGACTACACTGAAATTATAAAAGGTGACAAAAATAGAATGAATAAACAACCTAATAAACCATACTTAAATTCGACAGTTTGAAGTGCCATCAGAAATCAGAGAATAGATTCAAGTATAACTAGGATGCTAGAACTTTTGCATTAACCCTAAAGTAAAATTAATGCACACCACAGGGTAAGATGCTGCACAGAAACTTGCTGAAAGTTTCTGTAAATTTGGCATCCTAAATGGAATTAATTACCAATGTATTATTGAAAATGAATGGACAATAGGATTTTAGCACCGATACAACCTGCCTAAATGGAGAAATAAGAATCCAGCATAGAGCTTCTAAATAAGTATCTTAGTTATATAAGATGTCCACCGTAATCATTAATCAACAATCACAAAATTATGCAAGATTATACGGTATTCCAGAGCCATCGATAGCATGTCAGATTGTGGCACCAGGTTGCTAGTAAAGCATAAAAGCTTCGGTACAAGTGAAGATAACATAATATGATCACAACTGAGTTTCTTGGTGACTGTTAGAATGCAAAATCTTTATCTACTCTCCAAAAAGGCACTTTTAAGTTTCTAACAGCATAAAGTGGTCCAAAAGACGAGTCTTTTCTGGCTATAAAATTGAAAATCATAATTATCATTAACCACTGAAATGTACCAGAGGGGGAAAAAGAAGAATGGACAAATGGACCAAGAAATACTACACCTTGGAATCTTGGCTACAGGAGGAAATTTAATTCAAATAATTTATATTGGTTAAAAGGCCAAAGTAAGTTGGCTCACCGTTAGAAGAAAACTGGCAAATATATATACAAGGAAGTCTGGTAAGGCATCTCCTTCGGCTAGATACGTGTCCCAAAGACGCGTGACAAGATGGAAGGGTATCTAATTACATAAATCAGAAATCAGAAATCAGTCAACAAAAAATAAAATTATACCAAATTTTTTGTAGTCCATAATTTTCTCCAGTCAAATTTACAATTGAGCCTTGATTTTCGGTCCATCATATAAATTATACATGCAGTTCTTGGGAAGACTATTGCACTTAAAGGGAAAAAAATTCAGAGCAAACCTCACGGATTAGAAGACAGTTGAACCAGCGGAAAGCAAATTGAAGAAATTCCAGTCCTTGCTCCTCCATATGGCTTGAAACAGGTTCTGGTGAAACTCAATTTCAGTATCAGATTCATTTGGAGATATACAAATAATAATATACTACCTACATTTCAAAGTTGTTTTCGGGACCAAAATTTTCATTTCATTTGACACTTCAAGAAACCAATTAGTCATTAATCTTTTCATTTTTGTTTTTCAATTTTACCCTTATCTCCACCAAATGAAATAAGAGAGAGTTGTGACGGAGAGTAGGAGGATAATTTAGTCAAACGTAGTTATATTTTTCGATACTGAGGTTTGGTAAAATCAATACATATCCAAATACATAGTCAAAAGTGGGGTCTTTATGCAAATATAGAGATACTTGAAGAAAAACAACAGGCCTGAGAAAAATTACCGTCTATCCTTGTCACCAATTCCTTGAACTTAAAAACAAGCCTTTGAATTCCTGGTTGAGCAAAGGTATAATGATCTTGCATACCATCAAGCAACTTTGACAAGCACCAATAACAGTCAGCTTCTACATTAGAGATTTTATCTGAAGATAAATCAGACATCGACCAATTATCTATGCTCCCTTCTAAGTATTCTGACAGGAAAACAACTAAAAATGGCGTAACAAGATCATTTATCCCCTGAACATATCCACTTGCAGGATGTCGAATGGCCCTAAAAGAAGATCAAGAAATCAAATATAAGTAAAATAACTATTGATAATAACATGCAATTAGTAAGCAAAAACTAGTTCAATCTAATCGATAACTGCATGATGCACTTAAAATGGGAATGCTAGATAACAAAAGTTCCACTGTGGCTATATAATTTTTTTTCCTATTTTCTTTTCTCATGTTATTGCCCTAAACTGCTGTTAAGAAGAAACAAATTATACAAGATTATAGAAATCAGTCTCAGTATCTTCTGAATGTACAATAAATATAAATGAGGTAATTCACATCATCTTTCTGTTTTCTAATGCAGAAACCATTTCTAGAAGAGAATCTCCTCCCAGTCACCATCAAGATTATTATTTCATAAGATAAACGGAAACAAATCTGGGATCAGTCTGAAAATGAATGAATTTAATCCATCATGTAATACCACCGGTTTATTGGACTTGGCTTAACTATGAAGGATAATAATACTAAATGATACATAGCATGTGCTAATCTACAGCTATAGTGATAACTTCATCAGCTAACTATTGTAGGCCAGATTGAGCAGTGTATCCAAAAAACAAGTAGAAATCCTGCCTTCTAAGTTACTGTTTGGCCCAACTTCTTTTAGCCTTTAGGCCAAACGGAATTTTAGGAAAAGAAGCTTTTAAAAAGCTAGTTTTAGGAGCTTTTGACTTCTACTTCTTCTTTTTCTACTTTGTTTCAAATCCCAAGGTCCAAGAACACACCACCCAATAAATTTTAACTTAAAAAAATTATAGAATTAACAAACAATTTTAACTTCCAATTTAAAGCTCTTGTTTTTAACTTTAACTTTAAAGCAGCTTTTAAGCTCTTAAAAAGCCAAGTCAAAAAGTACCGATGTAGTGAAACTTTCTTAGCCAAGCTAAGAGCCTTATTTCGCCTCATAAAAAACAAGAACCTCAGAACACTAGGCTAAAATAAAATCAGACCCAAAAAACAAGATGCCAGTAATATCTAACCATGTGTAAAGAATACGCTCCAGTGATTTCTGAACTTGCTGTTGTTGAAAGAATGACACATCAGGTACAGTTCTTGGACAATCAACAGCAATCTAACAATCATAAAATGCAAATAGTAAAAATGAAGAACCTTGTTTTCTCTAATAATCAAGTTGTGCATATCTTATAATTGAGAATACCTGGCGAAGCATATTGATCTCATCATCTGAGCGTTCTGAATCAGGAATATCATAATACTGAGAAACACAGTCAAGATACTCAAGGCGCTTCCTACTCAAAACCCCCTCCCTTCTATCCGAGTTAGGTGGTGCGTAACCCTGTTGTCAGTTCATTATTAAATTTTCAAGAAGAAAAGAAAGTATCCATAGAAAATGTGTGGTTAACTTATTTACTTAAAAATAGATTATCTATAGGGTAAATGCTTCTCTTTTTTCTTATAAAACCATCTTCTGTGTAATGTGTGGTCTTATTCAAAAAATAAAAAAATTAAAAATTAAAAAAAAAATATATATATATATATATATATATGTAAGCAGCATCAAGATCCCTATATAAGAATGTTCTGCATCCCACCCTCAATGAAATTTTTCTAAAAATTCAGATATCACCAAAATAAAACAAGAAAATACATATCATAATAAATTATTATCTGAAATCTAAATTTGATTGTTTCCGTGCTTATTAATACTTTTGACTGACATCTGTCATGCAAGTATGTGCTTGAGCAAGAGAAATGGCTGAAGATCAGAGCTTACCAAGAGAAGTCTCCACACTGTAGGACGCATATAATCTGGAACACCACTCCAGGATAATTCTCGCAATTTCTCTACAGGTTAGATATCGAAAAATATAAGGTCTACATTATCAGTTCACTGCAGAAAAATGGAACACTAAATGGATATTATTGATGCATATGTACTGCTTTGGAAGCAAAATGTCTGTGGCAATTCCCCCTTGAAACTTCTTCTCTATAGGCATAAAGTTATTAAAAGCAAGCAAGGTTTGCACTAACCAATGATATGCTCCATTTAGAAGACCCCCTAACTGTTTATCTCCTGATTTTTGTGTTATTTATAGATTAGATTGTGTTCAGAAAATGCTTCCCATTTGTCATTGCACTTCCCAGCTGTGTCCTATCTTGGAATACTCTAGTGTGGTGCGTGAAGGATGGGTCTGCCCCGAGGATATTCAGTCTTTCTTGTGCATTAATTGTAGACACCCTGGTACTAATAGAGATGCTAAAAGGCTTTGGTGATGTTCTAAGTTTGTGGTAGTTTGATGTATATGGTTGGAAAGAAATGCAGAATTTTCACTGGTCTAGTTCTACCTATGGATTTTCACTGTCTTTAAGGGGATGTCTTTGGCAGATTATAAGAGATTGGCATGCTGTCCTGCACGCATCACGCTCTTAATTTATGTTCTTTTTCTCTTTTGCTGTAATTTTTAGCTGTAAAGGATATCTTATCCTCATCCCTTTGAATTTCTCCGCTCTTCCTCAATAATTATTTTTTATTATATGCTTGACATGAACAGCATTTTTGGCCATCAATCAAGGCATCAATGATATCATTTTGAAAAGGGGATGACAGAAAACATCATGTATGATAGCAATGCTCCATTTGCCTTGTAAATTATTTTGGGCCTTACCATCGAAAAATTCTTTAAGAAAAGGCAACTATGTCATGAGTAAGTTTATCTGAGCATACAGCTCAGAGCAAAATATGACACTTCCATAACCAGAGTGGCCATAAAGGAGCAATGAGAAAGAAGTCAATAAGTAACATAAAAAACAAAATAGAAACGAAAAAGTTAAAATACCTAATACAACCATCGTCCCAGAAAGCACCTTAGTGAACTTCATAACTCTAGCAGAATCTGTAGCTCTAGCACCCATGGAAGATTTCCGGACTTCTTCAGATGCACTCTCTACATTGGACGCTGATACTTTTAACTTATTCTCATTGGGAGTATGAAATTGTTTACTTGTACTGTGAACTTCCTCCTGTGTTAAGAATAGAGGTTTCACTTTATGAAGTGCTACCAATATATCTTACATGTTCTCCAACCAGAATTAGAGTTTCACCTTGTTAATAAATATAAATGCATATTATTAAAGTGAAAATTCGATTCTAATTGGAGAATAGCACTAATAATACTTGAAGTACCGTATCTAAGTTTTGTCTATTAGATTATGTAACTTAGAAACATGAATACTAAAATCACCTCTACGGTCTCAGTTGTGCGATTACTCGTGCCGGTATCACCGAATGAGGAGTTCCTTATATAAGTTGGTGAGGCTAAGTTTGAGTTATCTGGAGGTTCAACCCTCTGGCTCAATAATATTTTACCAGGCATGCTACGACCCTTGAGTAACCTTGACAAAGGAAAAATAGAAATTCCCATCAAACGTATAAGGCACATGCTTCCATGATCCCAGCATTTCACGGCAATAATCCAGAACACTACGAAAAGAAGCTACCCAATTTGATTGAACGGATCACAATCACATCAACATTGGCTTATTGCCTTCTATCAGACACACATAAACCATTCCTAATTCTAACCATGTCATAGAATTTCACCAATCAAAAATTCGTGATCCTAATGTCAAAAAAAATCCAATTTTTTTAATGGGTTCTCAATGTCCGACGGATGAAAACATCAACCAGTGAAGATCAGCGAATCAGGCAGCGAAATTCTCGAGATCATAAGCTTTTCAGAAAATTACGAGGAAAAATTAAAAGCAACTAAGTTGGGAGAAGAAAGGAGGATAGATACCCTTGAACATTTCTGAGGGTCTGGTTGAATCGGGAATCTAGAATTCCAGTTGTAGTGTCTTTGTTGTGTTCACGGTTGATGTTGTCGTTCTTCATGGTGGATCTCTAGGAATCAATCGGTGTTCTGTTTTGCTTGTTAGTTATCACTGACACTTCTTTTCTTTCAGAGCTACTGAGTGACTACAGCAACATCATCATGATTCATCAATGCTCCCCAAAATTCTCTTTTTCTACTAATCAATAATCATGCTTTATTTTTCGTTTTTCCATTTTACGCCTTTGTTATTCCATGTACACATTTTTTTTTTGTAATCACTTTGTAATTCTGTATTCCTTCCATTTTTTTTCAATAGTTGTTTTATCAGATTTTATTTTATTTTTTTTATTATCATTTTTTTAAAATTAATTTATTATTTTTATTTTTATTTTTATCTTTCATAATTAATGCATGTTTACTGAACAAAGTATCTATTTATTTTTTAATGTACTTATTTTTTCTCTAATCACTTAAAGGGTATAACAGAAAAATATGTAATAAATACTTTGAAAAACTAAAATATCAATCATTGTCTTAATTCTTGAACATATAACCTTAAAGACAATAAAAAAAAACGGAAAGAGTAGGGTTTGTATGAGAAATATACACACAACCTAAATAGGGCAATTTTGATATTTTAATTTAATATTAAATGATAAAAATATAATTATGTTGATTTTCATTAAGGTTAGAATTTATATCCCTTTGTAATAATAATAAAAAATTATACTTTTTCTCTTCCTATAAATATCATTCTCATACTTTAATATCTATTAATTTTTAAAATAAATATATTTCAAGAACATCACAGATTTATTTGACACAAGGTAGATAAATAGAGACAAATAAATACGATATATGATATTATATATAAAAAATAAAAATATTAATGATATATATATATTGATATCAATATTAATATTATATTATTATAAATATTTCATTAGTACTTATAATTTTTATTTATCTTTTTTTTATTTATTAAATTACATCATCTATCATATTTATTTATATCCATTTATTTCTCTATATATCAAATAAAGATTTAATTCTTCTAAAGTTATGAGTATGTTTTAAAAGATAAATTATATTTATAATTATTGATTAGAAAATCAACGATTAAAAATTATGATAAAATTGAATTTATACATAATAAAATTTTAAAAAAATACAATTTATTATTAATTTTTTAATCAATAATTATTATTGTATTTTATTTTGTAAAGTGCAACTTTCTAACCTCTAAAACATGTCAAATAAATTTGTGATGTTCAAAAATTATTTTTGCTTTAAAAAATAGTAGATATTAATATATAGACTTCAATGACTATGCATAATTTTGTCAAGAAAGAGAGGGACATTCTTTTACCCTTTTGTTTCTGTTAAGTTCTCTAATTTTTCAAACAAGTGAAAGAGATGAAAGAAATAAATAATATATATATATATATATTGAATATTTAAATTAATTTTAATATAATACTTTTTCTCCTATAATAACAGACTTACTATCTTTTTAAAAAATATATCATAATTATGTTGAAAAAAATAAGCGAGGAAAATAAAAAGAAAAGGAATAGAGAACACATTTCTCCCTTTTCATTCTAATTGGAAAGGAGGAAATATTTCTTGAGTCTTACAAAAACAACGCTCCTGACTCCTATTTACATGAAATAAATGGTGAAAAATTAGTATTTCTATTCTGTCTCTTATTTTCTACCCAAAAACCTGATTAATTTGTAGATATGACAATTGTTCCTAACCTGCAAGAACAAATTATTTGTTTTTTCTATGTTGTGAGTGGAGAATATACTTAATGGCATTTTTTTAATTATTTCTTTTATAAGAAAATATTTATTTTATATAGATGTTATCAATATATACATTAAATCATGTTATATTATTCTGATAATTATGTATACCAAATATTAAATAATCCAAACATTCATAGACCGGACCAATTTTCATGAAATAATTTAATTACAACAATTAAAAATAATGGATGAAATCCAACAAAATTTTAAAGGATCAAATTACGCATTATCTATAACTAATATTGTGATAAAAACTCCAACTAAACTAAAAATTTAACGCAGACTTTATGTAGTCATACGGACGTTTGGCAGATCCATGGATAAAGCAAACCTGAAGAATGTTCACACTGTTACATGACCCCCGAAAATCATAACGCAGGTATGCAATATTACGTTGGATACAAATAAATACATGCAAGTAGCATATAGCAGCGTGCAGTAGACTCAAAGTAAAAGCTTACAAGGTATAATGCAGGGATGGTATCTTATTTAAGATCCCCTTCCAGTAAAATCAAGAACCAACGCAAGCAAAGAGAAAACAGCCAACTCAACTTGAAACCCATGATATACATTACGACTTTTGCAACTTCAGTGTCGTCTTGTAGAATGCTGCTGTTTCTTCTTTTCAACATATTTGGACGAACTCTTTAAGCAAAATAACTTCACCATATCATTGAGTGGGGTCATTTCCCCAAACGTTGTCCCAAGAACCACTTGGAGCAGCCTTTGGTGCCTCAATGTAGTTTATATTTCCAGAAGAATTGTGTGGTCCAGGCAGTGGCTGTCCATTCGGACCTAGCGGACCAACCTTCCTCTGCTTAGTTCTAATCCCAAGCAACCGCAACACAAATCTAGCTAGTTCTCCATACAATAAACCAGAGCGATCAAACAGCTGCAATAGAGATCATGTAATCGACTAAAATTAAACTATATACGAAACATGATAAAATGCAAGTGGTTATATTATAGACTGGGTTCCCAGATTTGGCACTGTGCAGAGGAAACAGAAAAAATAAGATAGCTACACCCGCTATATTAGAATAAATATCAAACAAGGTACAAAGTGCATTCCGGAGAACAATTACATTGTATAGTTACTTCTATAAATAGTGAGTCTAGAAAAGCTGGTAGGAACTTGCTATTGGTTTTGCCAGAATATGCTATCATTCACCAAGCATGACCAAACTACACATAAAATTTTGTATAAAAGACAGTGGATCGTTTCTATATACCCTTTCCCATAATTTGACACCAAAAAGTTATATTTCCTGTTAATATCCAAAGTTAAACAAAATCACTGACCACTTTTTAGACAACTTTCTAATAAATAAATAAAATCCATACAAGTGATCGTCACCAAAACTATAAAAATAAAAAATAAAAATAAAAAAATCACAGCAATTCAAAAACACAGAACATGTATGATTTCTTGTTTCAGTTAAATTTCAATCTTACAACAGCCATAGAAACTGGGTATATAATTAGCAAATAGAAAAAATTATATAAAATGGAAAGAGAATGACAAATACAAAACCTGGAGAAGGGCAGACATGAACATATGGAAAGCCTGTGTGTTCTGGTCTATGAGTATTGCTATTCGACCAAAAAAGTTAACCACACCTTGCATCTGGCAACAGAGAGAAACAAGTTCAACAAATGCAAAGAACAATTTTGAACAACATATAACATGAAATCATATTCATATTAAAATAGCCCAAAATAAAAATATAAGAGTAAGCAGAGTGCCCAAAAAAGTACTTAAATATAACATCCATTTTCCTATGCTACTTTAATAACCAAGAACTTTAAATACAAGAAGTTTCATTATAGACCAATAGTTCCCAACAACAAAGATTAATAGCATGTTTGAAATAGCTTATTTTTCATAAGCTCTAGCAAAAGTTGTTAAAAATAATTGATCATTTCTTCAAAATTAACTGAATTAAACACACACAGGCATTATCCCTGTTATCATAATGTATTGTCTCCCACGTAGCTCATAGGCACTCCCAGGTCGTAACTAATACCATGAATGAAACATGAGATTCATATTCTTTTTGCACAATAGGATGCAATGACAAAATTAACAGGTTTTATCTAGAACCAACCATCACAATATGAAATAAGTTGCCAATGGTGAAGAAATTAAATATGACTTGACAAACAATCTATTCTAGTGAAATCAAATTGAAAGAAACAATGTCCATTGATACGTTCGCAAATCATCCTAACGGAAGGAAAACTAACTTCACCAAAGTAACATATGACTCACCACACGTAGGGCAGAAACCCAAAATCCAGGATGGGAGGGAGGGCCACCATATGGATTATTGGGGTCTTGATCTCCGTAAGGGCCACCACCCATGCCATAACCACCCATTGGACCGCCAAAGCCACTGTTATACATTCCACCTCCATACATCCCAGACGAGCCATACATGCCACCATATCCTCCCCTGTACATACTGTTTCCATACAGTCCCCCACCATACATTCCTCCTCCAAGTCCACCATAAGAAGATCCATACATTCCAGATCCATACCCGGAATTATAATTCAATGCAGAACCATATCCTGCATATATAATAATTAAAAACAACAACATTCATTAAAAATAGACTAACAAATAAATAGCTAAACAGAGAGGAAGAGCTACAACATGACACAATCTGCATAGCCGCTATTTCAGAGAAGAAGAAATCACCTCCATAGCCGCTATTTCCATAATTCTGCTCCCATGGCCTTGTGGGAACAGGCCTCCCAAGAGAATTTCTATTAACAGTTGTTGCATTCCTATCAGAGCTAGCAACGATTTCTCCGGGTTTTGCAGTCCCTGAAGCCTCAACTACATCACTCGTGTTGCCGGCTGACGGCGGTTTGAAAGGCGCGGGGCCAGACGAGGAACCTGCTTGTTCCCAGGGTTTAGGTGGAGGACCATTTCCTGCAACAAAAATTTATGTACACAACTAAAATATCAAGAAATTTTCAAAACAATTTGTAAAGATTCTAACGTCATACTTCGTTCCTAGGACGGTTGGAAGGCCACGATTTATCAATATCAAGTATGAAATAAACAAGAGACTACCCTTCACACCGAACAGAAGAAGCTTTTGTAAAGTGTGAGCATAGGTGAGTTAGGCTGTTTGTTTCCACACAATTAGAAAAACAAAAAGCAAAACTAAATAGTTCAAAACACAAATTAGAATATAATTCAAACACGACTCCACTGCGAGGCCAAGATAAACGAAACTCGTTTTCAGAATGTTCAGATTAAGCTTACTTCAATTCATACATAGAAAAAGGGGGCAAAAAACAAATATATGATGTTGAAGAGAATCAGATATAGATCCAGTGAAGGAAGATGGAAATCGATTGTTAATTATGTGGAGTGGGAGGGATTCTAGGGTTTTGACGAATTAAACAGCATGGCATGGCGGTGAAGAAGATAAAGTGTGTGAGGCGAATGAAAAAGAGAAGGAACCTGGGGGTTGTGTTTTAGGTTCCATGGGAATTGCAGAGAGACAGCATATACTAAGATTCTGAAATCACTTTGTGTTTGCCCCGATTACAGATTGGAAGGAGAAGGGGGTGGCTTTTGGCACCACCATCACCTTCTATACAATCATGTGGGCCCACTGCCTTCAGCCATGTAAACCACTTCTCATCCAAATCCCAATCAAATCATTTTTCATTAATTAAATAAATTCACTTTTTTTATCTGAATTTTCTGATAAATTTTTTTTAAAAAAAATTAAGAGATATAATTGTCATTAATCAAACATTAATTTAATTAAATTGATAACCTCAAGCGTGTGATTCAGTAGTAAGGGCCACGTTTAAGCAAGGTTAGGGGTTCGAATTTGTCTGTGTATGCAATCGCGTTAAATTTTGGGATCAACTATCCCACTCTTTGAGGTGCCTCCAACCTAGCAAGAAGTTTAGTCACTCCCTGGTGGATACTCCAGGGACGAAATAAAAAAATTTAATTAAATTGGTGTAACTAGAATTGAATCTAATTGTACCAAAATTCGTAATTTTAAATTTTTTAATTGGTTGTTGATTTTGTGTTCACACGGTTAACAAACTTTTTATTATTTTTAAATTCACATAATTATAATTGGAATTAACTCTAATTTGCAAAGTCCGTAGATTTTACAAAAAGTAAATATATGAATCCATAGGTTGAGGATATAAGAGAATTTTTTTCTTCTCTAACTTTATGACGAGTTTTAAAATATGAGTGAATTTAGTATCTTGTTAATAAATAAGTATTAAATTTAATATATATTTTATTTAAAGTATATTGTACTTATATTACTTTAATATGTTTTTGATTTTTTAATGTATGAATATATTTTAGATTAAATGTACTAATTTAATATGTTAATATTTTAATATTTTAGCTTTAAATATATAAATTTTTGTGTGCTAAGACTTTCATAATTTTTTATTTTAATTATTTTATTTTTATATTTTTATATAACTAGTATTTTAGTGTATATAATGTATAGACATGTTTATTATATATAATTTATAACATAATTAAATTTTATAATAAATTTTATATGTAAATAAATACTATGCTTATATATATATATATATATATTTAAAATTAGTATATATAAATATTTTAAAATATAAAAATATTTTTAGATTATAATAAATATTTTGTATTGTAATAAAAAAATATTTTTAGTGACTAGTTATTTATTTTAAAATATTAATATTTAATTTATAAATAATTATGATAAATAAAAACTGAATTAGATAAAAAAAAATTAAAAAATTGAAGAAAAATCCTTTAAAGTGCTCTCAAGATAAAATATTTAATGTATAAGGATTAATATTCTTATATGTATTTATCCCTAATATTCTTGGCATAAAAAAGGAAAAAAAATTCTAATTTTTTATTGAGCTCATAAGCTTACTCATTTGATCACAAGTTTCATGGGACAAATACAGATCATGAGAAAAAAGACCATTTATTTCACAAGTCAAACTTATTTGATAGTTAAAAATGCAGGTTTCATGAATCAAATCTTAAACGGGCTAGTTAGCTTGTATACTCGTCCTTACTTTAAATGGCAAAAAATGGTAATGTGTGACTGCTTTAAAAATTTATAAAATATATTTGGATGAAAAATTTAAATGAAATAATTCATTTTTTAAAGAATTTTAAATGTCTTAGAGTGAAATATCGTAGAGAAATTTACAAAGAATTTGAAATCTAAACATTTGTAAAAAAAATTAAAATAATTAAGTTTTGAAATTCTTTAAAAAAGTAAGAATTTAAAATTTTTCATATTTTTTCTTTTCTCCTTTTTTTCTTTTTGTTTTTTCCCCGACCTCTCTCACTTCTATTTCAAAGTCAACATAAAAAATATTAACAACTTTTAATTATTTAATATTTAAAAATATTTTTAAAATTATTAAATATTATCTAATATAAATTTTTAAAACTATTAAATATTTAAAAATTGAAATTTTTTATTTTTATAAAATTTAATCTTAAAATTTCAATATATATATATGAGGAGGGTTATATATATATATATATATATATATATATATATATATATATAATCAATTTTATTCAATTCAAAATTCAAATTACCATACTCAAAAGAATTTAAAATTTAAGAAATTTGAATAAACATATCCTAACAACATATTTTAAAATAATTAAAAAAAAAGTAATTCAAATTTTAAAAATTTTAAATTTCTTGAATTTCAAAAAATTTCATCTAAAATCAAGTACTTAGTTATATATTTTGGTTTGAAAACTTAATTATTATTTTTTAAGATAATTCAAGAACCTATCGATTAATTTAACTTTTTTTTATATTTTTCAGAAAAGGAATGTTTGTTTTAATATATAATATTGTAATTTTATGAGTTATGTTTTTTTTAATTGTAATATCTCAAAGTCAAGAACCAATCTGCATTCTATTTTTCAACATGCTAGACTTTACAGTCACTATCGTACTAGATTTTACAATCAGTATATCAAAATATAGAAAGATTTATTCATTTTATTGTGTCTAGGAAGATTTATTTCTAAATATAATATTATACTTTTAGATTACATTCTAAAAAGGAATATGTCTATAGATATTATTCTCGTGAAACAGGGAGTTCAAAATAAAAACAAAAGAATTAAAAGTTCTTTTATTAAGACCATCATGTGCCTATAATTTCGGCCGATTATTATCTGACATAATTGAATTTGAAATGTTGCACAGAACCTCGTCAAGATTATTGGAACTCAAGCAAAATTGTAATTTGTCTCTGATTGAAGATTTATCATAAATCTACTTTTAAAATTAGAGTATTGTGATATCAATACTTCGTGACATAGGTAGCTTTAACTTAAATAGTTTTGATATTTAAATTAATTAAACAAAAAAATAAAGTTAGTAAATACTTATCAAACATTAAAATTACTAAAAGAATTGTTTTGAAATAAAAACTTGAAGTATAAATCACTTTTCTCTGAATTTATTTTAAGTAAATGAATGTAAGAAATTAAAATCTTCTCAAGTAAATCTCCATACTCGAACCTTTTAAACGTGGGTTACTGTTGGCGTGGCGAGCGTGTTTGAAGACCAATAATATTGTGTTGACTGCGCGTGTCTGCAGCACCACACCTTTGCGACGAAACTTCTTTACCATATTCATCTTTTTATTTGAAATGGAAAAAAAGATGCAATCACCCAAAAGAATCAACCAATCCATCTAGAGTCTAGACACTATCTACGTATATTATATCTATACAATTACAACATCTCAGAACTATTTATCGAAGTCCTGACTACTACTACTACCACTAAAAATTTCTATGCTGCTGCTACGTGTTCAATATATACAGAATTATGTATTTAACATGCAAATACCCCCCTTATGAACCGCATTTTTGTTTCTTCCAAAAAGCTCATGATAATTAGGCAATACACTTGGCACAAGTCGATTCAAGCTCCTCCAGCTGCAGACCTTGAGAAGATTGTGAAAATTAACATGTTGTCAAAGCATGACTTGAATTTTCACATCGAAGTCACCCGCCAGATGCTATAAGCTGCCTCCCAAGTAGCCATTGCTACTGCCAGAACTGCCTAAAACGCAAGGCATATCACGAACAAGAAACCTCACGCTACGTGTGCCAATATCATCCAATATTTCTATACACTCTTGCAAATCAGCGTCATTCACCAACATCACCCATTCCTCTTCATCATCTAGATATTTGAGCTGGAATGACCCATTTTGTAGTTTGAATCTTGTTGCAACTTCTTCATATAGCCTGAAACAACCTGCAGATGGATCAAACTTGAAACGAATTGTGTCTTCTCCGTAGGTGGCTTTGACAATTAGTATTGACCCGCTATCAACAATGGTTGATTTGACTTTGGACTGGTTCTGGTTCTGGAAACTCTCAGAACCTGATGAATTGCTATGCATCATTGAACCAGAGCCATTAGATGAGTCTGTCAAGCTTGAGGAAGTAGGGTGGTTAGGTTCAACAACCCCATCATCCCCATCCACACCGATGTCCATCTCATCACCAATCAAGTAACGTGAACTCGGGCCAACGATATTGTGTTTAAATTTTTCTACTCTCAAACCACCCTTGTTTGGAATCCTTTCATCCCGTTCTTTTGCAAGAAAAGAACCCAAACAAGCTTGTTCAGCACAATCTTGCACCTTGGTGCAAAGGCTTGCTGTCTGGCCCGAACCATCATCCATTGCCATTGATTTTGAATCTTCACTACAATCAACTGCGTTCTTCAATTTTCCCTCCAACTTAATTGAAAAATTCTCATCTTCACTACAAGGTGCAGTTGGTACTGAGACTGCCTCTAGTGTATCAGGCGCACAGTCTTTTATAGTATTTTTCTCAGGAAACATAAGACTCTTGTGTGCATCAATTTCCTGGATGATTGACCCTCCTGCTACAAATGCCCCCACAGAGGGATCAAACTTCAACCCTCCTTCCACTCCCTGGACAGAGTTGAGCACAGTCTGTATCTTCTTCAATGATCGATTCACTTTATTAATCTTGCGTGATGGCCACCTTGAAATTCCATGTTGCCTGCATATCCTTTTCAGAGTTGTTGGGCAAACTGGTCAAAGAAGAAATATTTGTCAAGAACATACTTGTTTCAATTAACAAGAATTTCCTTTTAGAAATATTGAACATCTTTTTTGGACAACCAAATGGCATTCTTTATTTAAGATATAACAGATGTAATGTAATACTCTATCAAGTTAAATTGTTACAAACGATGATGTTATTGAATTACACTTGGCTTTGAAGTTAGGATACCGCAAGTCGCACTTTGTAAACACCTCTCTTGTATATTTCAATATATTAATTAACAATTGAGTATTGCTTAAAATTCAAAGTCGTAACATGCAATCGGCACCATTTAAACAGTTCCACCATAAGATAATGAGTGAAATGCATTCATTGTTTTCCATACAAAGTAGTAACTACAGAAGAAAAATGAAATTCATAATAGCTTTCAGAAGGTATACAGCTCAAATGATGGTTAAGATTAACCGATAACCCCAACAAGTGCAAATCTAATAAAAACTAACACCAGTCATCTTAACCCAAAATAAATAGGCCAGATCAATGAATACACAGAAATTAGTATAGATAATGTGGGAATCTAACCACCAATGTGTTTTGCAGCATCCTTCAGACTACCAGAAAAGTATTGCTGGAGAACACTCAGACTAACATTCTTCTCTAGCGTACTTCTATTTTTCTGGACCTGCCTTTTTGATCCATTTCTTTCCTACACGACAAAAAGATGTTTCACCGGAAATATTAAAAACGATTACACTACCAATAAATTACAATGTTGATGCATAAACTATATAAAGTTTTTGAACCATTAGCATACACATTTATAACATAAATAAATCAAGTGTGATGGACATTCAGTATTTTTGTTCCCTGTTCTACTCCATGACTCAATCACTTGTAGCAAATGTTTCCTAGGATAGAGAAGCAATTTCACATTTAATTCCACCATTATCACTATAATAATAAATTATCATCAGCCAATACTTGTAGATACAGAATCATCAATTCCAACAGAAATTTTATATCGGAGCATCCCTTGTGAAATTTATTTTAAACAGAATAAATAACCATCACAGCACTACATTCCTTGTCCACGTAAAAATAGAAGATAAAGAAATCTCATAGTGGTTAGCACTATTAAAAAAAATCAAGAATCAGGACTTACATGATCCAATGCTTACAATGCAGTTCCATGTTAAGAATGTCATTATTGTTGTGTGATTAAGAAAGTCTTCTTGGTTAAGTAAAGAATTACCAGAAATATATGAATTTTAAGAACTTTAAGAATGCTTATTATATTCATTAGCTAGCCATACATTTCAGGAGGAAAGCTATTCACAAAGTTACACATTAACAAGAACGTGCTATCACAAATTTTGCAAGATAATAAAATTCATTTATTAGGGTCAAAGAATGGCCTGTGTACCTGGCTAGGAGAAGGCTCAATTTCATTGTTTCCAAGGTTAGTTGCCTTCAATGACATCTTCTGGGAAGAATCACGGTCACCATTTATTAATGGTATTTGAGAGTTTCTACTTGACAAAGGAAAAAAACTAGGTACATTTTTCTTTCCAAATCCCACTTGTGAGCTTCCTATTCCTGATAATTCGACATCTGAAACTGTCCTCAAACTCCTACAAATCCTCTGCATGGTACCTGAGAGGTTGTCTAATAAAAGTTGTTGCTCTGAACTCCCTCTCATATTGGCAGGCAGAAAGAATTCCAATATGTAATCATCATCATTAGTATAAGTACTCCTTAGCCTAATTGCAACTGCAGCATTCAAATTATACTTGCGTGCATGATGGACAAGTGGATATTCACTAATATCATACGTCTTCACATCCGGATAGAAGAAAGGATGGTTTGATTGAAGAGCTTTCCCAGCTACACCTTTTCCTTCCTCAAGATGATGTTCCATGCATGCACGGACAAATCCTGTCATTGCTCTGTCAGTTATATAGCAAGCTGATTCTTCAATGCACAGTATGCCTTTTTCACTGGAAGTTGAATGACCCTCTTTAATTTGTATCCTTGTAGCTTCACCTCTGGAGCCCTCAGTGTAACAGGGAATCCATGTCAGTGCCAGCGGTAATCTATGAGCATGACAGACAGAACGTAACACATCAACTATCTCAGTCAAAGTAGCTTTTTTGTTGTTTGAAAGACACTGCAGAAGAGCAAATAATATTGTAAGTGCAAAACTCCATATAAAACAACATCTCAATCACCCTATCCCCAAATTAATATTTGAAGATAGTTCAGCTCAACTTGCTTTTTTCTTGCCTCACAATTAAGATGGGGAAATATCAATAGGCAAAGTAAAAGTCTACGCAAATATACCTCGGGAAGAAGTCGAAGAGGCTTAGTAGTCCTTAAATTTACAAGCTGCAGAAAGTCATGATAAATACATTTATCATTACTACCTTCAATTGTAATATAATGTGAAAAATTAAAGAAAGGTTACATTTTGTAAGAAATTGAAGAGCAATAAATTGAGGGTAAGGAAAATTCTGAACTTTAGGGCCAAGTCAAGTGATGATGCAACATTAGATGCAGTGAGACAGACAAAAAGTGCAGAAAGGGAAATAACAGAAGAAAAAGCAAAAGATACCTGAAGTGCACGACAAACAATTTCCAATTCTTTGTCAAAATCTGCCTTTTCCTTTGTAGTGACAAGTTCCAGTACAGCACAGCACGGCAGTTCAGAGTGCATATCAAATATGGGAAATGCAATTGATCCACGAACCTTGTGATTAATTGCATGTTCAAACCTTAAGTACTCACTCATACTGTAATAACCAACATCTGAAGTCCACTCAGGAACTTTGGAGGTAAACACACGACCAGGAAGTCCTAGGAAACAACCAGATTTTCCTTCTGCAGAAAATGTAAATGTCCTGGACACTTCACGATACCCTGCGAGCATTTGATCTAGCAAATAAGGTTGCTCACTTGTGCTTAAGATGAATTGATCACCATGCTTTATGGGTACCCAAACTTGAGCCAATATTCCCCCACCAGCTGATTCCTTAAAGAAGGACAAAGCCCTCAGCATTCTCTCATCAAGTGACAAACCAGGTGGCCTGGACATAATATAATTTCCGGTATCAAAGGCATTACTATGTTGAGAAGAGCCATTAGTTTTTAGCTTAGAATTCAAGTTATTTCCATCATTTGAGTTGCTGAAGAAACCAAGTAGGGTATCCATTTGCTGACACCCAACTTTCTCCCCATACATGGGCGAGCTTTCCATATCATTGTTATTTTTGCCAACTCGTGACATATAGCATTGCCCACTGTTCTGTTGGACTAGATTGAATCCATCAGGCAACGGATATGGTAACGAGGCAAATGATGGAAGCTCATTAGCCAAAATCTGATCAGTTATGGATGGGCTATCGCACAAGCCAGCATAAGTATCAAAGTTCATGAGCTCAGAAAAGCTATTGGGCATATCCTCTGATATTGAATTTCTCATTCCACCATCTAACGATGTTGACCCCTCCAACTGTGCTCTAGAAGATTGCCAATCCCCAATGCCTCCTCCCTTGGGGGAAAAAGGGTATTCCATACTTAGGTTGGGTATGGAATTATTGAAATTTAACCAATGTTAAAGTTCCTCTGTGTAGAAATTTGCTCGAGACATTGCATCCATGTTCATAGGCATTCTTGAAGTCTGTAAGTTTGTATGCTCAAATTAACTACCTATATCATCAAACAAATTAACATCAGCAAAAAGAAAACCCAAAAATAAAATTTCCAACATCAATAATTAGCAAACCTACACTATCACAAGAGCAAATTCTTGAAAATTGCTGAGATTTAAGCACTGTACAGGCACAGGCACATGCTAAAGATCAAACAAAAAGTATTTTTTTTAAGAGAAGAGAATTAATAATTTCCACTCCTCGGGCAAAAAACATGCTGCATCAGCAAAACGTTGATCACGTTAAACTTGCTCTAGCCTATATGGGGGTGTTTTCCAGTAAAACAAAATAAAATGCCCAACATAAATCGGCATATTTCGAATTTACTAATTACACCAAGAACTGACGTTGAGCTGATTTACAGTCCTTCAGAAGGCACAAATTAAATATTTATCTAACTAACATCCATCTTATCCATCCTTCTCATTGTCAACCGTCTTCACCACTAGAAAAATCCACCATCAAACTTTAAACCTTGTCTTTGAAACTAGAGGTTCCCAAAGAAAATTCAATCAAAAAGCCAGGTTGAAAAGAGATGAATTGAAAAGACATCTCAAACACATACAGTAAACGAGTCTTGGTTTAAAAACTCAGAGCGACCATTCAACACCAAAAAAAAAAAAACAGACACGCATAGTGTAAAAATCAAGTCATTAAAAAACTAACAAAGTTAACTGAATAACATGGAAATTAGGGTTCCCAAAACCTGAATGTTGGTGGGGAGTAGAGAGAAACGGTGTAAGATACAAGGGGGAGAGAGAATTTGTGAAGCTCATCAAAAATTGGCAAATAGTGAAATAGATTAGTGAGGGGGTTGCAATCCTCGTTTTGGTATGCGAAATGAAATGAACAAAAAGCAAATGAGGAGACAATAAATTTTGCAAAGAAATTGGGGATTGCTAACATGTGAACTATGAAGTGAACCCTATAAGATAGAAATAGCTTAGGTAGGACAAGCAGCGAATGAATCACCGACCTTAAAATCCTCGAGCATGACGAAATCTTTGTCCATAGAATTCAACAAAACAGGAGCAGCTCAGCTCTGAAGTGAACGCAGTGATAGTTTAAAAATAATAAAATTAAAATTAAGAAGAAGAAAAAATCCGAACAGAAATTTGGTGACGGAAGTACCAGAGAAAAGAAGAGAAGAGAAGGGTTGCTAAAAATAGAAAGACGGTTTTGGTAGCCGTTTACACCCTTGTACGGCGTTTTTAACTATGCCATCATATCTTACACCGTTTCGATCGGAGATTTTCATTTTCATTCCTATAAAATATAAATGAGTTAAGGCTTAAATATATATTTAGTGTACTTAAATTTAGGATAAATTTATTTTAATTTTTTAAATTTAAAATTATTATTTTTAGTCTCTATAATTTAAAAAAAAATTAATTTTTATATTCAAATTTTGTTAAAAAATTTATCAAATATTATTATATAAAATTTATCTATTAATATTTCTATCATTAAAAATATCACATTAAATCCGTTTAATATTGTATAACTGTCTTAATTAATCACTTTCAAATATTTTATTGGTGATTTAAGGGGACTAAAACAAAATTTTTAAAAATTACAAAAATTAAATATAAAAATTTTATATTTTAAAAACTAAAAATAAATTTATCTTAAATTTGAGAGACTAAAAACATATTTAAGTAATAAATTAAATATTTTTATTCCAGTGGAACTTTGTCTCAAGGATCTCGCTTTTTTTTTTTTTATCCACGATATTCAGAATCGTTAGTGGGACACTGATTTTTTTTTTCATTAGTATCATCAAACTATATTTTGTGTCCATTTGGAAAGAATTATCTATGTGCATGGATGTATTAACATTTAGGAGATTATTTCGATTTAATTAATTTTCTAAAATTCAAGTTTTTGCAAATGGGTTCAATATTTAAAATAAAAGTTTGAGTTTAAGATATATGCAACTGTGTTAAATGTTTAAAAATAAAGTTGCACATAGTGAACCTACTTAATTGAACAGAATTGTCTCTTATAAAGAATGTTTATGAAACTTTTTGTTCATTAAAATTCCGTAGCTTTTGCTTATTAAATTTGGAACTATAATATTATTTTGTTAAATTCAATGTCTTGTGGTTTGGATTGATTTGGTTAATTTATTTTTAATAAATTAATGTTTGAAATATCTTTATAGGCATATGAGATGTTAAAAATGGATGTATTACTGTATATACCTATTATAAAAATGATATCATGATATGTAATATTTTAGTTTTTATTTTTTAATAGATTACTATATACTTTAAATGTTTAAAAAATTAATTTTTCATATTTTCTCTGAATATTCATTCATAATCATTTAATATGTTATTTATGTAAGATATATAAAGTGTATCGGTCATATATATATATATATAAAATAATTGCTTGTTATGCGAACTTTTCATTTGTCTTATTCAATCATGTTTAGTTTCATTTTAATATTATTGACTTTTTGGAGAGAGTTTATTTAATATTTTTATTATATTTGTCATATTAAAGGAAAGATTTATTTTCTCACAAACAATAATCAATTATTAAAATTAAATATATATTTTATCTTTAAAATTTAAATATTATTTTTATACATTATTTTTTATTTATTTCAATATTTTTTAACTTTTTTTTAATGCATCATTTTATATTTATTTCAACATTTTTTAAATCTCTTATCTCTCTGAATATATATTTTTCATATTTATTACAAATTTTTTATAAAATTAACTATAATTAAAAAAAATTATATTATAATATAAATTATTTATCATAAATTTAAAATATAGTTTATATTCAATTATGTAAATTATTTATTATAAATTTAGTTATATAAAATAAATAATTTATCCTGTACATTGGAAAGAATAAAAGGGTAATAATAAGTAAATGAAAATTTATTAGCTAAGATAAAAATAAAGTTGCATTTTCTATCAATTGTTCATTTTATTAAATTATATTTTGCTAAGATAAATATTTTTAGGGTTATCATTTCAGTACTATATTATTGTACATATTTATATATTTGTGTTGTTATATTATTTTAGTCATTTGTGCAAATTCTACACATATATGTTATTATACATATATTTAAATATTAATTATATATTAATCATAAGTAGTTAAATATTTATTTTCACCGCAAATAACTGAATTGTAAAATATGATAAATTGGTGGATCATTACATAATTCAAATAAATAAAAAATCTGTTTTTTATTCTCCATTTGTTCAATTGATACTTTATTTTATTTCTTTTTTTTTTAACTGATTTAGCGATTCGCAGTAAATATAAAAAAAATAGATTTAGCATTTTAAAATAACTTAGTAGCTTTGTTAAAACAATGGATCAAAGCCAATTAGCTTGATATAAAAAGTTTAAATCAAACAAAATTTTACATGTATAGAGAGAGCGAGAGGAAGGGGAAGAGAATAAGAATAACCAAATAGTTTTAGAGTCCATCACATTACAAACTCGTTGTAAATAGATCTGATTAAGGTATTAACAAACAAAAATACTTTTATTGTTCTCAAATTTTTGTTTAAGGTATTAACAACATCATAATATTGTTAATAAAAAAACGTTATCATTAATCATTACTAGTATAATATGGTTATAATTTTTTTACATAAAAAATATTTTTTTAGTAATAAAAAATTAATATTATACCATATGTTATAAAAATGAATTATAAAAGGGTCAACTATTTAATCCACAAAATTATTTTTTATTTTTTGAAAAATATTAGTTTCATAATGACTTGTGATTAAGGATAGCAAATAAACTCGTACTTGTGAGTAATATTCGAACTTATCTCAACTTTGACAGAGAATACTTGATTTGGCTAAATACGAGTACAGGTAAAACCCGAAATATTAAATCGGGGACAGAGACGAGATGCATGTTTAATACTCGTTCCTCATTTGATTGTTTTAAAAAAAATTAATATTTAATTATGTGTAATTTTATTATGATGTGAAACATTTGTGATTATTTAATTATTAAGAAGTCTTTTGATTAAAATATTAGATAAACAAATAACTCAATTATAATTGTAATATAATGGAAAGATAAGCTAAAAATTATTGTGTATTTTTTTGCAAAAAAAAAACTTTGATAGGTACGGGAGTACAAGTACGTATACCCGATACTCGACGAAGATCGGGATGAGATGAAAATTACATACCTAACAGAGATAGTGATGGGTTTGAATCGCGAAGACGGGGATGTGTATCGTAAAACCATACCCAATTTGCCTCGTTGTCATGCCTACTCATAATAAACAAAATGGTTAGCCCATGGTTTTTTTTTAAATATAATTATTACTCTCTTTTTTGTTTGTTAAAATATTTATAATTTTACTTATTTTATTTTTTAGTTCTTGTAGTTTAAAAATAAATATTTTTAGTCTTTATATTTATATTTTTCATGTATTTTTAAATCATATAGTTTAAGATAGTTTCTTTACTTTTTATATTTATAATTTTTTAATCTTTTTAGTTTTTTTTTTTAACGTTGATAATTTTATATAGATGTGACAAAAGTAATTAAATTTCGTGTGTTTGATATCAAATTTATTTTGTTAGAACTATTCTAAATTACAATCTTTCATAACCATTTTGTAAATTTGAACCCTTACTCACAATATCGATTATTTAGACACGCTTTTTTATCCTTATAAAATTGAATGTCTTTGCCACATCAACACAAAATATAATGTTAAAAAAATTGACAATAGATACTAAAAGAGTCACAAAACTATAAATATAAACTAAAAAATTTCATGTTAAATTACAGAAACTAAAAAATTGAAGAATATAAGTATAGGGTTTTTAAAAGTTTATTTTAAACAATAAAGACTAAAAGTAAAGTAAGTAGATTTATAAAAATTAAAAAAATATTATAACTTTTTTTAGTAAAATTTTATTTTTATTTACTTGTTAGTTTCAAATTTCAAAACAACATTAATTAATGTATTGTCAATTATATCATTATATTTCACTTGATTTTTAATTGATTTACACATGACAACTAATATGTAATTATTATGAAATAAAAATAAAGAAAAATATAATAAGAAACATTAAAATCACTTTATGCGAAATAGAAACGTTTATCATGTTTTTTATTTGTGTCAAACAACCTTAATTAAAGCAATAATTATTAAAAAGAAAAAACACAAAGTTAGTATTTCTTAACAACATAAATGATATTTTCTATTACACATATACGAGGAAATCTATTTGCTCCAGGATTAAGTTTATTTTAACTTATTATATTTAATAACACATGTTTTACATTAAATTTTAATTATTTAATCGTTAAATTTAAAACTTTTAATATATAAATAAAGTCTATAAATTTTTAAATAATTTAAAAATTATTTAATATTTTATTTTATTAATTCAAGTTAATATGTAAATAAATTTATAATTATCCATCTATTTGAATAAATGAAATTAAATATCAAATAATTTTCAATTTTTTAAAAAATTTATAAATTTAATTAAATTAAATTAAATATAGAACACAAGTTATTAAATGAAATACATTTTAATAAATTTAATTATGGAATAAACAAATCTACCTATATATATATATATAAATTTAAACCGAGAAAAATACATGCATGTACCATAAATTTTCAAATTTTGTTTTCATGAATTCCCGATTTGTGGCGTCTTTAATTTTGTTTTAGCAAAGATGGCATAAGTAGCGTAACGCGTAAAACTTTGACAAAGAGAAGCTTTGAAGTTTGAATGATGGCAGTGGGACTTGGAAATTGGAATATTGGGATTACCTTCCCTTTTTCTTTGGGATTTCATATCATCTTCTTTATTACCATACCAATTTCTACGCCACTCCTAACTAAGTTCTCAAAATTCTGCAAATTACGTATTTCATTTGAGTTGAGAAATTGATCTCTAACTTTATAAAGAAAACTTTATGATAATTTAATACATTTAAATTGTTAAATTTGTAATAATTTATTATAATTTTTATATTTTAAAGTAAGAGAATCTGAATCTAGAGTTCACGATGCCATGGACTATTTTTTTTTTTAGAAAACAAAAACAATACTATATTTTCTTTCAACAAAATCATATAATAAGAAATGGCTCTTTTAATTTTTTATATATTAAAATAATGAAACTATTCCGGTTAGATGTACACGTCTTGATTTGAAAAACTCAACTTATTCAATGCCTCACATTAATTAACACAATTTATGTAACTTCCTAAGAATACTGTTTCGTCTCTTTTACGATATTATGCACACTACGATTTCTTGTATGTATATCACAAGGTCTGCTGTACCTTATCTAAATTATAAATAAGGGAAGAGACACTTGTATGAAAAGATGATTGTGAGAGAAAAAAATATTGAAATTTCATACTTCTGAGTAAATAATCATAATAGTATAAGTAATTAATATGAATCCATTTATTTTAAGAATAAGTTTATATAGATTTATTTTATTTAATAATTTATATTATATATTAAATTTTAATTATTTAATTAATGAATTAAAATTTTTAATATATAAGTTAAATTTATAAAAATTTTAAAACTATGTGATATCATGTTTTATTAATTTAAATTCACATATAATTATAAAAATATTTTATACATTGATTTAAATTAATGAAGCGAAATATTAAATAATTTTTAATTTTTTTAAACTTTATAAAAAATTTATACATTAAAAAAACTTAATTCAACAATTAAATTGGTTAAAATTTGATATACAATATGACTTATTAAGTGAATTAAGTTTAATTAAACTTAATAAGTGACTCCCTCTCTATTTTTATATTAATATATAAAAGTTATATCTATATTAATATATAAATGAAATACTCATTTTAACAGTCACGTTAATTTTTACATTTGATAGATCATTATATATTTTATTATTAACAAAATTTTAAAATTATTATTTTTAACAAATCTATTACTTAAACTCAAGACACTGAGAATTGGGATCAACCGTAACACCAATTGAATTAGTATATTTTTATTATGTAATTATTTTATTTTTAAAATAAATACAAAAAATATTTTGATCCCAATAGAGTGAGAGAGAGAGATTTTAAAAGTTGTGGAAAGAAATGGTTTAGAAAAAAAAAGTTATGAAAATAAAATTATAAGATGTATAATGTGAATTGAGAAAAAAGGTGAATCAAAAATAGAAACTAAATTGAAGCTCCTTAAAGAGCTATCTATGCTCCTTTATATATAACAAGAGAATAAATGTAATTGGTGTCTCTCTTATTAAAGGAAAAAAAAAGATAGTTATTTAAAAGTGTGTCTCTCTCATTTAATAAAAATTAAAACAAAAAAAAATTATAGAGTGCGGTAGTTATTTTAAAAAGTGTGAGTGATTTATAATTTATAAAAGAGTAATTTATGGATAAAATTAAAATTAAAATATATGTAAAAAAAGATTTATCATTTTTATAATAGTCATAAATTCATAATAGTTGTAAAGGTTTCCTCAACAGTTGCCTTTTATATATAGTAAAGAAACATTGATATTTACATTATTATTTGAGGGAATGGTGTTATTTAATATCTATATTTTTGGATAATCTTACTGTTATAACTATATATATATATATATATATAATTTTACTTTATAATTATCTATATTTTTAATAATCACTTATTATGATATAATTTTTTAATTATTTTTTTAAAATAATTTATATAATTATAAAATACCTTTTATACGCTAGTAAATGTAATATAGATAATTTATGAAACATAATTTATGAAACGTAACTTATTTAAGTGAATAAAAGTGTCGCCTTATCTGAATTATAAATATAATTTATGAAATCTAACTTATTTAGTTGAATAAGATTTGTGACTGCCGTAAATTTTTTCCCACTAAGTTCAGTTTTCAACAAAAAAAATTATATATATTATATTTAATTACTTTTTTTCTTCATAGGTTCACTAATTTTATATTTTAGTTTCTACAATCAAAATTTTTTCATATACATTACATTTATGATTTTAGTTTACGTCTTTCATAAAGATTAAAAGGTTAAATTTATAAAAATATAAAATATATATATATATATATATATATAATAATTATAATTGAGACTAACAGATAAAATTGATGAAATTAAACGATAGTAAAATTAGAACTTGTAACATTATACTTAGAGATTTTTTTTTCCTAATTGAGTGATATGTGTGTATGTTTTCTTTTTTGCTTAAGTTAAGAATCATGGTGACTAAAATCTTTGCTTCTTCTTCTCTTAGTTTTGAAAAGGCCTTAGTTTTGGGTGCTTCAGGGTTGGTTCCAGTTTCTTCTCCCTATAGTTAAGAAATTATGGGTTGGTCCGGAGCTTGGGAGTAGGGATAAGAATAGGTCAAGTTAAACTTTGAATATATAGATTGAGTTTATTTTACAAAATTAAAATATAAGTTTGGCCTATAATCTATTATAGACTTTTTTATAAATTTAATTTTTCTAAGTCTGGACTAACATATTAACTTATTTAAAAGTCTATTTATATTAATAATGTTAACTAAGTCAATAAACATAATTTTTAAAAATTCAATAAATTTATTTTTAAAATGTAATTTAGTTGACATTATTGAAATTTAAATTTTAAAAGAAATATTAGAAAAAACTTTAATCATTTTTTGTTAAAAGGTCAATTCATGCATAACTATGTATATTGTTGTACACTCACACATAGGTCATAAGTTTATAAATCAAAAATTAATTGAATAGAAAAAAAATTTAAATATTAATCATTTATTCATAGTTTTAAAAACCGGACCGGTCATCAAACCGGTTAAGGTATTGGGTCAGTGGGTCAAAGGTTGAATCGGTGGGTCACTGGTTGAACCGTATGACTCGATTTTTATTTATTTATATTAAAAAATATTCATATTAAATATATTTATACTTATAAATTTTAATAAATTCATATCTTATTTTAAATTTAAAATTTTCTATCTTATTTAAAATTATTTTTATTTTTATTTTGTAAAAAAATACATAAAAAAATTACATGTTAAACGGTATATTAATACAAATTAAAAATATAAATAATATGTACATATATAATATGCTTGCAATTAATATCACAAAATAATATATGTAATATTTACATAGATATTGAATTATTAAATATATAATTTAAAATTAATAATATACTTAAAAGTTATTTAAGTTGTATATATTGCAAACAAATATATTAGAACAAGTAGTCATTGTTGTATTTAATAAGACTCCTTGCTTTTTCATTAAAAGATTCAATTTTCATTATTATTTTTGTGATTTATGGTCCCTTAAAAAAAATTTATAAAAAAAAATGGTTGAACCAGTTTGACCCACCGGTTCACCGGTTGAACCGGAAAATTGACCGGTTCAATCCGGTTTGAAGCGGGTCGACTGCATAACCGATCCAACTTCAGATTCGGACCGGCTGGACCACCGGTTCCCGGTCCGACCGGCCGGGTCGGTTCGGGTTTTAAAACACTACATTTATTTTTGTTTTATAATTTTATTTATTTATTTATTTATTTATTTTTAATAATATATGTATATTAATTTTTTATTATATTATATAAATAAATAGACTAACCTATCAGGTTTAGTAGTATTTTTTATAAAGCATAAACCCAATCTTTTTATATAAATAGGTTTTTCTAAAAGTCTAAACTTGATTTTTTTTATTAAACATGTTAGGCTAGATCAAACTTTAAAAATGTTAGGTAATAAGTGTTTGTTTAAGACCTAATTCTCATCCTTACTTAGAAGGTTCAGAGCTCGGACATTCTTCATCAATCTTCTTCTTCTTTCTTTTCTTCAATTTTGGTTGCTTAGAATCGAGGTAAGGAAACTATGACTTGATCTTGGTAGATGATTGTGTGGATTTTTATGTTGCATGGGTAATACGAATGTTCGTTGATGCATAATTATTTAAATGTTAAACTAATTTGTTAGGAGACTTGTTGTTCTTAGTTTATTGGAGATTTTGAGGTATTTAAGATTTTTGAGGGAAAACCTTGATATTATATCCAAATTTTTATTATGAGTTGTTTTGCCATTGAAAATTGAAGTATTATGATCCTTTAGATGATTTTTTATGATTTATATTTGAGTTTGGAGCTTTAGATGGAATAAAGAGGTATAAAAACATTAAAATTGCAAAAAAAAAATATAGATAGTCTTTATCATGAAATGGAGTCGTTTTGAAACGACTAATCGGAATTGAAAATGAGAAATAAGAGTGTCTTTGAATAAAAATGATTGAGTCATTTTGAAATGACCAAACAAAAATGGAGATGATAATTAAGAATGTTTCTATAAGTATTGTGATTTTACAAGTTTTTTTTTTTTACGATATCATTGATGTATTGTATCTTATCCATATTTTATTTATATTAGTGAGAAAAAAGACAATGATACTAGTGTCTACATGAAAAAAAAAAGACAAAATAATAAATTTATCATAATAATTTATATGATTATTAGAGATTATATATAATTATTAAAGATAACATAGAAAAAAATAAAAGTGAATATTAAATAATGAATAATCTTTATTATTAGTGTAGATTAATCTTATATTTATCGTGAAATAATTAAATCATTCATAATAAAACAATATGTTATCCTCATTTTTAACTGTTGTTTTGTAACTTTAAAACATAATATATTTATTTGGTAGTCTAATGTGAACATTGTTTTACTGTGTTGATACAATTTTTTAAAAAATTATGAAGTTTTGCATTGTCTTAAAATTCTTTTAAAAAATTTATTAACAATCAAAATATTTTATTAACAATTTTTCAACACTTCATAATATTATTGCATTATATATAATAAATATAATTTTTTTAAATCACTTTGCCTGTTTTTATAGAAAAAAAAGATATAAATATACTTTTATATGTTTGACTTGGACTATATTTTCTTATATATCTTAACTAAAAATTTGAAATTTACCTTTATATTCTTTTACATAAGTAATATCAATTAATATTGAAATAACATACAAAAATAAAATCAATTAATATTGAAATTTACATATATGCAAAATTACCACTAAACTAATTAGAAAAGATAGAAGAGAAATAGCTAAAAAAAAATGCATTGATCTCAATATTATTCATCATGTCTTTCATGTGTCATTGTTTTGTCTCGAACTACATATTTCATGAAGTTTGAATGTTGTTGATATTGGTAATTAAACAACTTAAACTATGTTTTAATTTTGTTAATTGTGATATATAAAAGTTTAAAAAAAATTACATAAGTTAACTATTTTTATTAGTTGTAATCATTAAACTAAATTTTATGTTTCATAATTATTAAATAATTTGTAACTAGATTTTGTTGTGAATTGTTAGAAGAGTGACTTAAATGTGTTTTTAGTTTCTAAGCATAATAGTAATGACTCGACGAATCCCTATATCTATTACATAGATCGATGACAAACGGAAGCTAAAACATGCATGAATTATCCAAACAGGTTATCATGTAGAAATTTTTGACTATAAATGTATAAAGTAGGTGTGAGGAATATACAACTTGCAAAACATCCTGTACATAAATTATATACATCATAATCTCAAAATGTCCACATATAAACCTTATAAGTTGATAGTCAAGTCTACATAAAAGATAATCCCACCTAGAGAGATCGCACAAAATAATTAAGTCACCTTTAGTGCGATCCATAAAACATCATTCTAAGTCTAGTATCTACTCTTGTCTTACTCGTATATCAAATATGCTCACAACAGTTTTAGCCACATAAAATAAAGGTAAGTTTACAAAAGAAACGACATGCAATAAAAACAATAGAAGTATATATCGACAATAACACAACTCACCACTTAATAACTTATTCAGTATTTATCAACTTAAAATAATCAACGTCTCACCATAGACATGCATATTAATAGTTGATACATCATCACACATATCAATTAAAGAAATTTCTTACAACAAATATGAGCAGTTTAAGTGACTTGATCATACTGAATCATATCGTTAGACTTATCTTAACCAAATCAAGTATAATACAATATTAGACCTCAAAGAGAGCAAGGTATAAACAACTTAGTTTGATTTCTCATGTTTTGACACTTAAATTATGAAGTGTGATACTATTTCAAGATAAAAAACAGTTTGGGTATGAGCCTACCACGACATTAACTTACAACACTAAGTCACCTATAAGATTAATCCATTAATTACTCTCCAAATATCACAACCCTCAAATACTAAGTTAGGGATTAAGTTTCAGACTTCGTACTTTACTTGGTTAGTCATTTAACTAAGATATGATTTGATTACCTCCATACAAATCCACGTAGACCCTCAAGAGAAAACCAACTTCAAAATATCAAAATTAACCTATAGCATTTATGTATCTTACTTAAGACATGTATATCAACCACATGTCCACAATTTAACAACTACACAACATACAACATACAACTTACATTTTAACATCATCAATTCATCTATCAACTTGCAACATGAATATTTATTACGCGTGTGTATATATATATATATATATATATATATATATATATATGCATATATATCAACATACAAACAACATAATAATTAGTATTCAATTATAATTCATCACAGAACAACATCTTTAGCAACATGCACTTTGTGCTACTTAAATGGCGTTTAACGTCATTGAGACAAAAAATTCTCTATCTTGCTCACACTTAGCGTCACACCATTCGTTGCTAACGTGATTGAGGCAGAGTGCCCCACTCTCTCACGTCTGGCATGGCAAAATATCCATGTTCGACCCCAATCAGATAGAGGCCCCTTGCTTGACTCACACCTGACGCCACACCCATCAATGCTTCATGTGAATTTGGGTGGAGATGAGTCTCTCTTCTCACATCCGATGCCTTTCAGATCACGTTCGGTGCTAGTCTAATTCGAGGCTATTCCCTTTTCTCTTACCTAACGTCACTAATCCTACATCCAACATAGAGAAAGGGAGAAACCTCTAGTTAAGCTACTCCAAGTGCAACGAAGATATGTCTAACGTGAAATCAGTTTGACACTTATGTAAAACTAATTTCTTTGCCCAATACACCCGAAAATAAGCAATCTAGCAACATGTATAATAATGTCTAACATCTAGGCATCATACATCGTATGGAAACCACTACATCCACAATGTATATCACTAATTCAATGATTCACCTTAAGCCAAATACCACAACTTTTGGAACCCTCGAATCCACAACTCAACCAACACAAAGCCAACATCATAACACGAAATTAAGGATTTAGAAGGGTACCAATCAACATGCATGTGACACAAATACAATGCAAGCTTCCTTTACCCCTTGAAGAACCAAAATTATCCAGGGAGAAAAGGGAATGAAAAGCTCTGCACGACTTTAAGCCTATTTCTCAACACAATTATTGAAAACTTTTCACAACTACTAAGGAAAAGGGAAAAAAGGAAAGCTCTTATCCCCTAAAACAAAAAATACGGGATCATAAAAGGAAACTCACTATAAGTCCCTTAAGCTCAACTAACACAAGTGTTACAATAATAATTGTGTGATTTTAATCTTTAAGTTTTAATTAAACAGTTTTAATTTATCACATTTGTGCATTTTTTGTCCTTTAATTTTTAATCGAACAATTTTAGTTTCTCAAGTATTATAATTGTGTGATTTTAATCTTTTAAATATTACAATTATACAAATTTTTACTTATTTAAACTAAATATATTAGTAATTTTAGTAACTCTCTCTCTCTCTCTCTCTATATATATATATATATATATATATATATATATATATATCATTTAATACATGAATAAAATTACAATATATATAACTTAATATAAATAAAAAATTATATATTATAATATTTAAAAAATTAAAATTATTTAATTAAAATTTAATAGATCAAAATTACATAATTACAATACACAAAAATTGAAAATTATGCAATTAAAACTTTTAAAATCATAATCACACGTAATTCTAAAAGTATTAAAAAAACACAGTTAAACCTAAAATTACTCCTGTACTACTTCAATCTCGAATGAATAATTTAATTATTTTCCATTGAATGAATGACACTCGGTGCATTCTATTTAATTTTTTTTTTACATCATTTAAATATGTAACGACCCGACTGATCACTACACACAGCACAACACACCAGAACACCACACAGAAAAGAACAAGTATATACATATAGTTTCTAGAATATATATATATATATATATATATACAAGGTCCAAATTTGGCTAGAGTTAGAGTGCACAAAATACAACCAACAATGCTACACTAAGTAGCTAAATACAACAACAAAAACAAACGCCATCTGCCAGCTGCAAACTCTCCTCAGCACACCAACCTAACCCTGCTCTGCTCCCATACATAGTATGATCATCGCAGTCCAAACCACATGGAAACAACAAAGGGTAAGCTAGTGAAAAGAAACAACATACATATATAAATATATGAATAGTAAATAGCTACAGTTATCAGCACATCAATCAGCTTAACAACGTCAACTTAATATATATATAACAACACACATCTCACATCAAACAGTAATAACAGCAATAAACAGCAGTACACAGCGGTAAACAACAGTAAACACACAATGCGATAAACAGCAGTAAACACACAATGCGTCGTCACGCATATAAGTTAGTATTGGTCGCTTGTAAGCGGTATAGCTAAACCTAGCCCCTATACCGTGGTCGCTTTGTACACGTGTGTCTCGACCTTGCCCACACACGGGACCACTAAGAACTTAGAGGAGAACAAAAGGTTACCACTCCAAGGGTTAGCTTCCCAGGGAGGGTTTTCAACAAATTGGGCTCGAAGAGCACCACAGCCGCTGCATCCACACAATGGGATGAGGTAAATTTCGAAAACAACTCCTATAGTCTTAGTGATCAACAGCTCAGCCTTACGGCCTACAACAACTCCTAACAGCACGAAGCACAGCACTGCATAGCAGCAATAACAACACCGCATAGCAACAATAACAGCACCACATAGTGGCAAATAACAGCACTGACTTAGCAGCTATAACAACACCGACTTAGCGGCTATAACAGCACCAACTTAGCGGCTATAACAACACCGACATAGCGGCTATAACAACACCACATTAGTGGCTATAACAACACCGACATAGCGGCTATAACAGCATACAACTCAGCACAGCACAACAATATCAACATCCAGTACAACTAAACAACTTACAGCACAACAATATACATCAAATACAGCTTAACATCATAATGCAGCATGAACATCTCACAGCACATCAAAATCATCACTTAGCTCAACAACATTCATCATTAACAACTTAAATTAGCATAAACAACATTCAGCACAGCTCATCTTAACAGCAATAACAACTCAAACAACATACAACATATTCAACACATAATACAGCTCATCCATCTTGTTTACAACTCATCTATCTTGCCAAATTACCCACCCAAACAACACCAATCAACCTAAGCACCTAAGACAACTTTCAACTTAACCAAATCACTAACTGTGCAATGGCATCCTTCACATAAAATAGCGTATCAGGAGTTATACTACTCCTACCATGCTCATCCTTATCTCATATGAAAGATAAGAAAATTTCCTACAACTCTCATGAAGACACCAAGTCTTAATTCCTTCATCTGCCTTGTTAAAATGATAAAAACCACAACAGTTATAAGCAATGCTAGCAGTTTGACCCCTCTTCACTAAAATAGTCATATCTGGAGTTTTAGAACTCCTTTTTGGGTGATTCTAGCGCCATTGGAAAGCTAACATCCAAGGCTACAACTTTAATGAAGTCTATAAAGTAAAAATATGAAAGAAAAATGCACGCCCGGGTCATTAAAATCACGCCCGACGCAAATCTCAACCAGAGACCTACAGAGGCCTATTGCGCCCGGCGAAATAATGTTGCGCCCGGCGCAGTTTCAGTAACAAAAACATAAAATTCACGTCTGATAGTGCGCCTGACGTGGTTCTCCCCACGCCCGGCGTGATTCACCCTGGGATTTCCCATTTCAAATCACGTCCGGCGCGAAGAACTGCGTCCGACGCAAATTTCAAACAGTAACCCTCACCACTTCGAAAAATTCACCCAAAACCTGCAAAAAATCAACATCCCAAACACATGCAAACCCAGCAAAGTGTCACATTTTCAACCAACAACTCAAAAATCATGCCTTTTTACACATGCAACATCAAACAAGGAAAAATCCCCGAATTTTCATCAAAACCCCGGAAACCCTGAAAACCCGTTTTCATCAAAATTGCCCATCAATCATCAGAAAATCAGCCACTCAATGAGTTTATGAACTCATTTCCAACAAAATCAGCCAAAGAACTAGCTTCCCTTACCTCGGTGTGAGAATCTGAGCTCCGGGAAGAAGAAACAGAGAATAAGATTGAAGAAGAGCTTGAACAATGAAGGAGGAGAAGAGAAAAGGGTTTCCGGCTCCAGCTAGCTCCTCCCGGCTTGTGGTTGAGAAAAAGAACCTCAAGGAATTACCTCTTCAGCTAGAGAGAAAAGAGACCAAGGGCAAAATAGAATGAAAGTGAGAAAGATTTGGGGGAGAGAAGGAAAACAAAAGTGGGGTTCTCACAACCTCCCCAACAACAGGAATTTTCGTCCCCGAAAATAGACTTACTTGGGAATAGAAACGGATACCGCTCCCTGCACTGCTGCTCCACCTCCCAAGTAGCCTCACCCGTAGCTGCATCCCACAACACCTTCACCAGAGCAATGGTCTTGCCCCTCAGCTCCTTCAGCTTATGATCAACCACAACTACTGGCAACTTCTCAAATGTCAGATTCTCCTTCACCCGCACATTGTCCAGCTCCACCACATGACTAGGGCATGAACATACTCCCTCAGCTGGGATACATGAAACACATCGTATAGGTTTGAAAGAGACGGTGGCAAGGCCAACCGATAAGCAACCAGACCCACACGCTGTATGATCTGATAGGGACCAACAAACCTCGGTGTCAACTTCTTGCCTTCAGCGCTCTACCCATACCAGAAGTCGGGGTCACCTTCAGAAACACATGTTCCCCTTCAGCAAACTCCAAAGGCTTTCGCCTTTCATCAACATACGATTTCTGCCTACTATGAGCTGTCTTCATCCTTTCCTGAATCAGCTTCACCTTCTTAGTAGTTTGTAGGATCAACTCCGGTCCCACAACCACTCACTCACCATCTTGATACCAGCACAGAGGAGTCCTACATCTTCTGCCATACAAGGCTTCAAACGACGCCATCCCAATACTAGCATGAAAGCTATTATTGTACGTGAACTCAACCAGCGGTAGGATCTCCTCCCAACTTCCCAAGTGGTCTAACACACAAGTCCTCAGCAAATCCTCCAAGGACCACTTGATGTTGACAGGTAAGAAATGTGCACACTTGGTCAACCTATCAACAATCACCCAGATAGCATCACTATTTCTAGCCGACCTAGGCAACCCCACAACGAAATCCATAATGATACTATCCCACTTCCATTCCAGAATCTTCATCTGCTGCATCAACCCACTCGGCTTCTGATGTTCCACCTTTTCCTTCTAACAGGTCAGACAGGCCGCCACATATTCAGCTATCTCCCTCTTCATACCTGACCACCAGAAAGTCTTCTTGAGGTCTTGGTACATCTTAGTCATACTAGGATGTATGCTAAGTCTGTTCTTGTGGCCTTCCTCCAACACAACTCTCTTCAGCTCAGCATCCTGAGGTAGGCAAATTCTGCTCTTGAACCTCAAGATTCCATCTTCACCCAGCTCAAAACCAATAGTCTTCTAAGTACCCAGCAACCCAAGAAGTTTCACTAACTCAACATCTTGCAACTGCTTCTGTCCAACCTGCCTCAAGAACTCACTAGTTATGGTAATCATCCCACAATTAATGTGATCCTGAGTTAACTCCACACAGAGATTCAGATCTCTGAACTCCTCAACCAGCTTCAGCTCTTTCACCATCATACTAGACATGTGGATGGATTTCTTACTCAGCACATCCGCCACAACATTGGCTTTCCCAGGATGATACATCAACTGGAAGTCATAATTCTTCAGAAACTCCATCCACCGCCTCTACCTCATGTTCAGTTCCTTCTGATCAAACAAGTATTTCAGACTCTTGTGATCAATGAAGACGCTGAACCGAGCACCATACAGATAATGTCTCCATATCTTCAAGGCAAACACAACTGTTGCTAACTCCAAGTCATGAGTGAGATAATTCCTCTCATGGTTCTTCAGTTGCCTTGAAGCATATGCCACCACCTTCCTGTTCTGCATCAGCACACACTCCAGACCCTGGTGAGAAGCATCACAATACACATCAAAAGGACCTAATTATCATTAATTTCTTGAACAAAAGTACACCAAATAAACTTAAAATAACTGTTTATTTTATGGAATTTGCAAACAAAACCTTACCAAGTCTTGGCAAGAGAATTGTACAATATTTTCAACTGAGTAATGTATTATTTTTACACGGCTAAATTTACCAACAACTATCAATTGAGTAATGTATTATTTTTCATTTGAGTAAGAATTAAAATGATAATAATAAAATTTAAATTTAAAATAAAACTAATTATTTTAAAGCTGTAATTTTAATTTTTTAATTTAATAAAAAATAACTCTTTCTCATCATATTAGTTTTTACAAAAATAAATATCTTTAATCACGATTTCATTTCCAATAAAAAATAAAGATGGAATCATTATCGTTGATTAAAGAATAAAAGTGTTGTTGAATGATTTGAATCAAGAGATTTTTGTGAAATATGTGATTAATGACCGAGCACGGAGTAGTTGATTTATTTTATTTATTTAATAATTATTTTAAAACTCTTAGCCATAGTTTTAGTATTAATAAATAATAAATAAGAAATAATTAATTGTTTGAAGGTAAATATTTACTATTTAGCATTGGCAGTGACCTTGAACCTGAAAATATTTGACGGGAAAATAAAAAGAAAACGGTGTTTTGAGTGTTATTGGAGCGAACACGACGATGCAGGCACGGAGGAGGTCCTCCCCAACCTGAACTTCATTCAACACAAACCTATCGAATCCATTCGCATTTCGGTACGTACGATCCATCGATATCATTCCTTAGCTTCTCCATTTCCATTTTCTTCTCGCATTCTCTCTTTTCCGACAATCCCTTCCCTCTCCGCAATAGAATCAATATTCTCTTTATTGTTTGCCTATCGAATTATAAAATTTCAAATGGTAATAATCAAACGTTGATCGAAGGTTCTCTTTCCGCGTCAAATTTAGGGGTTTATTCTGCGTGTAGTTCGTTATTGACATTGCTTTCGTTGTGGTTGAAGGTAGAGGTGCGTGTCATGTATTGCGGCAAGGAAGAGAAGCAATGGAGTTGGGGAAAAGCTGGGGCTGTCAATTTGCGAAAACTCAGTTCCATCGTGCGGGACATTGGGGATCCCTGTCTTTCTCAATCGCATGTAAAGGTTGTTCTAACTGTAAGACTACAACTCTACTAGGTTTTGTTAATTGCTTTGCTTATGCTTAGGTTTAATCCTTCATTTCTGCATCGTTACATCCTCATCCTGATACCATAGAGTACGTTTTCTGCGCTGTGTTTCCCTCTAAAGACTGATGGTAGAGATAGACAACAACAATTTGTTAGGTTTCTCCCTCAGCAGTTTTTCTATTGTAAAGAAGATTGGGCTGATGATATCTTTCGTGTGAAATGGGCTGTGGATAATCTGTCAAAGGCATCTTCTGTAATCGGATGCTTGTTCATCGATTGATGATGCTCAAGAACTATAGGGTGGATTGCACTTTCCGAGGCTTCTTCTATAGTGGAATATGTATTGAGATTTGTGAATCTTCACACTCTTTGCAATATAGACTAAATATATGTTGGTGGAGATTGCTCTGTTTTTTCATTTGAATAGTGGGGTATCTAAGGAGATCTTGTTGCTTATTATAGATACAAAATCTTGTTATAAGGTGAGTAGGTTACTTTTTTTTATTTTATGGTTTTGTTGTTTTTCATGGAACAGGTAAAGAGAATGCTAAAGCCAGACAAATGGAAAGGCATGTGTGATAGTGAAGGAAAGGTGTTTGGTTTCAGGAAGGCACTGAAATTGATTGTGTTAGGGGTATGTTTTTATTTATGCTGTCATTCTCTTTCTCCTTTTTCTTTGGCTACACCATCATCTTCATTGTCATTAGTTCATCACCATAATCATCTTCATTTAGGATGCTGCATACTCATGAATTTGGAACACCTAGTCATATTTTATGGGACAAAAATGATTGTGGTTGGTAGTAATGGATTTGAACAAACCTGCCTAACTTTGTGTAATATCTACATACTTTTACTGTCTGTAAGGTTGTTGATGCTTTAGATTGAGGTGTTTTTTTGTTAGCAGTTGTCCATGACTTGTTTTTCTTGAATTTCAATTCCAAAGGCAGAAATTGATTTGCAAATTACCAGTTTGGCAGAAGAGATTCGCTTCTATTATGGTGCATAAGTAATAGAGATTAGAGAGTGGGGATAATTTTTTTGCATGGCGTATGAGGTAGAGTGTTTTTCAATAATATTTTTATTGAAGCCATATCCTAGGGAGTCAGGCCTGAACTTAAGGGAGGATTTATTTATTACTTTTATTGAAATCATGGATGTTGTCCACAGCTCAAGGGAGTTTTTTTTCCTTCTCCTTTTCAATTTAATGATATCACAAGGTTATGTGATACTTGTTCATTTATTAGGTGCGAAAGTCACTTTGGTAATTTATAGTCATGAGAAAATTAAACTACAGGTATTATATAAGATGTTTTGTTTAGTGTTTTGTAAATGTGATAAATAAAAGGCATTTTATTAGGTTTTAACTGCTACCTGCAAAGTGCAAACAAGCTGGATGGGTTGAACCTAGTCTACATCTACTGTGCCGTAGAATGTATTCAATGCTTTCTTCCCATTGTCAACAAAAAAGAATAAAATAGTTCAATCAATATAATTTTGTTTTTACCAAGCATTATAGGCAAGGCTTATGTTCCCATTAATACTGTATTTATGTACAGAGCAAATTTGATATTCATATAACTGGAACACCTTCATTCATCAAAGACTTGAGTCTATTTCAATTTTTGGATCCTATTGAGCCATTATGCAGCTCTCAGATGATCTGATTGTGATGCCAGAACCCTGGCTGTTTTCATTTTTATGCCGAAGGCCTAATAACATGCGTTCTGATTATCATATTCATGAAACATAATTTAGAATGACTTATTTATTTTTCTCATTTCTATATAATATATCCCAGGGACTTAACTCCACAATTTCATTAAAATAAAATAAAAATCTTTAAGTCATGACCTAGTGGCACAGCATCAATAAAAAATATTAGCAAAAAAACATTACCACTAAATCATATGCCATGCCCATGAGTGAGTTGTACTCATTATTTCTTTTACACCATATTGGGGAATTAATCTCTGATTTATACCAAATTGGTAATTTGCACGTCAATTTGCATCTATTCGATAAAAAAGTTTTATTTTCTTCTGTTGTTTTATTCCCTCATAAAAAGAAAAAAAAATTTCTTCTGTTGTTTTATCAATCACATGATTCACATCAGAAGAAGCTTCAAGGTTTTCTTCTAGCCCTAGGTTAACCAATCTGGTTTATGGTCACTACTTTACTTTCATTCTGCGTTCTGAATATATTTGTTATAGATTACTTGATGGTTAACTTAAATTTGTAAGTTTAATTTCCTTTTCCATCTATATGATTGTATAAATATTTACTGTAGAAGCATCTATATGCAGGTTTTAAGTATTTTTTTTTTAATCTTTTCCGATTTACACTTTTTAACCCCTTGTTTGTTAGGGTGTAGATCCATCAATAAGACCTGAAGTTTGGGAGTTTTTACTAGGTTGTTATACACTGAGCAGCACTGCCGAGTATCGAAGAAGGTTGAGAGCAGCTAGGAGGTGTGGGTCCATCCACTTTCTTTGTTTTTTGTCTCTTTCGTGTTTTCTGGATCTTATATGTGCCCATTTTGCTGATGATGAATATTGAATCTATGATCTTTAGCCATGAAAGTCACGACCTGGAACTTTCTTAAATTCAATATTTCTATGATGGATAACTATTGGTGTAATTGTATCAACAATCAGTGTTATTGTAAAATGCATTTGGCATTCAATGGCCGTATGATTTGTTTCAGCTAGTGTAGCACCTTTCTTACATTCTTGAATATATAATATTATAATTATTGGTGTCAAAAAATATTATAATTATCACTTATTGACATCCATGAGGAACTTTCCTTGCAGGGAGCATTATAGCGACCTGATTAAGCAATGCCAAACAATGCATTCAAGTGTAGGAACTGGTTCGTTGGCATATGTTGTTGGATCCAAAGTAATGGATATGAGGACTCCGTCCAAAGATGATCGGACATTGCAAGATAAAATAGAGGGATCAGCTTATAATGATAATAATATTGAAGTAGGAAAATGTTATGATAGGAGCATTATTTGTACAGAGGGAGCTGATGCAACCCATTGGGAAAGCTCCAATAATGTGCTTGACCTAGTTAGTTTGAGAGCAAGCACTGAGAATGCAGCATATGATTCTTCTGGTCATCGAAACTCCAGTTCCTCAAAGTTCTGGAGAGAAGAAGAGGAATTCCATAGTGTGACTGACTGTAGTTTTGATTTTCCTCCTTCTCCTGTCTCCAATCTATTTGAAAAGAGTGGTAAAGATAAAAAGTCAGGCAGAGAGTATGAGGATAAACTTAGTGCTCTAGACAAATCAAGATTTGAAGACGACAATATGCATAGCTTTCGAATTAGTAACAATGTAGAGTTAGTTATTAAATCAAATAGCCAACCTCTTGGTACCCTACATCCCATGGACTCTGAAATTGGAATTGCTTCACCTGACAAGGAAGAACCAGAACATCTGTCCAAGAATCAAGTTTATGAAGCACAGATGGTAAATCAACTAAAAATATCAGATGTACCACAGCCAGCAATGATAAAATCCTCAATTTCTCAAGGTTGGCCTGTCAGTGAAGAGAGAGTATCAGAATGGCTTTGGACCTTGCATAGGATAGGTACCTAAGTTGTATAGTGTGTCTCCCTCTTCCCCCTTAGTTTAACAAAGAGAGATTATCTTTCCTTTTTGATGACAGTGTATATTTTATTCTGATATTCTTTCTAGCTGATGAGATTATTCCTTTTCAGTTGTTGATGTTGTGAGAACTGATAGTCATCTTGAATTCTATGAGGACACAAGGAATTTGGCTAGAATGTCAGATATTCTTGCTGTCTATGCATGGGTTGATCCTGCAACGGGGTATTGCCAAGGTTATGTTTTTTCCTGGGAATTTCTTGACTTCTTGCTCATGATTGTGTTCTATTATGAGTCTTTCCTATTACACTGACCCTCAATTGCCAAAACTTACCTTTTCACTGAATATTGGATCTTAGGTATGAGTGATTTGCTGTCTCCCTTTGTTGTAATCTTTGAGGATAATGCAGATGCATTTTGGTGTTTTGAGATGCTTTTAAGGAGAATGGTATTCACAAATTTGGCTAAATTTCAACAATGTAACTTTGTTTATGTTGACTAACTTGTTTTCTTTTAAATATCTCAGAGGGAAAATTTTCAAATGGAAGGCCCGACTAGAGTGATGAAGCAGTTGCAAGCATTATGGGATATTCTTGAACTATTAGAAAAAGAAATGTTTGCCCACCTGTCAAAAATTGGTGCTGAAAGCCTTCATTTTGCATTTCGCATGTTGCTAGTTCTCTTTCGACGAGAGTTGTCTTTTAATGAGTCACTTTCAATGTGGGAGGTTCGAGCTCTATTCTTCCAACCCCCTCCCCCATAAAAACCCATTGTTAATCTTTTCAATAGTTAATTGTTGAGGAACTACTTTCTTGATGTCTGTTTCTGCTTGGTTGCTACTGCTTCAAAAGCAAGGATATCTAGTTTTGTTGTTCAATAAGTCAATTGGAAGGTGAATAATCACCTTACATAACTTGTGATTGTTATTTTGATTAAGATTTTGGTTTCTTCGAAAACATTTATGATTTTTTAAGCGTCAATAAGTATGATGGGTCAGTTTTTTGTATATATATATATATATATATATATATATATAGGGAAAGGACTAAATTATACTGCTTTAAGTTACATAAAATATTACATCATTCAATACTTTTTTTATTGAATAAACTTATCTCAATCTAATGAATCTAATGTTGCATTAGAAGTTCTTATTTTATAAATCATTTATAAAAATTCATATTATTCTAAAATTATTTAATACCCTATTCGTATGTATCAAAATTGATGTACACTTTTAAAATATATGAAAATACAAATTCCTTGATTACATAACTACATTCCTTCAATTTTGAGATAATTTGAAAAAAAAAACAATTAAGATACTATATAATTACAATTCAACATTGGGTCAATAAAAATCACATTGATTATTGTAGTTATTGATAGTGTAAGTTGATCCCTCACTTATATATACAGGGAGGGTATTGAATAAGAATTCTTGTTATTGTGAGAAATGAGAACTATAAATTTAGATAATTAGATCATATTTGAATGGTCAAAATTAAAAGATAAATGCAATGACTTTTTTTTTAAGTGATCGTGTGATCAATAATTATCTTTTAAGCTTGTCTATTCATGTATGATCCAAATTAATAGTTCTCATTTATCACAATAACCGAGAGTTTGAAACGTCCTTTGTGTGTGTCAATACATGTAATTTAAAATAGACAATATCTTGTTCCATTTTGTAATGAGTCCTTTTGATACATTATTGTTCTCGTTCATCAATACGGGATCACAATATTCTTGTGTGATGCAGATGATGTGGGCAGCTGACTTTGATGAATCCTTGGTTTATGATTTAGAAGAGGATTGTCTGGAAGCATTGGAGTTACATCTTCCTAGAGACTCAACCAATGATATGAGAGAAGCAATTGTAAATACTGATGATGGTAGTGTGAAGAATGGTTCACAATCAAATCATAATGAAAAAGAGAACACAAAAGCCAGCTCAAAGTCAAATCATGACAGAGCTGATCACTCTGTATTTGACATCAATTCGAAGTCTCTCTCATCCCATACCTTTTGTGGCTTGGCAAGGAATATCTGGCCAAGAAATGGTCAAGTTCAAAAGAGTAGTATTTCCTCATCAAGGAAAGGAAATAATGAGTTGGCCATATTCTGTGTCGCTGCAATTCTAGTTTCAAACCGTCAAAAGATCATTCAAGAAACACACTCCTTTGATGATATGATAAAGGCAGGTGCATTGATCTTTTGTTTATTTTTTATTCAGCATTTAATTGTTGTTATGAAAGTCATGATTAATATATATATATATATATATATATAGAGAGAGAGAGAGAGAGAGAGAGAGAGAGGGATCCGTTTACTCCACGAGTAAGTCTACCTAGACTTACTTCGTTCAATAACTCATGTTCTACATCAAATTTTAATGATTCAACCATTGAATTTAACATTTTTAATACGTAGATCAATAAATTTTAAAAAAATTTGCAGATTTGATCTATGCATTAAGAATTTTAAATTCAATGGTTGGATCGTTAAAATTTAATGTAGAACATGAGTTATTGAATGGAGTAAGTCTAGGTAGACTTACTCCTGGAGTAAACGGATCTCTCCTCATATATATATATTATGTTTATAATGTCTAATGTTGGGAGCCTTTGTTTGGGTTATGTTTTGATTTGAAAATGTGAAGTTGATAGTGCATACCCTTATTTTCTTTTACAGGGACTGAAACAATAACATTAGGGACTAAAATGAAATATATTTTTTTTATAGTAATCAAAACAGGGAAAAATTTCAAGAGGGGTCAAACAAAAACAACTTTATATTGTAGGGATCAAAAAGTTATTTAAGTCTTTCTCTTTATTTTCATTTTTTATCATTTTGCGGTGTTTTGTTTATCTTCTTTTATTGTGCCCAATTTTAAGCCCCTGTATAGTGATTTTCCTGAATCATTTACTTGAAACAATTTCTATACCTTCTAAATGAGATCTGTTTTCAACTTAGTTTTTCCTCCTTCAGGTAGTTCATCCAATTCATATATACCAAATTGAGGGATTATTGTGCATTTTCTAACTTTCTATACCAAATTTACACATCATAGATGTTCAATGACAAGATGTTAAAGATCAATGTGAAAAGGTGCATAACAGCAGCAATCAAACTCCGGAAGAAATATTTTAACAAGGTAAACCCTAAATTAGTTATTTTCCTCTATGTTTCTCATAAAAGAAAGCATTACTGCATTTGCAAACTTTATGCCATTTTTTATTTTGGTGAATGCTTAATTCTTGTTTCAATGAGTTGGACATTCCACATTGACTAGTAATATGATTAAAATAGTGTATTTAAATGGAAATAATCCTTATATCATGAACTATCTTTTAGGGTTGAGTTAGGCCAAGGCCTAAATTTTAAGATGGCATCAAAGCCTTTCTTTTGCAGTTGCTATTGGGCCTATTGGGTCACTTGTTATCAAACTACCCTCAAGTGTCTAGTCTTACAAACTTTTTGCTCAAAATGCCTAATCCTTGGCATGGGGTTGCATCTTGGAGATTCCATAGTGATATGGTCAAAATATGTATATAAGTAGGGATGACCCTTCATGAGTTAGCTTTTGAGCTTAAGTTAGACTCAACTCCAAATTCTAAGATAATCTTTTAACTATAAAAGAATTGTGGAAATACAAGAGGCATTTGTTAGTCTATTTCATCTCATTTTGATGCACTGTGATTCTTGCTTTATTTAATACACAGATAGATTAAGCAATACTTAAAAAATGTATTTATTATGATGTTTCTATATTCATGCATGATAAAATTTAGGGTTGCTTTCTTCTGTTCTTTATAACTTACTGGAAACACCATTTTGAGTGATTTTCCCCCCAAATATGCAACTTTTATATGTAATTCTAATATTTTGGTGAAATTGAAATATCATCTCTTGACAGGTATTCAAGAAAATGAACTATGTTTCAAAGAAAGGGGATTTGAGACACTGAGTATTGCTTATATGGCTCTGCATTTCCAAATTGGAGTTTGGTGTTAAATTTTTTTAGTCATTACTCATCCACTTTGGATGTGAGACTTGCAGCTTAAAGTGGTTTTCTTTTGGAGGTTCATCCAGCTGCTGTATGTCCATTGTCTTCATTACTCTTTTTTATGAGGTAATATCAATTTGTTCTGCTTTACATTTTATTAGTTCACTTAACTTTTCATGGTTTCTATATGGATTCCTAGATGGTCTTTACCAAGGCATATTTGTAGTATGTTGCACTCAAAATTCAGTCCTCTTTCAGTTCTTGGAAATTTGATGCAACGATTATTAATGACCATAAACAGTGCTTTTTTTCGGGTAGCAATGGAAGCTTTGGGTATAACTATAAGGAATGAATAAAGAAGTTAATTGGCACATTTGTTATTGAAGACAAGAAATACGTGGAGAACCAAATATAGGAGCATGGTCCTATTCTATTTTTGTGTGACTGTATGCATATGTTGGTGCTTTTCTTTCTTTGGAACTCATCCCTCAGAAACTAAACTAAATGCGGAAGGTGCTGTTTTTGCTTTTGTAGTTTCTGCCAGATGAATAAATTTGTGCAAAACTACATCCCTGTTAAGGGATTCTAGGGCTTAATTTACTTATTTATACCTTGTAAGGTATTGGTCTATTTTTCTGTCTCATTGAATTACGGTATTTTTTTTCCCACACACTTGTGTGCTTCAGTTTGTAAATAAAATTTCACTTTGCAATTTGTTAACACCGTGCAATATATCGATTGACAATTCATTAGCTTCATTTGATTAGCAGTGTTGTTGATATATCAGGAGCGATTTCAAATAATTGATTACTGGAATCTTCTCTAGAAATTTGATTTTAGACTGTTCTTTTTTAAATTGCTACAATTGATTATAAAATCGACCAAATGGGATTCCATGCAACATATATTCTTTTTAATTTTCCTGTTTGCTTTTCTTGTCTAAAAGTAAGGTGTCTATTCTGTCAGGAATGTATTTGATTGCCTGAAGATCATTTTAAAGGTTGTTTCCCTTTTAGTATTTGATTTTCTTTCCATTGCTTATATTGTATTGATGTATTCTCTCCTTTCCTCTTGAAGCCAGTGAAAAAGATTGACAAGGGAATTTTTCATCACACTGGTTGGTCCCAGTTTAGATCAATTTGCAGTCTCGGATACATGGCACAAGTTATGCAATCAATTTCTTTCTTTGAACTTTTGATTCAGCTCATTTATGGAGAAAATCGTACAAAAATTATTACTACCCCGGAGGATTAGGTTTCGGAAAAAGCACATGCATACAAGTAGAAATACAGGGTGGATATATCGTAGGGAATTGTTGAAAGATATGGAAACATGTAGTCAATTTTTGTGGGGGTTTTAATTGACAGAACTCAGAGGAAGGACATATGTTTTATACACACTACAACAAGAAGATTTTTTAGTGACTTGAATGATTGGAACTCAGAAGTTACAAAAGGACAAAGAGGGTATTATTCATGTATTATTCTTTACCTTCGGAACACAAAACAAATCTGTTTAAACTGGGCATATTTGAATCCACTCTAAACATTTGATTTGGCCTCCCACTAATTTGGGTTGCCCTTGTTTGTGTATCGGCAATTTCGGCGTATCTCTCCTTGGTTTCCTGTTAAAACCTTGAAATTCCCCATCTTGTACATTGATGCAGCAAAAGATCTCCGAAAATCTTCAAATCCAGCGGAGAACTCCTCGGTGATCTGTTTAGTGTCATCACCATATAGTAATTGTTGATCAATTCCCAGGACAGCTTGGTGAGATAGGATCCTTCTGTAGTATGATTCTGTGAAGTTGTAACTTGATCCAGATTCTGGGTTTAGGTATACCAGAGGGTCTGGTTGTCCCTTCTTTCTTGGCGGACAAGCTTTTCTCAATGTATCTAGTAAAGTAGCATCCATGCTTGGGTCGGGTTTACCGGGACCACCGTAGTTGTACAGCCGATCAACAATATAACTACAATGTGCTCGTCCCATTGTGTGTGCTCCTAAAACACATTCATTTTGACCAACAAGCTTAGAAGCATTATCTATCTATCTATATATTAAGTAGACTTAAACTAATGTTTTATGTGAGTGGTTGATGGAGACTTGAACTTTATAATAAAATTATTTATTGTATCTAATTAAATTCAATGAATAATTAAATTGTTTGATATTTATTATATAGTTTTGATAATTAGGACTTAATAATTTTTTTAAAAATCAAAGACATTAGATAAAGTTTTTTTTTGAGGGGTGACATTAGATAAAGTTAGATATATAAATATTGCAATAATTATGCTCAATTTTATTTATTTTTAAATCAGTTATTTTAAAATATATTTCATAAATAATAATTAAAACTAATGATTTTAAATGTGGTCAAATTTTAAAAAAATCTTAATAATAAAATTAAGTGTATAATCTACAATAAAAAATAAATAATAAATTGAAAAATAAAAAATATCAAAGTTTATATTGATTAAATAAATTTCATAACATGTGCCTTATATTAACATAGAAACAATGCTTGATCATACATTTATTTATTTATTTATTTTTTAAAGATAGGAAAGATTACAAAGATGATCGCAATAAGGATTGAACTTAGGTTTTCATGCTTCTAACTACTTCAGGTTCTCTCCATTCAATTACTGGACTAATCCTAGTGGTCAACAACATTTATGATTATACGCTATACACTATAATAATATTTAAATAAAAGATGTGGTATTAATGCATTCTAGTTAGTAGGCGTGAGGTGATAGTATCTACTATCTAGTGAATTTGCATTACCTAGTAGTGTTGTTGCATCTAATTCATTCAAGCCCCTGGATTGGAAATATTGAAGAATTTGTTGTAGCGAGACGGATGGTGAGGGCACGTCTACCGATGCAGCATTCGATTCCATCCCATCCTTTCTTCCTGTGAATACTGGGTAAGATGGTCCACCTGCCTGCACTTAACATCCTCAAAATGCATCCTTACTCTTTATTTTTACATCTTATTATTATTATCATGGGTTTCAAGAATGAGAGAGTACCAAATGAACAGTATCCCTTGTGGCCAGGTGAAGTATATCCGCACACGAGACTACTCCTGGGCATCGTGATTCAAGAACACTTTTTATCTTATCAATGGCTGCAAATCCTCCAAGTCCTCGGTTTTGTGGCGCTTTTTTCTCCGTATTTTCTCCTTCGTCAAGCAGAATTGACGCATCACATCCCTGGCCCACAAAAACAACAAGATCATGCATGATGCATCCTACGTCAAAATTATATATTCATATTCATGCAATGCATGCAATATATATAGTACAACATAACATACAGTGACAAAACAATCTGAATAAACCAAGCGAAGGAGCTTGGCCGTAAGGCTCCTGTCATTCTCCCAAAACACCTTTACTTGGTGGCGAACATACTCCTCAGCGTCGTCGCATGTATTCGTCACCTTATAGTAATGCCATTTCAGTGGAGGTTTCACCGCTGCATCTGCCACCCCACAACACATAATGCTCACCACAACAAAACCCACTAGTACCAAAACCAAACACATATTTCTCCCCATTTTTTAATTACTTAAGCTTGTTACTGCCAATAACGTATTCCCCTCGCTGCTTATATAGCTCACACTCGAATATAATAATATCCTTCATAGAATAGTGGGCTTCCAATTCGATTTTCAAATCTATTCTAATCCAAGAGTTACGGCACCGTGTGACGGAAGAGTGAGACATGGAGCAGTTCACATGCGCCATCGATTTTTCAACATCCTTCTAAAGCTGTGACGGACGTGGGTAGTAAGGAACGTGCTTTCCATGTGATCGCCACTTGGATTTCGGGTTTATTACTCTAACCACCAAAAAATATGCTTCTTTTTCTTGATCCAATATTTCCTACAAATCGAGAAAAGCTCTCAGTTTTTCTATGTGAACTATCCACTGTCACTCTCATTGATTAATCTGTGGTACGGCATGTGCCATCTCGGTCTCATTGCAGGCAACAATTCATGGATCCGCTTCATTCTTATCTTTTCTATCGTTGAATCCACCAGCACATGCACTCAATACTATTCCCACTGATCACTAAAACAATTCAATCCTTTTATCGGCTCAAATTTGAGTCTTGAGTATACAACTACGTACACTCATCATTTAAATTAAGAATTTGTTCTTCGGTTATATCTGATTCAAACACAATAATTATGATCAATGGAAGTTGATAGAATGGACTTAAAGAGATTAAAAAAATAAAAATTAAGCCAATAAAAATTTTATAAGATGGAGTTAAAATATATATTATATTATATTTATCTTTTAACGATATTTTATTTTAATTTCTCAAAATAAAATGATAACAACATTAATAAGATTCACTTTGTTGAAATTTGTTTATATATTTCAATCCAAAAAATTTAAACATTTTTTACTTATATATAAGTCTAAAAAAATATTAGGTTATAAATTTGCATCTCTCTAATCATTGATAATATCAATAAAAAAAATCAATTCGAGTTTTATTTTCATAGTAACTTTTTAATTGTAGAATATTAGGAATAGTGATAGAATAACTATTATTTTGCTTCCTATCATGATTTATACCTAATAATTCATCTTAGATTTTTTTTTTATTCGTAAAAATTACAATAATGATAATAAAATTTGAATTTAAGATTATAAATCAAAGTATATCCTAACGAATGTTATTGAACTTATCAAGTTATTTGTTATCGGATTATTGTCGAATCATCCACAAATATCTAATCTTACAAATTTTACACTCTAGATATCTAGTCTTAGACGTGAAAAATATATATTAAAGAGATTGCACATTGTACCTAATAAGATGATTATATTAGTATATATAAATAGAGAATAATGCTCATATTTTAAATTGATTTTGTAGAGTTGTGTCAGGTTCAAATCCAGGTTTTAAGACATTGGAACTAAACTCTGGCCATTAATCATTCAGATACGGGTACTATCCCCAAAGGAAAAAAAATCCAGGATTTCTAATTAAATGGGATCAAAGAGGTGGTAAACGTAGCTTAATTATTTAATGATATCATTTATTCAATCTGTAAACGTATACTTTAACTTTGCGATGTTTGCCTTAACGCAACTTAATTTGAAAGCATTTGACTGTTTAATATGGAAAACGCTTCCAGTTGGATCACAGAGTGTAGCACTCTTTCTTTCTTGTTCTCTTAATTGGCTTGTAGATTGTGCAAGTATTAATATAAGCATGACGGGGAAAATCACGTTCATCACTTGTGAATTAGGCCTATATTAATCCTCGTATAAGCAAAGTTAAAGCTGATTTTTGCCGGCAGGGAAAGAAAAGGTGTTATGATTTTCACATTAATTCGGGGACCTAGAAATTAGAAAACGAGCTTAAATTGCATTTAACAGGCGAAAGCAAGCTTCATTAAAGATGCTTTAATATATGTGAAACTTGATTAAAGCAATCTATGACATTTCCATTGCATAAATTAAAGTTGAGGTGAGCATGCACGGAATTTTCTTTTTCTTGTGAATGTGCTCTAAGCATGGTGTTATGACGATGATGAGTAGTATTAAAGCGTGGTCACCAACTTGCCATTGACAATGCAAGAGTTGAAGTAACAAATATGCTCAAGTGGATATCAAGTTAATTAGTTATAAGCTAATTATTAACCATTCATCTTTACATTTTTTTTTTCCATTCAGTTTATTTTATGTTATGTTATTTTTGTTTGATCAAATGTATAAGAGGATTCAGAAGATATAAAATAAAGACATTGGGCGCATGTTATTTTGTCATTATTATTTGTTTGGCATATCTACGTTTTTTTGGTGGTGAAAATTTGTATGAAAAATCGAAAGAGAATTCGAGAATCTTTTAATGGGTAACTTCTCTCAAAATCATACCAAATAAGATTTTAATCTGTGGAACTAAAAAATTCAACGTTGCAGTGATATATTATTTTTAATGAAACAGCAACAAAATTTTTAACTTAGAATGATTTTGTGTTTAAAGATAATATATAAAATATTAGATATATTAAGCACAAAATATTTAGCAAATGCAATTCGAGTAAATATTATGAAACAAATAAATACGAAAGACTTATATTAACATATATGACTTTAAAAAAATAATGATTTTAATTTTTACATTTTTTCCAATAAAACAACAATGAATATAAATAAATACATATATTTCAATTCTCACAAACGTTAATTTTACTCACAAATTATATAAAATAATATTATATTTTAATTTTATCATGATACAATTTTTTTTCTTGAGATTTATAAACTTAAATAGATTTAACTTATAATATTTTGATATTTTAAACAAATAATTTTATTTATTTTTAATTATAATATGTATTATATAATATGTAATAAAAGAAATAAGAGTCATAGACAATAGAGGGAGTTCTCGCCAGAAGAAATGTGAGGATGAAGTATAATAATGTATTAGAAAAATGTTATAAAAAAAATAAAGGGTTATAGATAAAAGAAGGGGATATTTAAAAGAATTATCGGCAAGAAAAAGTGTTGTAGATAGTATTAGAAAAGGTCATACATAGAAGAAATTTTAGAGTTTTTCAATAACATTGAGCTATTGAATCGGCGTGAGTGATATTTTAGTGTGTTTTTATAATTACAAAGAGACAAATGGTCAAAATTTTCTTATTTATAGATATTTTAACGAACGGTCTTAATACATCAATTTGACAAAATGGTAAAATGAATGTGGATCTTTCAGACATTTACATGTGAGATGGATAAATACCCATTTATATTAGACGAATAAGAGATGAAAAATAAGCTCGAAAGATTTAGTGGGTATGGGTCAATCCATCCCACCCCACAATTATATATATATAGATATAATTATTTAAAGATAACTTATTTATTTATATATATTAATTAGTATAATAATATTGTTATTATTTTAGATCTAAGATATAAGTTGATGTTATTAGAATGTTTTTTTTTCTTCTAAATTTTGTGCTAGTTCATTTTTAATTAAAATTAATAATATCAAAATATTATGCTACTCATTATTTGAAGAGTATCAGATTAAAGTTAAGAGAATAGTAAAATTTTCAACTTCACGAAAACTTTTATTTAATAAAAAATTGTTATATTTTTTATTATTTGTTTTAATTATTAATTAAAATTATTCAATCATTCATTTTCTTGTCATGTGATTTCTATTAGTATTATTGGACCAAAACAATATATAAACTTGGAAGACGAGCATTTGCAAAACTATGGAAAAGTTAATTTTGATGATAAGATCAAATGTTTACATATTTATTTTTTGAATTTTATAGTATATAATTTAATCTATGATTTTAATTTAACTAATTTCTGTTTTTTTTCACATATTTTGAAAAATATTGTCAACATATGATCATCATGTTGGAAATTTATAATTATAACTTTTGTTATGTTGATTTTTTTTTAAGTTTATTTACAATAATTAAATGATTTGTAATTTTTATTTATATGAATTGCTATGTTATATTTTTGTAATGTCAAAGACCTAATAAATTAATACTTGGATGAAATGTTATCTCTTTATTACTTTATACATAAGTAAAATGTGAATTGCAGATGCAGATGTAAGTACATAGGTTTAAGATTTAAAGTATTGATATAAGTATTATTTTTTAACGTGAGTATGAAAGCGGATGCTATAAAGATCATACTCAGCCCTTACCATGGTGAGGGATGTGTACAATGACTATGTAATAACTACAAGATTTTTCATGTATTTTGAAATATTAAATTTACTAAATTTACTAATATGATTTTTTTTAGAAGTATAAAAAATACGCTCTTAAAAATTACTTTATGAAAATATGTTTTTTTTTTTCATTATGGAATTGAGGATTTGTGAAATCCCAAAATTAGATAATATTAAAGAATTAAACAATGGTTTTAAAAAAATTAATAAGAGTATACTATTAATAAAGGAAAATAAGTATACCCAAATGGATATTTGGTGGGGGTTACACGGGTTTTTATCTGGGCCAGGGCCGACCCGTATGTTTTTGTTTGGAAATGGTTGACTTTATTTTTGTCAGATACATAAACAGGTGTTTCTATTTTCTGGGCCTGAAATCACCGCTAATAATGATGGACACTGTCACTAATATTATGGGTCTGCATTAATTGATAACACATTTTTTAATGCACAGTGAGATAAACAACATAGAAGAATATAAGTCATCATATATTAAAAAACACAATAATGTATATGGTTTTAGTTTCTGAATTTAATTAAAATAATTTTAGATAACCATCAATAATATATATAATATTATTGTGTATAATAGTAAGATTATTAAGATTGTAATAATTAATTTAAAAATTACATTAAAATTATAATTAGAAGCATAGGTAGATGGGAGCACAGAGAATGGAAATCTTTCAGGTTTCGTGGTGTGGTGTGCAACCATAATGGAGATTTCCTGATCGATTTATTGGGAGGTATGGGCACTATCAACATCAACTATGGAAATTTTTGAAGAGGATACTTACTTTGTTTTTTCCTAAAATACTTGAGGTTAATGTTTAAAGTTAAGAGAATTTAAATGAGATTTGATATTTTAGTCTTTCTATTTATAGATCAATAATTTTGGTTTCTTAATTTTATAAATTTCATAATTTTAAGCTACTAATTAAATATTCATCAGTTAAAATTTAAATTATAACATTGATCATAATTTTACATTAAATATATGTTATAACAATTGATATTTAATAATATTTAAGATAATTTTTTTTATTTATTATTTTTATTTAATAAAAGTGGTGAAATGAAAACTGAAAGTATATTTTAATTTAAATATTAATTATTATATCATCTATATAGTGTTAAACCACAATGAACATTATAATTTAAAAATTAATAAATAAATATTTAATAAAATAATTAAAATTACAGATTTTATAAAATAAAAAAATTAAAATTAAAAATTAAAAAATAAAGGACTAAAATGTTAGATTTGATATTATAAAGGATTTAAAAGTATAATTTATTTATTTATTTAATAATTTTATGACAATTATTTTTATTAAATTATGAAAAGTACTGTTTACCAAACCAATGAAAAACTTTATTATATATTTTTTAATAATTGCTGAGAAAACAAATTCTCTTCGTTCTTTTGAATTTCTAATAAATATATTATAAAGTGAATTTTGTATGATAAATTTAATAATAATTAAGTTCTGTTCGACGGTTTATTAATGACATTTAAATAGTGAATTGAAATAATCTTTTTATATTATAAGATTAAAAAAGTTACATATAAATTTGAGAAAGAAAATAGAAATATATTTTATATTTAAAACATTAAAAATGAATTTAAGTTAAATATTATTTATTTTAAATTTTATTATATTTTTACAAATATTATTAAAAACTAAAATACATGAAAATTGATAAAAAAAATATTAGACAATATTTTATAAAGCCAACAATTAAAGCCAATACTTGCAAAATTTATTACTAAAATAACCAAACTCTCGTACTGTGAACTTAAATGAAGATTTATTCGAAAAAAAGTGCTATGATGTCCAAATTTTAATTCAAAATAAATTTAACAATAATAAATATTACATATACTAATAATGTATTTTTTTTATATTGTTATCAAATAAAAATTGTTATAAACAATGGTGGATAGACACGCTTTATGTTTTTATATTATTTAAATAAAATTGAAATATAAAAAATAAGAGAATGAGTTCATCTTAATATATTTATTATCGTTAAATTAATTGGTTTTATATTTAATTTTAAAATTTTAAGATTTTAGGTTCAAATTTTGAATTTGTAAAAATAATTAATAGTTAATTTTTAATAAATTTTTTATTATTTAAATTTAAGAGTAAAATAGACTAAAAAAATATCTACATGAAAATATTATATATAGGTATAAATAAAAGAGAGTTGTAATTATTAAGGATTGTGAAAATTTTAAAATGGTATTCCTTTTATTTATTACTTGTAATTTTTTTTGTGTCTCATTTTAAAAATGTTTTAACAATAGAAAATAGTAGAGTAAAAGTTATTTAAGAATTAAAATTAGAACTAAAATGTGTACAATTTTTTTTATTACCTTTATTAGTAGTTATTGAATATATATTATATATCATAGATAAAAAAATTATTATCAACATATTTTGATCAATAATTAATAAAATTATGATTAAAATTTATTTAAAATCACATAATTTTGTAAATTATACTTTATATTTAATGTAACGTGTCTTACTCTTATTTTTTTTTAATGTTCGATAAATTTTAACTATTAATAAATAATGTTTTAAAATAATGCACTACTCCATCTATTATATAATAACTGTAATTTAAAATCTGTATAACAAATTAATTATAATAGTAATAAATGTATTATTTTTTTAATATAATAATTTTACTAAAATAATTTTACCTTCTTAATAAATACATTATTTTCAAGTGTGAACATCACTTATTTATTATAGGAGAAAAAATTAGTTTAATTATTAATTGATAGTGTGAGTGCGGGAATAAATGCATGTTAAACTCATTTAAATGATTATGAGAAAGATTTTGTGACATGATAGAAAGAAGAGGCGGAAAAAAAAAAAAAAGTGGAGAAAGGAAAATCTGAGGGCAAAAGCGTCATTTGATGCGTAGCATAAGAACTAAGAAGTTCGTCCCGTACAAATTCCATGTATAGTGGCCCAGTGGGTAAGGAGTTGCAGAAAATCTTAATTCTTTAAAAGGCAACTTTTTTTTTTCTTTTTTTTTTGTTTTCCAAAAAAAATTTAATAGTCTCTGCAGTTTCAATTCCCACTTCAATCAAAACCCCTCTCTCATCTCTCTCTTCCATTACACCTTCCTTCACTCTTACGACTATCGCTTTCACATCCTTCTCTCTCTTTTCGATTTTGATTTTGGGTTTTTTTTTTTGTTTTTTTTCCCCTTTTCAATTATGTTCACGGTGTTGGGGTAATTGGCGGGAAGCAACCGTGAATTCCGATACCCCTTTGGTGTAAAGTTCGAAACTTGAGGCGTTTCGCGAAAAAGGGGTCATCGATGGCGAACCCTTCTGGGAACCATCAAGAGCACACGCACGTTTCGTCTTCTGCTCCCGAAACTTCCGGTGCTGCTCTCGCCATGAAGCACAACCCTGGCATATCCCTCGATTGGACCGCTGAAGAACAAGCCATTCTCGAAGATGGACTCTCCAAGTGAGTTTTTTCTTGCTTTGGTTTGTGTTTGATTTGAGTGTTTTTTTGTGGAGTTTGGGGGTGTTTTTCGTCTCAGGTTGGGTCTTCTTCAGATGCAGTTGCCAAATCTTATCTTTGTGGTTTATGTGATTGGAAGTGGGTTTTGATGGCTGAGTTTTATGTTTTCTAGGCTAGCTCAAGTTCAATAACAATTTCAACTCATTTTCCTTTTTTGAAGCTAGTTTAGTGAGCTAGTAACTAGCCTTAGTAATAATTGGATTTCAATTAAGTATTTTAACCTCAATTATGTTCCACTTTGTAACTTCAATTGATAAAACTTTCCTTTTTAATGTTTATTCAAATTAAAAAAATATACTAAATAGAACTTTAATTTTATTGTAATTAGTACTATTTATATTATTATGGATTATAGTAAAAAATATGTATATTGAGCCGGCTAGCTAACGAGTTTAATGTGAACTGAAAAGCTCAAGCTTGTTTTTAATGAGCCAAAGTGCAAGTGGTCTCATCTCATGAATTATGTGGACTCACTTCCAACCTAGATTATATCAATTGGACACATGGATAACACTTTTAAGCTAAATTATCAGTCTGATTTGCAGTGTGTCCTAAATTCCAAAATCAGTTTGGAATTTGGCCATTTGGGTGTTCAGATCCTTATTCAAATCAAAACGTGTTGTTATTGTCTTTTTTTGTGGTCATCTTGTACATGCCTGCTTACTTCTGTTTACACAAAGGTGTACCAGAAACTAGGGAGTTCCAAAACTGAATTATATGTATGAGTTATTGGTTGGTCCTTGTCTTGTTCTGGTTGCAATGGCAGTTTGAATTCAATGCAGCAATGACAACTGATCTTTTTAAATAAATATCATTATCAGTAGTGGTATTTAATTAATTGCTTAAATATCAAGCTTGATTTGCTTTCTGTACCTAGATTGCGTGGTAAATTCATTTTTGTTGTCATACTGTTTGACATCCGTCTTTTGATTAGCAATGTGTATTTATAAAGTCTTGGTAGTCATTAAATTGACCAAGATTCCAAAATTCTCTTTTTTAGGTATGCCGCGGAATCCAACATAGTACGCTATGCAAAGATAGCCCTACTGTTACAGCAAAAAACAGTTCGTGATGTAGCACTGCGAGTCAGGTGGATGAATGTAAGTTACATACTTTTTATTTGCTGTCTTAAGTTCTTTATGTCATTCTGTAAGCCAATTGTACTCTCTCCCTTTTGGATTTGTTATAACCTGTTCTTCAGCTTAGATTAAAGATTCTTAATAAGGTTTATTGTACTACCTGAGATACTTGACGAAGTTCTTTAAGACTAATAATGTATTGCTTCATGGAAGAAAAGGGTAATTGATGACTGGTTCCTCCATTAGAATGGTATAAAACACTTTTTTAAGAATTCCTTAAAGACTAATCACTCCCCATCTTTAATAAAACAAAAAAGAAACAGAGAAGCTTACTGTTATTTTTGGGATTGCTTTCAACTTATTATCTGTGATCTCTTATTATAATGACATTTTAAAAAAAATTTTTTTTGCAGAAGAAAGAGAATAGCAAGAGAAGGAAGGATGAACATAATTTGACTCGAAAAAGTAAAGATAAAAAGGTACTGCTCCCATTTATTGGATACTCTTATAAATATTGTATTAATTTTGTGATTGTTTTGTTTTCCACTCTTATGCATGCCTTTGGAGATGGTTTTAAAATGTCTTTCTCTAAGCTGTGGATGTTGGTTGTCTAAATCTTTCTATGCGGGTGTATATATGTTGAATACTCCATTTGTCTTGCTTGCTCATGCTGGGACCCTGACCTCTGGAGTCTGGACATTTGTTTCCATAGATTGCTTATATGACTGTAGAGAATCCCTTTCATTTGTGTCCATATGATACATCAAACAAATGATCTCTTCTCCTGAGGGCTGAGACCATCTAGCCTTTGATTTACTTCTTACTTTATAATTTTATTATCTTTCTAAAAGCAAATGATGACATCTGCTTTTGAAATTCATATGCAATTATATACACATCATTACATATCATTGGTTATTGCTGGGTTAGCTCCTGGCTATATTATTTTTCCACCATACACTACAAAATATCACTTACTAAAAATTATGATTTGGTATTCAATGGTCTGTCTTTATTTTATTTATTTATTTATTATTATTATTTGTGTGGTGAGACTATTATCAGGATTTTGAAATTTGCAAAAGCTTCTAAACTTATCTAGAAGTTCATTTTTGCCAAAATGCTAAAGAGAGAAGCTTTGTTGCTTGTCATCACAACAAAATAACATATGCTACATCTTTTCACAAACTTTTAGCTTCTATAAATTGATGCTGGATGCACTTAAGCGTCCCTTGGACATTAAAATATTATCCCCTATTTTCCAACTCTGAATGTCCACAAGCATTTCAGCATTAGGTTATTCTGGAATTTCCTTCTGTTACTGGACTTCTAGAAGATTCATTTTCAAGGATAAAATGTTAGTCTGAATGTTTCATGTGGATTTGGTGTTTTGTTTACAGTGTATTCCTTTTAGACATGTAATGATTTTTCTGAAAATTGCATGATGATGGTTATTATTGTTGTTTTAGTTTTGGAATAGACAGAGTATTGTGTATGTTACATTTTCTAACCAGGAGGAAGCTAGCATGGTGTTTTGTTCCCTCATTTCTTTTGACTTTTTAAATAGGGGGTGGTTTAGCATTTTTGGCTGTAAGAAACACTAGGAAAATGAAACAAAAGGAAGGTAGCAAAAAGGAAGAAAGCTAATGGAGTTTTAGCACATTTTTGAAATACTGGAAATTCTAGGTTCTTTCGTTATGTTTCCATTCATGTTCAATGTGACTTTAGATGCTTAGCAAGTCTTTTCTTGTTTACAGGAAAGGGTTTCAGATCCTGCAGTAAAGTCATCTAACTTTGCTGCTCGGTCTAATGTCTCCCCATATGCTCCACCAATGATTACGATGGACAATGATGACGGTATCTCTTATACAGGTTTAGTAACTTCAGTTCCATCCTTAGTAAATTGTTTATACCTTGGGATGCCGTGGTTTTCAAATATGACAATGCAGGCTTCTTTATCTCAATGTCTCATAGGCACTTTTTTCACCTTTGAAACATTGCATTTATTTTTTTAATGTTCAAGCTTCTGCTTTTAAATTTAAATTTTTCTTGCAGCAATTGGAGGCCCCACCGGTGAGCTATTAGAGCAAAATGCACAGGCCTTGAACCAAATCTCCACAAATCTTTCTGCTTTCCAGGTGAATTGATAACAATTTTAAACTTCTTATACAATTAACTGTGTGGCTCTCAGTGTTAGGCAATTTATTTTTTTCCTAGTTTTCTTTTGTCCTATTTTCTCCCTACATCCTTCTGTTATAATGAGTTCATTTTGGTTTATTAACAATATGTATGCTTATTATTGACACGACTAAATTAAGTAATATTTAAGTTGAGACCACTGTCCTTCAGTTCAGTTTTATGTTTTCTTATCTTTGTGTAGAGTTCTCAGATGTAGGATGTTGTTAGATGCTTTAGAAGTCACATTTGAGGTTTTGGGTTTGACTAGTGATGCGTGAAACCAGTGCTCAGGTTATAATACTAGGACTGTCCAGAGTGGGGTTTCTTCAATTATAACTTATCTGAAAGCAACATAGCAAATGAAAAGTAGATGTAAACAAGTATATGCTCGAGTTATTTTTCTAATTTATAATTATCAATTAATATTTTCTTGTAGTGTTTATGTCCACATGAATCAATAACCAAGCAATATTTATAGACCCAGAACTAAATTAAAATACCAATGCAAAATCAAGTGTCATTTCCATATATTGGCAGAGTGAGATTAACATTTCTATGCTCATTTTAGGACCGTTTACATAAATGCAGGTAACTGTACTCTGAGCATGTTTGTGTTTATATGTACTTACTGAAAATTTTCCTTTATGCTTTTGTTGTTTCATATCTTGTGCTAATTTAATCAACAACTTGACATCACGTATCCTAGGAGGTAGTGGAACACTGAAATTGTGGATCTGATTACAACTGGGATAGTTCACAATGTCTGCTTGGTTTTCTGAGAGTGGTGTTTTAGTCTTTTTTTGTTTTGTCCATAAGCAGTGTTATAGTTTATCAGTATCATTTCCATTCTTAGGCCATTTTTTGTGGCTGTGAAGCTGACCTGTTATTTTTTTTTTTGTTTCCAGGTACAGGAGAATATCAATCTTTTCTGCCAAACTAGAGACAACATCCTTAAAATTATGAATGAGTGAGTTCTTCTGTCTGCTGTTCTTTTCTATATTTACTCTATTTGTAAGGAAGTAATATATTAGTTTGATTTATTTATTTCTCTTTTTATATTGCGGTGTATGAATGCGCTAGTCCTTTCCTATTTGAGTATAAAGGAGTTGGAATCCTAAATTGGCGTTTTTTAATAAAAGGAAATAAAGATTTATATATGTCTCTGATTTTTATTTGTTGTTTTAATCCCAATTTGATCTGATATTAAAGGCTTTATTCTTTATTTTTTCCTCTTTATTTTCTTGGCAGCTTGAATGACTCGCCAGAGGTGATGAAGCAAATGCCACCACTTCCTGTGAAGGTGAATGATGAGCTAGCCAATTCCATACTTCCAAGAACTCTCCCACCTCAATCATGATAATCATTCATACTTAGCCAGGCTTTCCTCTTGCATCTTTCTGCCTGCACTTGGACTCATCATATTCCACCTCTGATCAGGACAATAACTGCCAAATGCCAATCAAGTTGACCCGAGATTTACTTTTGGAAAAAAAAAAGAAGAAGAAAGAACGAATAATTGTTGATAATCATCAAGTTGAATTAGTTTCAATAATTTCATTTTATTTTATTTTTCTAATGTTGGTTTTCCTGCTCATGTTCTCTTATTGGCCTAACTTAGTTGTACTATAGGAATTATTTAGTATTCTTGGTATTAATTCAGTTAAATTTAGGCAATTAGATCAATAAGTTGTGGTATCATTTTATTCATCGTTTGTTATTTTCCTTGGTACATTTTATTATGGATATTTCGTTAGTCTTGTTAGTCAGGATCTTATGAGTATTGGTTAAGATATTAACAAGTAGAAAGTTTTTAAAGGTTTGTATTACAAGTTATATTGGGAGTGCTATTGTATAATTAAATGTTAAATATTCTTACTGAGGTAGCTTTTCACTTATCCGATACTTGTTTTCATTGATGGATAATTTGACTTGTTTATAGGATTTAACTCATTTAAGCTTTTGCTTATAATAATAAAAAAGGTAGTATGTGCACATGGCTGGAAGTTGAATACTGCAGTCAAATGTGTGTTGTCAGTATTGTGTGGTAATCTGAGAATGTTGGTGGTGGTGAGTGAAACATGATACTTTTTGTACCCCCATTATGGTGCCAATATGCTCGTGGTTGTGGTGAATCCTTTATTCTTTCACCCCAGTCTTGTCTAATTATATGCTTTTAGTTCTAGCAAGCGGATCAGTCTCATATTTAAAGTTTTGTATATTTGCTTGTTTATTGGCTCTTCTAGCCCAATTGCTTTTGTGCTTGATGTTGACAATTTCTAATCTTACACTTGATTTTTAGTTGCATTTTTGGTCTTGTTATAAGAGCATCTTTAATGCTTATATCTTAAGAGAGTATCTCATTGCACTTTAACTAGTCTTATATTCTTTATGTTTTCACAATAATTTACACTCTGTTCTGAGGTAAGTAACTCACTATTTTTTTATTTTATTTTTTTGCTTCAATGATTAAATTTTAATGAACTTTTAAGATATTCACATTTTTATTTTTCAATCTTTCAATTTGAGAGTAGGAAATTGTACCTAATATAGAACTAAGTTAGGCGTCTTGTAGACTTGTTCCAACACCGGAAGCAACTTGAGGTAAAGTAGCCCTAACCCAATTAGACGATACAAGTGTTCAAATAATTCCATTTTGCCTTTTGCTTTAGGTAAGATTAAAGATAAAAGTAATCGAAAGTCGGCATGTATAAAAAACTCATAAAAACTGAAGTGCACTTCCGAAAATTTGTCTTAGTTAACCATAGGCCTACACGTGGAATTGACCAAGTGGTATGGTTTGGTTCAAGTTCAACAGACCAAAGATTTGAATTTGATCCTTCAAGTTGGGACATGTTTATATTAAATGTTGCGTACCCTGTGGAGCGGTTTCATGAGAATGAGATTGTAGTTTTTTAGAAACAATAACAGAATGTGCTTCTAAATGCAATGTAGTTAGCGGTTCTACGTATTTTTCAGCTAAAATTATATTATATGTAAAAGGAGTTTTCCAATAATTTTGTTATGTTAATTCAGAATTTTATTTATGTGGATTTTAACTTTATAATTCACTAATAACCGAGTTTTCAATTGTACAATTAATATATATTGAATTATTTTTCAAAGTTATTATTCTTTTGGTATGTTATTTTATCTTTTTCCAAAATACTTGTTTGATTTTATTCCTTTCTTTCTTTTCACCTAGTTTCTATTTGGATAAAAAGCTCAGTCAACATTTCACATAAGTTAGAAATTAACTTATACAAAAATTAAACCAATTTTTGAAAAAGTTAAACAACAGTTTATTTATTTATTTTATTTTTATTTATAAAACTTAAAAATATAAGTTGATTTCAACTTATGAGAATATTTAATTATTTTATCTTCTTATTTTCTTTTATATATATATATATATATATATATATTTCCCCTCTCTGTATCTTTTTTCTTTTCTCTCAAAATATATAAACTTCAAAAGAGGTGAAAAATTATTTTTCTAAAATTTATTTAGGACTGTATTTTGCTTCAACAATAAATTATTGGTAATAAATTCATTCATTTGTATAATAATAAGTTCATATTGAAATGATTAAATAGGTAATTTAATAATATTTTTTTATTTATATTAAAATAAATATTCCTCACATAAAAATATCACTTTAATTTTTCATTAAATATATAAATCAAATGGATAAGCTTATTTTTAATATTTTTGGCCATATTTTTACAAAAAATATTCTCAATTTAAATTCTAAAATAATTAAAATACATGCACATGTGATGAATGTTTAAAAAATGTCACAACATTTATAATTGATATTTTTAATATAATACAATATTTTAATCTTATTTTCAAAAATTCTAATGGAGAAACATTTAAATAGTATCACTTATGGAAATCTTGTTTACAAAAGAAAATCTTGCACTCTTTTTCTTCAATTTTTTTCTCAAACCAGACAAAAGAAAATACCACTAATTTTTTTTCCACTCAACTAAACATATCATAATAAGTGTGACATTATAGGGAATAAAAGTTATCCTACTAGCACGTTTCTTAGTGTTTAAGCATGGTACTCGAAATGCATCAACATGGAGATGTGGATATAAAGCAGAAGCCGCTGGAAATCACTTTGATAGATTCTTTGTTTAAAAAATAACTTTTATATATAGTTGCACAAGCCATCGTTCCCGTTGATAGAGTTGAAATTAAAATATAAAAGAAAGAAAAAACAGGACAAGGGTCCAAAGTCCAAAGCAAACGCAGCCTCCACAATTCCAATTTGCATGCTGATAAATAAATAAACAAAAGATGATTTGAGGTTGTCCATTTTGGATGCTAGAGTAGATACGGTCGAGTTACCAATCAAATGTACAGGCCACGTCAGCACGTGCCATACTTCTTTTTTAATTGTTATTTGCTGATAGGTCCAATTCAGTGAGCCTTAGAGATGCTCTTACAGCATTTTTAATAAGGGGCATATAAGCAATTCTTGTGTTACATCACAGTTATATTAGCTTTGGCTCACTTTATGGGTTGCTTAAATTTTAGTAAAGTGGGCCAGAACTGATATGACAGTAATGTAACACAGAGGTTGCTTATATGCAACTCCTATTGCAGATGCTCTAAGTAAAAACAATTTTGCTAAAATTTAAGCAACTCATAAAGTGGGCTAGAATTAATGTGACAGTGATGTAACATAAGAGATTACTTATAAGCAACCCCTGTTACATATATTCTTATAAACAAGGTGTTGCAGTGTTTTCTTTTCTCACCCAAATGGCCAAATCCATTCCTTTCATCGTGGGACCTTTCTCATTACTTTTCTTCCCACATCCCCATACACAAAGCTCCATAGTTTCCTATATTACATACCCTTTTTATTTTTCCCTCACATATTCTCTATATTATTAAAAAAATGTTTTTTTAATATAAATAAATTTTAACTACTTTCACTTCATTCAATAATCTCTCTAAAACATCTTTCTTTTAATGATACACTTCTTTTAACAAGATTTCAAATCTTATTTATCATGTTACAGATATTAACTCTTTTAACTTTACTTAATTTCCATAATATTTTCTTTTTAATGAGTAGTGGTAAACATATACTCCATTCTGGGATGAGTAAAAGAGAGATATAGAAAAAAAAAAGAGAAAAATAGAAAAAAAAAATGACAAATTTGATAAGTAATATAATAAAACATAAAGAGAGACAGAGAGAAAAAATGAGAATAAACACAAAATGTAATTGTGTATGTTTATGATTTTTTTTAATATATAATAATAATGACAACTCAATCATAAGTGTGACCTTAATAATAACTCATGATTAATAATTTGTTAATAAATAAAAACTTTTATTGGAACTGGTTAAGGACAAGGCATAAAGATTTTAGGTATAATTTTACTTCTTGGTTCATGAATCCAGCAGCTTGCCTCATCTAGGTAAATGTATTCAAGTGGTAAACGAGTCTATTAGAGAAATCTGATTCTGCAATTTTTATTTCAATATTGTGGGCTGGATGTGATGATCTAGCTTAGGTTCCTATTTCAGTTCACATGTGGTATTTTGTAATGGGTTGGAGTACCCCTTGTACTTCATTTATTTTCAATTATTTGAATTATAAAAAAAAAACATAATATTTAATATTTACAACACAACTCAAGTAGTTTTTAATCAAAGAATTTATTTGCTAATTTTTATTCCCTCAAAGTGTTGTTAGTTAACAAATTATATTACATTAAATTTTGTTGTCTAGCATGGATCATACTGTATATATATGTATATACTATGATCTTAAATTTCATTTACTAGCATGGATAATTTTAGAGTAAAGCAAATATATACAAAATTGATATACAATAATTTGTAAACTATTATTTTATTTTATTTTTCATTTTTTTATTATTAATAAATATAATAAACAATGTGACAGAGGGATAAAAAAATGATATCATCAGATTTTGTTGTACAAATATTTTTATTATAAAATAACATAAGAAGCGTGTGTGCAATGACAATAATTGCCCCATACTACAGTGTGAAGACACTACAGCAGATGTGTTGGGGATACAAACAAGTTCCATATTGATAAAATATGACAAAAAAATAACAATTTATATAATACAAACATACTTCAATGATTGAGAGGCCTTTTGGGTGATGATCAAAAGTAAAACCGCGAGGACTAAGACCTAAAGCGGACAATATCTCATCATTATGAAGTATGTTTATGTAATAACCCTATAAAATAACCCTCATAAAATATCCCCTCTCAGACAAATACCAATAACCCCATCAAGGTGGTACCTTGACTAGAAAGTCATTCGTTCGTGGCTTTGTCATCTTTTGACTTTACATGCAAAAGAAAAAAGAGAGATAAATGAAGGTTTGGGTTCGACATTTCAACTTTGGACAAACTATAGTACTTTTGAAATACATATCACACATTTTGAATTGTTTGGAGTTGTTGTCTCTCAGGTCAAACGTGGATTAGGTCGAAAATTTTGACTCTAAAACTCACACCCCTTTTAATAAGTATAGTCTGTGACACGGTTTTTTTAACCCTTCTAAATTCACATAGTGCTATTTTACTTTATTCATTTCATTTTGAAGCTTATTTATAATTAAGGAAATTACTTTTATCGCCAATGAAAGAACCACGATGGTTCATTATTCTTTATTCACTAATTGATGACTAGGAGTGGACGTAGATATTTTAGCACGCGAAAAAGTTGACGTGTGGTGTGAACTCATAAAGGGGTAAATGATTCAATTAATCTGTGGCTAAATCAACAAACAAACCCATATCCATGCTTTTTTATTCTGTTTTTTGGTGTCTTGAGAATTAGTTAAAGAGACCAAAATCTGAGTGTTTCGGTTGAGCTTGGATTTGGCTTCTTGCACTTTAAGAATGACATTTGACTAATTTGAATATTCTAGGTGTTTTCATGCGTATATAAACACTTTTCTGCACCCTTGTGAGGGTTGCAAATGTGGTGATTCAGCTGAAGCCGTTTTGGTTAGAGAGAATTGAGAAGGAAGATTATATGGCACTTTTCATAAGCAATATGCCGTTCTGAGAATAAAAGGATTATTTTGGGTATCCTTTGGTTCATTGAAAAGCTTTTTCCAGTGAAACTTCTTGCAGGGTCTTGGGAAGAATTTTCATCATCTTTAATTCATTTCAGTTTATCGAGTAAGTTATTTAGAAAGGTCTACACGCACTTCCACAGTGAAAATGTTCTTTCCTTGTACTCAACTCATTCTATGTGAAATACAAACTTTAAAAAGTTCTAAGCAATTACACCACGAAAAAATCCTTCAAGTGGCACATGATTAAGATTGCTTCATCTATGTTTGTAACATGCATATACATGTTAATTAGATTATGCAAGTTTCCATGATTAAGATATGCACGAGCAAACTCAAACCAACACTGTTATACATAGAGTTGAATTGGTAGGGAGAATATATGAATATTTTGGTTGTTTTACCATAACAGGTTGAAGATGGTCATAGCCAACGGTACCAACGGCTTATTATCTATTTTAGTGATTATAGTTTTGATTATCCCAGAAGTTGCAGCACAAGCACTTTCAACGGGTGATTCTGTGGCAGGTAAGATTTGGTTTCCTCATAGACTCTACATTAACAACCTCAATATATTTTTTACAATTTCCATGCATTTCTATTGGTATAAGGGTATTAATTCAAGTATATATTGATCTGAGGAGATTGCATAATTAAAGTGGGATATATGAACTCGTAACTATTAGTCATATGATTGAAAAATCAGTTCCATGTCAAATGTCATGAAATGCCCAAATGGGTAAGCAAGCATTAAATTAACGTACACGTCTAATAGACCTAAAATGGATAGCATCAAACAATCGTAAATGGAGGAGGAAAAATCGAATGAAAATTAGGCCATATGTGATATGATATTCATTAATGTTTAATACCACTTATTAATTATCTTGTCCTTCACGCATTAAAGAACAATTAATAGCAGGTCCATCAAATAAAGATAAAGAATTAAAGATTAAAGAAGGTTAGTAATTTTAAATAGTCTATTATTATGGCATAAACGTAAAGAAAGTATTGGAGGATCAACTTTTAGGATTTCCGGGTCAAATCGTAACAAGTGGTGGGTGGATTACAATTTTGTATTTGATGATCCAAAGTGAACAAGAATGGTTTATCTTGCACAACATGATTTTCAATTTCGTATAAACCCTAGTTAAGTGACTGATTGATGGTATAGATTTCCCTTGTTTTATTTTATTTCTATGGCTGTGGCATTGAAAATGAGAAGTATTATGTCTATGCTTGATGCAGATAATGTGTCAGAAGCCATTAGACAACCGGATAATACTATTAGAGTGGATCCTCTAGACAATTTCGAAAAATACAGAGGAGGATTTAACATCACCAACAAGCATTATTGGAGTGTAAATCTCTCTCCCTTTTCGTTTATGAATGTAGTTTCTAATATCAAAGATGATGTTAACATGTCTTTAACATTTATGTAGTCGGTGATCTTCACTGGAGTATATGGATATGCAATTGGGATGTTCTGCCTTTTGTGTGGAATTGTATATGGAAGTCTTTTGATAATAACCATCGTTTATGGCAAAAATGACAGAGGAAGAAGGATGAAGAAGGTCTTTCCTTGTAATTACAAGAGTTTTGATCTTACACTGATTCCTTTGGCTATATTGCTCACCACTTTTGCTATGTAAGTATTCATCCTTATCTCTAGCCTATATAAAAATGATATTTCTGAATAGGATCATCTTTTATTTCTTTTCCTTCCAAACCTTGTTTAGAATATAAACCAGTCTATAACAATTGTTGAAAGACTTATTTTAAGGTTTTAGATTGTGGTTACCATAGTGCGATTGTTAATGATGTAGAAAATTGTGGACAAATGCGACTGCTGCAATTGTAATTAAGACTCCAAAAACCTTGACATTGACCAATTTTTGAAACTTTGGGCAATAATTAAAATAGTCTTCCAAATGGAAATAGAATTGTCTTTTGCTTAAATTTATTACACACTAGGTAGTGGCTATCTAAAACCACAACTTGAACTGTGGATATAAATACAAAAAAAGGCATGAGCTGGGTAATATTAGTACCATAAATTCCTGGCATTTCCTCAAGTGATGTATGCATGTATGCATGGCTCTTGATTTTGTAGAGCTACAAGTGGACTAGTTTTTGCTGGGAGTGCAAGGTTCCATTCTGAAGCGAAAACTTCAGTTAATATCATAATCCAGACAGCGAATGAGGCATCAGAAACGATACACAACACAACAGGAGCGTTAAAGGGCATGGAAAGTAACTTTATGGAAGCCAATGTCAGTTCTGAGGGTTCTGTAATTCTTGACTCAACAACTGAGAGACTTGATGATGCATCTGCAAACATAGAAAAGCAAGCTAGGAAAAATAGGCGCCTTATTGACAAGGGCTTGAAACTAGTGTAAGACTCCCCCTATCTCTCCTATTCCTGATGCAATGCAAAATGAATAACGCATTTGTGGCAATAAGGAATTCTTTTTAATTGCAGGTTTGTAATTACCACCGTGATCATAAGCTTGAACTTGGTTGCTGTAATAGCTTTGACAGGTATTTTTTTGGTGTTCTATATGCTTAACATCAATGACTTCTATCTTTAGATTCATGAGAATTTCAAATCTGTACATCCTGTTTTGATTTTCTACACATGATGCATGATTCTCATAGAATTTTGAAATCTTCTTTGAACAGTTTCTGGAGTACTGAGGTTACCGCGGGCACTATACATGTAAACAAACTAAATTGATTAGCTTGAAGCTATAGAAGCAACCAGCAGTATATATTTGTCTATGTATATGATATATGGCAACTCTAACATTATTTTATTGTTTTACTCTTCTTTTTCCACAGGCTTCTTGTATTGTGCTGGTTGATGACAGTGATATGCTGGATATTCTTTGGAGTCTATTTCTTCTTAGAAAAGTAAATCCAAGCCCTTTCTGAAATCTGAACTAAATAGTTTGATCAGTTTACATTTTTCTCCAACGATAAATATGTTAGGTAGAAGTTTGAGTTTAATTGTGAAGAGTTCCTTTTTATTGTAGATTTTCTAGTGATGCATGCACAGCTCTTAACAACTTTCAAGAAAATCCCTATAACAACAGCCTAAGCTCAATCCTCCCCTGTGATGAATTGCTCTCGGCAAAATCAGTTCTATCTGATGTTAGTGCTGGGATTTACGATCTTGTTAATAAGGTAAGTTTTGCATATTCTCAAACATCAGCTTCCCCCCTCTTCTACATTATGACTCTACACCAATCAATAGAGATAGAAGCATAAACATAATAAAATGTTATAATTTATTATTATTATGGCATGACATTCCAATTTCTATTCCAATCACTGTATTATACAATATTGGTGTTCAATGGCCCATGTAGCCAGCTGATACAGGACTCAAGAGTAATGTGTTGGTTTTGGTCATTGTCCAGGTGAATGCAAACATATCAACCCTGCAGGCAACATCTGATGTTAATCTTGTTCATGTTTGCAACCCCTTCTCAGCTCCACCCAACTACTTATACCAGCCAGAGAATTGCCCTGCTAACACCATCCGAATAGGAGATATTCCAAAGGTATGCCACATCTTGATGAATTCCATTTCTGACGTAAATTACAAGACCAAGATATACTAAGGGTCTTTTAAATAAACTTTTCCAAAAACACTTTTTAAAATAGAAAAATGAAATAAACTCTTTTATAAGCTAAAATTAGCTTATACATAAGTTAAAAAATATATTTTGGATAAGTTAATATGATAATTGTTTTAAAAATTAACTTATGTATAAGTTAATTTTATCTCTTAAAGAAACTTATTTCATTTTTTTTTCTTTTAGAAGTGTTTATGAAAAAGTTTATCTAACCAGTGGTTAAGTTACTAACACTATCATTTCCCTGATGTTGTGAAGGTATTGAAGCCTTTCACGTGTTCAGATGCCATTGATGGAACATGTGACAATGGATATCTACCCGGCAGGGAATACGTGAGAGTTGAGGCTTACACAAGTTCAATTCAGGACCTGTTGAACGTGTATCCCAGTATGGAACACTTGTTAGAATGCCAAGTGGTGAAAGATGCATTCTCTCAAGTACTTCTCAACCACTGCAAGCCTTTGAAGAAATATGCTAGGATGGTATGGATAGGAATGCTGTTTCTTGCAGTGATTATGTTGTTGTTGGTTGTGCTATGGACAATGAAAGCACATCACGAACAACGTTATCATCTTTCAGATGGTTCTGTGGACCCACATTTTGCTCCAAACAAAGCCTTGGAAGCAAGACCAGCTAAAGAGATTGAGATTTGACTGCAACAAATTGGTCAATAGTCAAATATTGTTAGTCCACAAGAACTTAGGAACCGGATATTGGAAGGCAAATGCGCAAGCTGCTTCCAATGATCCCTCATAGGACGTGCAACATTTGTAGTTTGTACATAGGAACATAGTCAATACATACGCAAGTCATAGGATTGACCAAGGGTGTCTAGAATTTGCCTTTGGTGATATAATTTTCACACAACAGTTGATTTTGAGAAAATCACTTTGGGGACCAACCCCTAACAAAGACCATACAGATGTACCAAAATCATCATACAACAAATGAATCAATATTTCATCTACAATTACAAGTTGTCGTTGTTGTTGTTATTTATTTATTTATTATTTTATATGTATATAATTTTTAGTTCCTGTAAATATAATAATGTTTATTTTGATTCCTTAAAATATAATTTTTCTTTTTTTAATATTTTATTTAGTGAAATGTGGTCGTGTCCTTTTTAAAAAAATATTTTTCCGTTTCTTATTGATAAAAATAAAAAAATACCATATGACACATTTTTATAAAATGAAGATTATTGTAAAAAAAAATTCATCGAATTTGTTAATAATTAATTTACATTAAAAAAATTTATTAATTATTTTTAGTTACTTTTTTTAATCATTTTTTTTATTTACAAGAGATCTAAGTTAAATCTTACTTAAATTTTGCACTTGTTAATTTATTTATAAAAATAAAATAAAAAGTTTTAAGAGAAAATTTTACATTCTTTTATCATGCAATGGGTCAACTCAAATTAGGAACTTAAGCTAGTTAAGTTGAGTTGGATTTGAATAAATCTTAATTCAATCAAGATTCAACTATTGGATTGGGTCAAATTGTTACATTCTTTTAAAACTCGACTTAACTCGATCATGGATTGATTAGATTTGATTAAGATAATATAATTAAATTTATTTTTAAATAAAAATTTAAATATATTATAATAGATATAAATCATTTAATATCTTATTATAAATGCGATGAAATAAATAATGATACAAACTAAATTTTAAAATATTTTTTTATTTGTTATAAACAACTAATATTAATATAAAATAAAATTTAAAATAAATATATTATATTATTATACTTTTATCAACTTAAAAACACAATATTCATTATTGAAAAAAAATATATGGAACATTATTCTGAATAACTCATCATATTAACATATTATTATTATTATTATTTGATCAAATTAATTTGAGTCATGAATAAAAAAAATGCAAAATTTATTATCGGCTAATGCAATGTCAGATTTTAATCAAATTGAATTGGATCTCACCGGAAAAAAAAATCATTTGAACTAATTGAGATCGTTCAGAAAGATTGGAATATGTGAATTCCCCGTGTACACTTGCACTCGTAAGTCGTAACTTGAACCATATTATCAGTATGGGCCAAACAAAATCAGGGCCAGCAAGTAATTTCTGACATATGGGCCGCGAATTTAATGGTGGCCGAAAGTAAGGCCGGTGATAAACACACCTCCACTCTCATATAAACACACCCCCTTTTTAAAAAAATATATATATATAATGTCTAAATTACCGTTTAAAAAAAATGAAATTCTTAAATTTACACCTCCCTTCCCCCACCCTCCTTCCCCGCACCCCACATTTCACACCCCTCTTCTTCCCAAAGCCTCTTTCCGCTCAATGTTATTAAGCAATATACTTTTACAGTCATTCTAAATAGAAAAAAAGGACTAGTCCCACCATAATCAGCATAAGAAAGGTTCTTTTACAGTCATAGCATTTCGAAAAGTACTTTTACAGTCATTAACATTCCGGAAAGTACTTTTCGGAATAGAAATTATTGTTCATATAATTCCGGAAAGAACTTTCCGTAATAGTAACTTTAATATTATGGAAAATACTTTCCGGAATTATATAACAAAATATTTCCGGAAAATACTTTCCGGAATAAGAATTTAATATTATGGAAAGTATTTTCCGGAACATTTTTATATAATTCCGGAAAGAACTTTTCGTAACAGTAAGAAGAAGAAGAAGAGGAGTGCCAGAAAGAGAAAGAAGAGGGGTGCGTAATGTCAGCAAGTGATTTTGTATGAGAAAGACTCTTACTTGTTCTATGAAAAGAAAGATTAGTACAAAAATAACTTTTAAAATCGGGGTTTTAAAATCAGTCATAAGGTAGCCATTTTAAAAGTGACGTGGTGGCCTGTACTGCAACAGAACGGCCCCAGAACGGCCCTTGCTGCAAGCAGAACGGCCTGTACTGCTTGCAGAACGGGCCGTACTGATTGAAGAACTTGACGTACTGCTTGCAGAACGGGCCGTACTGAAAACAGTACGGCCCGTTTTGCTGCAGAACGGCCAGCACTGAAAACAGAACGGGCCGTATTGAAAGAAGTACGGGCCGTTCTGCTTGCAGTACGGCCCGTTCTGCTTGCGGGGAAGGGGGTGCGAGGAAGGGGGTGTGAGGAAGGAGGGGTGTAAATTTAGGAATTTTTTTTTTAAGGGTAATTTAAACATTTTATATATATTTTTTTTAAAAGGGGGTGTGCTTATAAGAGAGTGGAGGTGTGTTTATCATGAGCCCGAAAGTGATTGCCTCAAAGCCAACAGGCAATACATACAAGATACAAGACAATGCTGTCAATGCATAAATAAAGGCAAAGACAAAAGAGGCTCTTGTGTAAATGTAATGCAAGACACTTTTAACCTAATGACGGATATCGATATACATAACTATCTTGATCGATTTTATTGAATATATACAAATAAAATGTATCCTCTTTATTTGTGTTAAATTCTTATGATAAAAGTTAAAAATTATTAATATTAATAAAAATAATAAATGGCAATTAAAAACTTTAAGAAATGTGAAAAAATATATTCTCAGAATTCTTGATAGAGAACATATAATAGAAATAAAAACTAATATTTTATAAAAAAACTATAAAGTGCTTTATAAAAAGCACCACATCTTTTTTAGTTCCATATAATCACAACAGGACGAAGTCATAGAACTGAACGGAAAATGGAAAACAAAGGTAGTGATGACGATGATAATGGTAACGTGTGTCCGTGTCCGGTGAAGCTGAGTGATTGTTTAGAGGAACTTGTAAGGTTCACTCTCAACTCTCACTCTCACCATCTCAACCTTTCTTCCCAATTCTGCTCCACCCTTCTCCAAGACGACCCATCATCTTCACACTCACAATCACAATCAAAAGGTTTGTAATTTTCAAATTCTCTTCCAAAAAACCACTTCTCGTGTGTGTGTTTCTAGGTTTAAAAGCTTGTTCTTTATCTGGGTATCTTCAAACCAGCCAACAAACTCATAAAGTCAAATGATCAAAATTCATTACAATTTTTTTATATATATAAATATTTTGCAGATTCTTTGGAAGGAGTGCCACCGTATCCCTTGTACAAGCGCCTTGCTTCTTCTCTGTTGAGGTGTATGGATTCTGAAACGTTTTGTGGGACAGGCTGCAATTTAGCCATGGTTGATGAATTTGAAGATTCTTCCATGCAGCACAAACGTAATGAGTGGCACAAATTGATTGTGGAGAAGGGGCTTGAAATGGTGAATGTAAATAATGCTGTCTTAACTACTCCATTTGTTTGCTCTGCTGCTCTTTATCCAATGCTTAAGTTGGTTTCAGTGTAGTGTGTAAACTTTTGTTTCAACAGATTTTGAAGAGTGTTTCCTTTGAACTTCATGTCCAAGAGCCTTTCTTTTCACAGCTAAATGGTACTTTTTGCTCTGTACTTTATTTGAATATGATAATGTTCAATGTAATCACCTCTGGAAAATATGCTCTTTTGCATAAACCGCGTTGATGGGTAGAAAAATCATCTCTTGCCACTGAAAGACATAATGAAAAAAAACTGCATGCAAGTACCATGAATAATGTCTTTGAACATGATGTAACCATTCCTATTCTAATTCATTTCTACTAAGCCTTAAAAGGTATGATTTTATTGCCTGCAGATGGCCTAAAAACAATTGAAGGGAGGTGTGCCGATGGGAAATACAAAAGGTTTCATTATATTTTTTTAATTCAAAGTATATTAGATATGTATGACAGTTTTGACCATTATAAGAGTGTCACACTAACTTGCATTAACATTTTCCATTCACATTGAGTCAGTTTTGACCACCAAATTAAATGTTAAGTGTGGTCTCTTTTTTTTTTGAGTATTCTAGATGCAAAAGACATTAAAATAACATTCAGTAGTCAATTGGTGGCAAACTCAACCAACTGAACAAACGACTGGCTTATTTATTAAAAACTTTGAGACTTTTCATGTCAGGAAGAAAATTCTAAAGGATTTGTAGCCCAACTAGTATGGGCTCACGTGCTTAAGATTTGGTTGTGATGATTGTGAATGGTTTGATTCTCCTCCATTTGGCCGCCTATACCCCTCCCCTGCCTAGTTGCTTGTTCTTCCTATATGTCCTTCCAATATTATTAAAAAAAAAAGAATAAAATTCTAGGGAGTGAAATTATGTGGATATTTTCATATTTTAAATTCTATTAAAATAAGCTACGTAACAAAATCCATAAATGCATTCCATACAATATCATACCATAATCACTTGAGCCATATTATATGGATCTTATCTTCTCTTTATATTTTGCTACTGATCTACTATGAGCTATGTGCTGGCCATTTTCATTGTCATTCATTTTGTGTTTTGCTTTGTCACTTTCCCCTAATTTGGTTTCCAGGATTAAAGCAGGAAATCTGATACTCTTTAACAAGTCTGTCGTGTTTGAAGTAAAGGTAATGCTTTGTGTTGTTAATAATTAGTGCTTCAGTCTGTAAAGGATTTGCTCTGCTCTCTTAACTTCAACATGTAGGGAATAAGGTGGTATCCTACGTTCTTTGCCATGTTGGAGGCAGAAAGCCTTGGAAAAGTTCTTCCAGGAGTTGAAAGTTGTGAAGAAGGTACTTAATGTCCTGATTGTAGACAAAGAAATAGAATCAGCTTGTAAAGCTAGACAAATAAGTAACCATTCAGAGATTTATGGAATTTCCGAATGAACAACCTAAATGAACTAAATAACTACTGCAGGAGGTTATTTGTTCTTGATGTATTTATACGTCCAAAAAAAAAAAATTAAGTTGAAAGAATCACCATTCATTCTATGTCTAAATCAATTGCAGATTGTATACCAATTCTTCCAGAGTAACACTCGCTTAGCATTACAGGTGTAAAAGTCTACCGGAGGTTTTACACTGAGGAGAAGGAGCTGGCAAATGGTGTTCTTGCAATTATTGTTTCAAAATTCTCTCCTCAACCATATGATTCTTTGGCTAACTTATTTTGTGTGGGTTCATTTTCCTGTGGTACCATAGCGACTAATCTGTTGTTGGATTTGAAAATCATCTACATTTCCTTTAAAAGGCTGCTTCCATCTTGTCTTAATGATTAATTATTAGTGTGATGTTTTCTTTGATTTGCTAATTTTTATTACTTCCGGATGATCACAGTATTTGTTTTATATGATAGAAAAACAATGGTTAACTTGGTAAATTGTAATTATACATTGATGTATTACATAAGAGGGACAGAAACAGCTAATGACAGTTACTATGTTCATCTTTCACCTGACTGCGGGTGAACTAACACTTGAGTGTTCTCGTATTGATATTCTTTTTAAAAAAGTTTCTGACTCTTGAGTTGTTCTGCTTTTTTTTTTTTTTTTTCTAGGGATTAAGTTATGAGGGTGTTCAAAGCCTTCTTGGTCTGATGCACACCACAGGGACAAATCCTAACGCACTTCCTCCACCAATATCAACTCTATTAGCATCATTTAATTTGCCATGCAATTCAACTGTAAGAACCTTAGGAGCAATCTGCTCCACATTGACAATGAATGCTAAGATTTTGTAGGACTTTTCACTGTTTTTGCCATAATAATATTTTGGGGCCTCCATAGGACTTTATTAACACTAATGATCATTATTCAGGATATTGGCTTGACTCATGGAGCTCGTGCATTGGCCAAGCATGCTTGTAGGAGTAGCAGTGGTTATTGGGGTTCTCTGAATGGAAACGGTAAGAATTCGTTTTTTAACCAACTATTTTTCTAGCCCCCTTTATATAGTGGATGATGTGCCTTCTTCCAAGAGTACAAAATCCACGTTTTGGGCTTGTTCTTTGGTTGATCTAAAACCTGAAAAATATATTGACTTTGGGCTCTAACAGAATCTGTCTGAAGAAGCTTTCTGCGTTAGGTTCACTATGTTTGCTGAAATGTTTAGTGAGTTATTAATAGTGTGTTGCTTTCAATAAGATAGTTGATCATGTTTTCACTCATCCCGTCTTTTTAATGTTCTTTCTAGATACTAATAAAAATAGGCTTGCAATGGATGTCATAAACCGCTTAATAGCACATTGTTGTTGGCTGAATGTGCACACTGTCCCACCACATGGAGTTGTCTTTGAAATAAGGGTTGCTGATGGATATGGTGCACGCTGGACAGAAGATGGAAGTAAGGTGTGTGACAATATGTTCAAATTTATCTGCTTCCATTACAGGTTTATGCATCGTACATATTATCCTATTTGTCTCATAATTTGAAGTATGACAGTATGTTCAAATTTAAGCGTTTGATGCAACTTCTGTTAGACTCGTCCACTATTCAATGGCTGGGAATAAGGTTTCAACGTGGAGAAAAGTTTTGTACTTTTAAATTTGCAGGTTTCATTGTTAACCAAACTTGGCAACAGATAGCACTTGTATTTAAGATAAATTCTCAACCTACTTCTTTTCCATGTATTTTTATTTTCAGTTTATCGGATTTTTAGAGCCCTACATGCAAGATGGCCACTCAAAGGGATGGAAGCACTAGTTCTGCTAGCCAGACAACAACTACACCTCTGTAATTGAAAGTCACAACTTTTCCTTTTATCTTGTGTTGGAATCGTGTTTATGGTACAGTATTTGATTTTTAACTATACTTCTCAGCACTGGACTTTAGCTGACAATCTATTCTAATACCTCAGAGTAATCTACTCAATTATACATGGTAACCTAGATGATGGAGTCTGTATAATAATGTTAGTACTTATTTTCAGAAAGAAACTTCCATTTAACTCAAGTTAATTATTAAAAGGTGCTGACAAGCCCCATTATGACTCCTTTTTATTGGGTCTGTAGCTCCTTTTTTATCTTTATGCATCTGACTTTTAGTAGTTTGGGTCATTGACATTGCCATATTGGGGCTTGATGGTCGGTTTTTATAACTCTTGTGTGAGTTGTGTCTTTTATTCTTTTTCTTGTCGGTGTTTACATCAGCACATCTTGTGATACGTTTATTTACACAACAATAAAAATCAAGCCTCATTTTATTAGGTGTAGGAGGTTAAATAGATCAATTTTCATTAAGGTCCATCACAAACCAAAAATTTACAGTAAAACGCGTATAGATGTCTTCCTCCTTCAATAACACATTTATAAACCCCCTCCACCTTAAAAATAAAAGGAGTAACTCCAATGGAGTTACTTATGTTCGTACTTAAAGTTAAGCAAGTTTAAAACATCATTGGAACAAATGAGTTCTTATAGGTGTTTGGTAGAAAGAATATTTTATTCTTATTTAAATATTTACCGTTAGTTACTATGAAATTTTTTTTATTAACTTTGTACTCAAATACCGTGGGTGTAAAGGTGGTCAAATTATTCGCTTATTCATAAATTAGCATTTTTAGTAAATTTTTTGGGAGATAATTTTATTTTTTAATCTTTATCAAACAGGAGAAACTTTTTATATATTTGCCACTTTCCTATGAGTGATAAATCATTCTTTGTATTACACGTCAACATTCTACCATGGAAATCTTTGCTGCATTTACCCTTAAGTTTGTGCAGAAAAGCTCATCCAAACATTTAATTCTGAAAAAATTTGAACAGATGAGATTTTTCAATATTATAACAATATGGAGCTTTGTATCCGAGAAACAAACTATAAAACTTGATTCCAGGGTTACCATGTGTGGTTTATTATTTTTTATCTTAAACGGATTCTAACAAAACTCACATTTTTTGAAGAAAAAAAAAATTACATTGGTGACATTACAAAATATAAAGTCCGATTACTTTCTAATTGAACCTGTTTCACTGATGAAGGTTGCCGCCATATTCTTTAGTGGCATATGAATTGTAATTATAAAGGATTAATGCTAGTTGTGGTGGCAATTACTAAATCATAGGACCATGGCCAGTGTTTGAGCCATTGCCACAACAGCTGTAACCTATATCACTCACTGCTATGTTGTTCCAAACCTATCACCATCATTACCTTTAACTAACTCTGCTATGGCTCACATATCCCATTGTCCTGCCACTCCAGTGCATCACAGTTACACATTTTTGTTTCCTGTTTATGGTTGTCATACCCACAACACAACTCTGCATTGGGTTGCACGGTTGTTGTAGGACAAGTTAAGAGGTAACAAAGTTGTAATTGTCCATCTTTGTTTGCATGCATTTATGTATATTTGCGTGACTAATAACCAGGTTTGTGTGAGATTGGTTAAACTGTCTCTAGTACCACACATAGAGACATCTGAATAAGGCAAATGAAAGTCGATGTCTTCTATTCTAGAAATGCTACACTTTAGTATATGTTTAAATGGCGATTCTTGGAAAATAATAAAAAAAAGAAACAAAGTATAACAAAAGTATGTGCCTTGATATCCAACGTTTTAGTGAAATTAGAAAACCTTGGACGTAAGGTAATTTTTGTGTAGGAAGAGTCCAGAGGAAACTAAAATTATATTTGGAGACACATCCGTTCTTGGATATATCAATCTGAGGGGGAAGTTAGTGGAGGCATGTAACATCAGCTTCCTCAAAGTGCTACCAAGTTATGCCGATCTTTGAACAAGTCATGTGACTCCAATTTTCCATCACCTGCTTTAATTATTGCTTGCATATGAAGTTAATAGATTTTGATAAGATATCAAGACTAATTATAACCAATAAGATATTGGTATGAGTGAAATCGAAGTTGATTCTTTAAGTAAGATTTAAGTTTAAATTTAGTAGATGAAAAAAATAGTTCGGAAGAACTCATTAAAGATGATTCAATCAAATTTTTTTTTTGACTAAAATTAGTCATTGACAAATTCGATAGATACTTAATAGTTCCATTCAACTTTTTCCATCTATGTCTGCAATTATTACTTACATAAGAAACTAATAGACTTTAATAAAATATCAAGACTAGTTATAATCAATAAGTTATTAGTTCGAGTAAAAATGATATTGATCTCTTAAGTAATATATTGGTTTGAATTTTGTAGATGAAAGAAATGGAATTAAAAGAGATTCCATTAAGAATAGATAATTAAGTTCTCTGACAAAAGTTACACATTATTAAAGTTATTAGATAGTACTTGATAACTTCAATCCTCTCTCCCTAAAAAAGGTAATATTATATGTAAAACAATTTATATACATTACTTTTGTATTTATTTCTCTCCATCACTTTATTTATTATAAAAAGATATTTATTAATAATGGATTGTTGCATGAGATTTTAAAAGAATGTGCAGTTAGTTAATCGCAGTTGATCAGTTGTTGTTGAAATACATTGTGAAATGATTTCATGCTGCTGCTGCAATTTTCTTTGTAATTTTTTTTTTCTGCCAAACGCCCATCTTAATTTGTTTATTTGTTTGTTCTGTCCATTACATAGAGTTAAAGAACACACATTTACTAATAACAAAATTAGCTGATTTAATTTTCAACTGGAATGAGAAAAACAAATTTCGTGAAATTAAGTTTAATTATTAGTCGCCTAAAAGTCTTATTAAATAGTGAGTGACGAAATTATATCATCAATATTACGTATAATAAACTCTTGGAATTTAAAAAGAGATAAGTTGAAAAATCATGTCAAAAAGTGTGATCCTTTGATGACATAACTTTATATCTTGTGGAAAGTGATGAATAAGGCGACACACATGTAGTGGACAAGGAAAGTTGCAAAATCATGGACCACCATTAATAGGATCGCCCATAAACCTTTTCAACAAAGAAAAATTATTATTAAGAAACAGATGAGGCTATGGCAAAGACATTTTCTCCAATGATTAGATGGTATGTTGGTAACAAGAGCTTTTCTCAACCTTGTCTTCTTGCCTAATCATTGGTGGGGAATAACTTCTATTTGATACCGTATCATTTTTATCTATTAATTAGCGCAACTTAATGTAAACACGCATGTAGATCCATATTTATAATGAGGAAAGGACATCGCTTTATATAGAATCTACAAATTAAAATTGTGAATAAACCAACAATTTCATTTCAAAATGTTACCCTCTCTCCTAAGTCATCCCTAAAATAATGAAATTATGTAAATATCATCCAAAATATCAAATACCCATTATTTTAGTCCGTAAGCTGATGTATTTCGAGAAAGTTTAGGGACCCATTTGATTTATTTAATTTTATTAATATTAAGAGACTATTTAATATAATTTTTAATATTTTTAGGATTATTTAAGTTTTTTGTTTGTTTGTTTTTATACTACTTAACACATCAAGGAGTGGGGATAGTGAAAATATTGATGGTTTGCTCTAAAGTGTGTTTGATTAATTGAACACTTATTTTTGAAAGAAAAAAAAATAACTTTTTTGTTGGAAAGTTGTTAAAAATGAGTGATCATTTTTTTTTTCCTGGAACAATCGTTAACAAATAATATCATTGTATGTCTACTAAAGTTTACGGTGTTTGCTTTAGAAGAGTATCTAAGTTTAGTACATAGAAAAACAACTTGTGTCATTCTCTCTATCTTCTGGGCTTTTGAGATCATATTAGGCAGCAATAACTAATTTGGTGTTCTATAGTATAATTAATAAGATCAAAAGATGACAACATGCATGAATCAGAAGCTTTTCAAGAATGACAATATACCTGAATTGGAAGCATTTTGTAGAGTAATTTTTTTTTATGCATATATATACAATAATTTATATATGTTGATATTGATCTGAACTTTACAAGGTGACATATACCCTCAATATGCCTATCCAAGCAGGAGGGAAGTCATCATCATGCATCTCTGTCGTTATCATTATCATCTTATATAGCATCGTTTTGTTAATTAGTAAGCAATTGGCAATATATATAACAACATGGATTAATGCTTAAGGAGAAAAGAAAAGAAACCTAATAGTGACACCTAAAAGAAGGGAAAAATTGTTGAGGAGTTTTACACTAATTAGGGACCACTCTCACAATTGATAGTAAATAAATTATATAAATGAGTTTAATATCAATATAACTTAAAACCTTAAGATATTAAGTAAGTGATCTTTTTTATTTATATATTACTTAATATACTTAACTCTGATCGATATAAAACTTCATTTCATACTTAAATTCTAACACTTTTTAATCGTCCATACACAAAAAAAAAAACTTCATAAAGAAACAGAGAAGATTACATAAATTTATTTAATATATAGTATGATATTCTCTCATGTATATATTTCACGACTCAATAAATATACATTATTTCAAATTTATTTAATGTGATTTAGTCTTTTATGTTTATACTCACATTTCTCTCTCATTTTAGATGGTAACTTCTTTTAGAAATTGTCTAGATATTCTCATCTTTATAATACCTTTCATCCTAATATTAGAAGAGAAACACAAATCCTTAAAATAAAAATAATATTTTGGCTTAATTGCACTTTTGGTCCTCCTAATTTAGTGTAAGAGTAATTTTGGTCCTCATAATTTGAATTGGTTAATTTTGGTCCATAAATTTAAATAATGGGCAATTTTAGTCCCACAAACAATTTATTATCCAAAATTTAACAGTCGTTAATGATATGAATTTTATGCTAAATAAACATTAATTATATATCATTTAATTTCTTATGTGTCAAATTATTTAATATTCAAATTTTAAAAATTTTAAATTCACATAAAATTGAAAAAAAATGAAAAGGGTATTGATATCAATCGCAGTGAGAATTTTTCACTAAAATAGAATTTTTTTAAAAAAAGTTTACCAAAAAAGTACCTGTACCAATTTATTTACCCAAATAGCACATTTCACTGTTCATGTTCAGAATTTGATTCTCGGGAACCGAATTCTGAGCTGTTAATTTTATTTTTTTTGCGTTTTGGATCTGAGCATGGTGTAAAACTAGATCCAGAACGGCCCGTTCTCCTTGCAGCCCTTGCAGAACGGCTTGTTCTCATTTTAGAACGGGTCGTTCCGGATGCAAAAATACACACATGACGAATGGATCAAAACGGGCCATTTTGTTTGGACATTCCAGTTTCAAAATTAACAGACTACGTGTGCAAGAAGAACGGCCCGTTCTGCTTGGAGATCGGGCCGTTCCAGTTGCAACATTAACACACAACCTGAACTACAAACAGAAAAGAAGTTAAATAATATATAATTAATGTTTATTTAGCATAAAATCTATATCATTAACGTCTGTTAAATTTTGGATGGTAAATTATTTATAGGACTAAAATTGTCCATTATTTGAATTTATGAACCAAAATTAAGCAATTCAATATTATGAGGACCAAAATTTCTCCTACACTAAATTAGGAGGATCAAAAGTGTAATTAAGTCTAATATTTTTAATTCTAAACATCCTATTAAAGAAAATATAATACTCTTTTAAATAATTATACAATATCTTAAAGATTTGAAATTAAAAATTTAAAGTTATTATTTCAATAATACATAAATAATTTAAGATGAGTTTAATAGATATGAACGGGTGATGTAAAAGGTTTTATACGATAATAAATAAAAATAAACTTTGGTGTGGATTTTGAAATAATTAACAAACTTACAACATAATCTTTTGTAATTAAATCGTTATGTAAAAGGAACTATTCTGTGAATTTTATTTTTCATTTAAGATTAATAGCGAAGTCAACAAAGCTTAAAATATCTAACAACATCAAGTACGATTATAATATGTTATATAGTATTTATCTATATCCTTTATCAGCATGCATTTGTTTGCATTCACTAAAGAAATATATTGTTTGTTATTTTTCTTTTAGAATGATCTGATTGCCTTATTGAGTGATGGAGGATTCCTAACCCACATATTTTATGTGTGGGAATTTATGTTTTATCCCTTCCAAACCAGCTTGTGGGATTAAACTAGACAAGGAATTGATGGGTTCCTTTCATCTTTTGTCTGCCAAACTCAAATTGTTGCTCAGTTTATTTTTCATAAGATTTTTATTATGTTTATAAGTTTTTAAAATTTAAATATCAGTTAAATTTCATAATTATGTATAGATAAATTTAATAATATAAGTTTCATTTTGAATTGACAAAAAAATATTTAAAATTATATTACAAAATTAAAAATATCATTATTTTAAAAAGATAAAATTAATCTAAATATAAAATATAAATTATTAAAATAAATATGTTAATTATTAAAAGACTGAAATGAATCTAAAAATAAAATAAAAGGACTAAAAATATAAGGATTTAATAGTTATATACTGTTTGCATGAAAAATTTTATAATGCCGACTAATCGAAAATCTCTATTAAGATTATTTTTTAAGTAATTATAATAAAAAGTCAACAAACTTAGAATTAATAAATAATAAATTGTGATTAAATGATAATATAAAACTATTTTACATTATTAATATATAGTTTTTTTTTCATAATTTACCCTTAAAAATATATATATCAAGCTAGGGTTAAATTTTTTAAGAATACTTTTTAAATTTAGAATAATTAAAATAAGAAAAAAAATGAAATCGTTTTGTAAAAAAAAAAACTCCTTACGTTGTCGTGAAAATAATTTAAATGTTTTAAATTATGGTATTAACTATGTATTTTCCTGAAAATAAATAATATAAAAAAATTATAACTCATAATAAACATAAGAGTACTACATCTCTAAGTTTTCATTCTTATATATGAATTTTTAATCATAAAACAAATGCAGACCGATTTCTTTGTAGTATAGTAATTTATTTTTCTTTATTAATATAATTTTGACATTATCTACGCAACTCTACTATACAAAACTATAGAAGTCTGTAGTGATCGTTTATGTCACTTCACCCATCAAACATAAATTAATGGAGTTAACATAATTAATTATAAGTACACTAAATAAATTTTATAATTAGTTCATACGATGATTCATTTGTTCAATAAAGTTTCTTCGTTGTTTAGTTTTTGCTCAAATAAAATAGTATAAGCTAATGTTTTAAAAATCAGACAAATTAATAGTTGAAATGTTTTCGAGCAGATATAATTTATACAAACTTTAACAATTTAATTATGATCTAAAGAATTGTACTTAATTATTTTTCTTATTTTATGTATATGACATTATTTTTTTTAATAAATATAAAGCAATAAAAAAAAAGAAAACAAGTGTATTTATAAGTAAATAGAATGGCTTAAACATGATTAATTATAAAGTAGTTGTTTATTCATTTTGGTTTACCAAAAATTTTCTTGTCTATTTATGTCTCTATCAGTTTATTTTATTTTATTTTAATTCCTTCCTAACTCACTCACCTCATTCTTTCATTCTCTATAAATCATAAGCTTTTGATATATATCCTAATCCCTTATTGAAGATGTTCATTAATTAAACTATATTTAGTCTCAATTATTTAAGCAACATATATCAATCTCGTTTTTCAACTTTTATCAGTTACATCACACTTTAATAAAAAGTCTTAATGCGAGACTAAAAAAATAAAAATTAAAGCTGAAGTAAAATGTCAAATGTAATAATGACATTAACTCAAAGAAAATATTATCCTATATAAAATAATAATAATAACAGCTCCCCACATACTTGTCTGTCTATTATCGAAATGAATTTCCAGGTAATTAATAGGGTAAATAAACAAGACACATAAAATTATCCAACCCAACAACAACCACATAGTCCCTGTACTTGAACATATATATATATATATATATATATATATACTAACTAAACATGTTATTATCAGTACACATACAGACGCAAAACCATTAAAATACTACAATCCATGACAAGTTGCGACAACGACCCTGTATATAATTTCATTCCAAATCACAGTTTTGTGTTCGCCATTTCAGCACAAAGAGATTGGAATAACTAACACCATTTTTCACTTCAAAGGCAAAAAATTAGTCAAATCGTTCCTTTTCCACAACCATAGAAAAGAAAAGAAAAAAAAAATCAACATGGACACAACTCCTTACACTCCAAACAACCTTTCACCACACTTAACCACCTTCCACTCCAATAATAACCAAAACCATGATACCATTGACGAGGTTGCAGCGTTAGATAACATGCACCGGAGCAACCACAGCCACACCTCCACCAGCCGTTCCTCCGACGCAAGCGAAACCACCGAAGACGCCAACAAATGGGCCTCGAGACTTCTCAGAGAGTGCGCAAAAGCCATATCAGAACGCGACTCCACCAAAACGCACCATCTCCTATGGATGCTCAACGAACTAGCTTCTCCTTATGGCGATTGCGACCAAAAACTGGCTTCATACTTCTTGCAAGCATTGTTCTGCAAAGCCACCGAGTCCGGCGAGAGATGCTACAAAACGCTCTCCTCCGTGGCGGAGAAGAACCACTCCTTCGACTCCATGCGGAAGCTGATTCTGAAATTCCAAGAGGTTAGCCCTTGGACCACGTTCGGCCACGTGGCGTCCAACGGCGCCATCCTCGAGGCCTTGGAAGGCGAGCCCAAGCTCCACATCATCGACATCAGCAACACTCTCTGCACGCAGTGGCCAACGTTACTAGAAGCCTTGGCCACACGAAACGATGAAACACCCCACTTGAAACTCACCGTTTTAGCGTTTGCTGGCTCGGTCATGAAGGAGGTAAACATCACATAATATTAATATGACCTTAGAACACTGACTATTTAAATTATAAATGTTTTTTAATTATTTCTTAAAAATAAAAAATTTTCAAATTTATATGCAAACAGATTGTTGTTTATTGAAGATATGATCGAGTGTACTTCTGAGAATTTATTATGCATGTTGTTCTAGGAATGTTTTTCTTACCTCTAAATTCATATAAAATGTGATCTTCTTCTGGGCATGGTTTTCTTATAGGTAGGTCAACGCATGGAGAAGTTCGCGAGACTCATGGGAGTGCCATTCCAATTCAACGTGATCAACGGCTTAAGCGAAATCACGAAAGAAGGATTAGGGATTGCAGAAGACGAAGCCGTGGCTGTGAATTGCGTTGGAGCTTTACGAAGAGTGGAAGTGGAAGAAAGAGAAAATCTAATTCGTGCTTTCAAGTCTCTGAGTCCTAAGGTTGTCACCGTCGTGGAGGAAGAAGCCGATTTTCGGGGCTCCGGCGAGGATTTTCTGAAATGTTTCGAGGAGTGTCTTAGATTCTACACTCTCTACTTCGAGATGCTGGAGGAGAGTTTCGCGGCCACGAGCAACGAGAGGTTGATGCTGGAGAGGGAGTGTTCGAGGAGCATTGTTAGGGTTTTGGCTTGTTGTGGCGAGGAGGTTGAAGATGGTGGAGAGTGTGAGAGAAGAGAGAGAGGGACACAATGGTGTGAGAGGCTGAGGAATGTTTTTTCGCCGTTTGGATTCAGCGATGACGTGGTGGATGATGTGAAAGCGTTGCTGAAGAGGTACCAGCCAGGGTGGTCGCTGGTGGTGTCTCAGGGAGAGGATCATGTTTCAGGAATTTACTTGACATGGAAGGAGGAACCAGTGATTTGGGCTTCAGCATGGAAACCCTAGAAATTCAAAAATGTACTCCAATTCAACATGTATGTATGTTACTATGTGTATTATTATATTATAAATATATATTTGTGTTTGGTAGCTAGCAATACTATATAGATAACCTTAAAACCAAGGGAGTGATGAGAAGTACACTGGAAATTAAGGTGCTCTATATACTAGTAGCAAGTATTAGCAATGGATCATGGATCGATATATATGGAAAGTGATGATGATGACGACCATGATATTATGGATTTTTCCTTTTTAACTTTGTCTTGTGATACTTTGTAATCTTTCTCCTGTCCAACACTCCTTTATAAAGAGGAAGCTTTTTGCTTGGGAGTTTGTGTTGTTAAGCTTTACACTTTTATATTATAATTAAGGTCATTGCTTTGCTCTTGTTTGAAGGTGTTTGCACTTGTGCTCTTTATATGAATTCCATGGAATATTGTTTCCCGGAGCTTCTTTCCTTTCACTGCATTGGTACGCCTTGTCAGGTCTCAACGCGATCATGTATCTCAATAATGTTATCTGCACCAAGTGTTTTTGTGCATACATAAACTTTTAGAAATTAATACTTCAAGTGTTACGTACGGTTGATTTGGAGGGGAATGGAAAAAGAAAGGAATTGAATGTTGGTGATGAAGTTAGATTTTGTAAATTCTGTTAGAAATTTTTCCAAAGAACTACATTGTTGATGGATCATTTTTCTTCAATTGTGTGGGTAGTATTTGAATTTGATCAAGTAATTTTTAATCATACTTTATTCATTTTTCAAATGAGTAAGATTAATCTAAAGTAAAATTTTTAAGATATTGGTGTGAAAGAAAAAAATGTGTTATATATATACAATATAATACTAATAATAAATCTAATATATGTTGTGTATATTCAATGAGTTACTTAAATACATATATAATATCATAGTTACAATTACACCAAATTATTTTAATGAGTCACACACACCCATCATATTGATCATTTAAAAGAGTTATACACATATTTCTTCTTATGACTTTTTTTTTTAAAGAAAGAAATTACACATACTTTTAGTGTGTTTCAAGCATATTTTTTTAATAACAAAATAAGAGAAGTAATTACATATAATTTTCCAACAAAAGTGTTAATATTCTAATTTGTTTGGACTGTTAATTCTTATTAAAATTTAAGGAAAAGTCCATGTATTAATGATTAGACGTTTATTTGATTATTTCTTCATATAACTTTTATCTTAAAAAAATAACTATTAGTGTATATATATGATATCCTAATTAACAAATAATATAATTTTCATTAGTATTATAATATTTCATCCTGGCAGATAATTTTTGTATCAGTATATAGAAAATGATATATTATTGATACTTCATATTATTAATATATAAAATTAACACATTCAAATAATAATTTAATTTTCATTTGAGAAAAATTGTATTAACAAAACTAATTCAAGCACTTAATTTTTTTCATCACTATATCTCTTTGGTATATAATATAAGAGAATTTTCGGATTGTCTCTTGTTGAAATAAAAAAAAATCATTAAATAATTAATAATATGTACAATAGAAGCTATCTTTAATGGTGACTCGTCTTATCATAATTAAAACTTATCTCTGCATAATGTTCCTTCTACAAATTAAGAAGATCTCATTCATGACAAATTCCATTATTATTATTTAACTAAGACCATAAATTTTAAAACATCACATCTGAACATCTAATTAATTCAGGATCCAGTTGAATATAAACTATATACATCAAAGTACTCCACACAATTGCATCATTGAAAACTCAAAACCTAGGGTTTTTATTAGTTATATAAGCTAAATAACATAACTTGAATATAGTATTTTAGTTTTTTTTTAATAATATTCTTTAATTAAAATTGTAATTTTATATCACTAATTAATGTTGAAAGCACCAAAATGTTTCAAATAAGATAAAATTAAATTTTCAATTAAAAAATTGTATTGAAAGCACCTAAAAATGTTGCATATAATTTTTTCATAAGCTAAAATATTGCCTGGCATGTCCACGGTGGTTACATTATCATTGAGTGTCCGATGCACAATTATCATGGATAAAAATTTAGTAAAGTACAATAACTTTCTCTCTATATTTATAATTTAATTTTCGAGTTATAATTTATTGTTTTAACATAATTTACAATAAAAAAAATTCAGGAGGACTTTTTTAATATTTATTTAAAAATATTCAAACAAACCCTAACATGTATTTAACTTATGCCTATTTCTGTCCAATTTCATAAAAAAAATTAAATCCAAAATAAAAATGATGGGTTTACAAATAATGAAATAAATAATCAAATAATTATACAAACTTACATCAATACATTATTTCATATATATCACTATCACCTCGTAGTAAATTAGTTTCAATATTATTAGTTCCAGATCACTAGAACAAAAAGCTAAAATCTCGATTCAAATGGAATGTAAAGTCTTTTGATTATAGGTATATCAATAGTTTTGCAGTTAATCACCTATACACTGTTAGTGTAAAATATTTTTACACTGATAACCAATTATATCTTTTAATTGTGTCATATTACTGTTAAAAATAAATGTGTTTATAATGACATGGAATAATTAAAAGATATAATTGGTTGTCAATATAAAAAAAACTTTACACTAACAGTGTATTAGTGATTAACTCATAATAATATATGTTGAATCCGATGGCCAAATGACACTTATATTTAGCATTTTTATTAATATTTATCTACTTACATATCACGATAAATTAAGTTAATAGGATATTGTAAGATTTTTTTTATAAAAATATTAATATAGGTAAAATAACATTTTTTATATCAATAATTATTCTTAAAATTAAAGTTTCGTATCAAATAAAAAAATTACATATAAGAGTATATTTTTACAATATCTAATTACTTTATAAAATTAAAGTCTTACGTTGAATAAAATCACACAATAAATAATATATATTCATCGAGTGAAAGTTAATTAAGATAAATGAATTTTTTATATTTGATATAAATTTGATGGTGATTAAGATCTCTTCAATCTTAAAGGATTTGTAAACGAGAGCCATAACGTATAAGTGATAATATCATTAGGGATGACAAATAAATTTGTACCCATAATATCCGAACATGTCCTGACTTTGATGAAGAATACTCGATTTGCTCGAGTACGGATAAAATCTGAAATATTAAATTAGGGATGGGGATGAGGACGGTTAACTGTCCCTATCCCCGTTCGCATGGTTTAATACACATCCTCGATTTGATTTTTTTAAATAATTTTAATATTTAATTATATGTGATCGTTTATTATAATGTGAAATATTTGTGGTTGTTTAATTATTGAGAAATCCATTGATTAAAATATGAAATAGACAAATAACTCAATTACAATTGTAATATAATGAAAAGATAAGCTAAAAATATTGTGTATTATTTTTTTTGCAAAGAAAAAAATAATTAATTTTTTATGGTACGGGTACCGGTATGCCCAATACCCGATGTCGACAGGGATGAGATGAAAATTACATACCCAACAGATACGAGGACGGGGTTGGGGATGAGTTTGAACCGCGGGAATGGGGACGGGTATCATGAAATCCGTGTTTGACTCATCTCGTTGCCATACCTAAATACCATCTATATTAAAATTAATTATTATTTTACTAAATTTACAAAAAGTTAACAACATTAATAAAATGTTACAAAATACCACTTTTATAACATTTTTTAAAATTGTTATTAATTAAAGTTTTTCCAAAAAAAACAATATTAATAATATTTATTCATAATTAAATAATATTTTTAAATATTACCAAAAACACATCGTTTAGTGTAATAACACTTCATAGGATCATTTACGTGGTTATTTTAAGATTTTAAAATGACTAGTATGTTAATTTGTATAGTGCACATACATGTTTGTATATAATTAAAATTTATAATATATATATATATATTATGTTTGAATATATAAGTTATATTTAAAATTAGTATACATATATAAATATTGTTAAATATATAAATATATTTTAGATTTACGATAAATACTTTGTATTGTAAAAAAATATTTTTATTTACTGATAATTTATTTTAAAATATTAATATTTAGTTCACAAATAATTATAATCAATAAAAACTAAATTAGATAAGAAGATAAAAAATTGCAAACCTTCACATTGAAGAAAAACTTCTCACAACACTTTCACAAATATATAGATTTTTGTTTAATATGAGAGATAATTTGAATGAGAGAAATGCAAAGGCTTATAAATTATAAGATTATATATAATACTATTATTACACATACTTTTTTTATATTTTTTTAAAAAAAATTCTCTCTTTATTATACTACTTAATTGTTTTATATTTTCTTTTCTTTTCTTCCTATATCTAATTCATACGGTTAAAATCTCTCACAATATTATTTGAATACTTGGACGACAAACCCTTTTCTTGAAGTCTCGAACTAATTGTTTAGAGCGATAATTAATTAGAATGAATAGATTTTTATATATGAACAGTGACGAACCTATATTATAATAAGGAAAAGTATATGTATCTTTTTATTTTAATTAAATTATTAGTATATATTTAAAAACATTATATTAATTTTATATATTGAATTTACTAATGATTATTTTTTATATTTATATTTTGTTTTTTTTATGTGTGATAATGATAATTATTAATTTTAGTTTGTAAAAAAAATTAGCAAACTAACCTAGAGCATTGGATCCCCATTGTATATAATGATATTAAAACCTATCTAAATATATATAATCCTACAAACTTGAAGGAATGATGAGTTAAGTCCTCTAATACCCGGTAGAAAAAAGTATAGTAGAATAAACTGCTATGTTGTGTTTTTGTGGGGGATCTCAAACAGTTATAGACATGAATATATCCGAGATAGGGTTGAAAGAGTTCGATGATAACTGTTGAATGACTCTACCCTTCCACAGGCTTTCGCTTTAAAGAGGCAAGTTGGTGAAAAGAAAGAACTCCATCAGTGGGAAACATGGAATCGTACATGTGCCATAATTTTCAAAAGTTATCAGCGTCTAGAATTTTACCTTTCTTTTTTCTTCCATGGGCCACACTCATGCACAGTCTTCTTTATATACATAAATGGAATGGCTTTGATTTCTATCTAGCTCCAATTATGAGTTATCACTATACATTTTAAGTATCAATACTTAAGCATTATTTGAAACACACCGCTTTATATATATATATGTAAGGTTTTCACACAGTTTTCGAGCACTAAAGTTGTTTTAGGTTAATAAAAAAAATCTCAGAAATCAAGTTGAATTCAAGTTTTAAATAAAAATATCAAATTGACCTCACTTGTTGAGTTGAATCAAACCAATAAAATTTAAGTATCAAAAATCTTATATTACATATAATTTTTTTAAAAATAAAAAAAGTGTTCATGAAAGGTCAACAAAAACAAGATTTGTATAAAAATTGGATCATATTTACACATCTTGTTTTCTCATATTTGACCAGTTCTAGTTCTATTTGAAATGCAATTGCATTAATATATTCCTTATTGGTAGAAAAAGTTTTTCATTTAGAACAAAATTATACCTCATATATGATTTCTACCAAACCTATGACATTACACATCTATTGTTTTCCTTTTCATAATTATTGCATCTAATTATTTGTATATATTTTTCTTAGTTATATATAGTTTTAATAATTAAAATTTACAATTAAGCTATAAATCCTCTCTAGCTATATTAATTTGAATTATATATATTGATTAATGACCTGTTTAGAATTGGGAGGTAGAAGGAAAAAGAATAAGAGGGGCCCCATGAGAGAACTTGATGGCTAGCATGAGGGCTACCGAGTGAATGGTATATGCATGGCTTTTGGTCCAGTGATGATTTGAATAGCATATTTGCTTTAATGACTTAGCTCTTGCCATCCCTGCTTTTTAGTTTCTAGGCCAACATTACATAGTGGCAAGCAACTTTTTGGATTTAGATTGGACTTGTTGGTACTATTAGTACTCTTTTATACGTTACTTGCTTATCACACCCACACAATAACTTATATTCTTGGTTTCTCTCTTTCGTACACATAGATATATACATGCACAAGAATGCAAACACACCATAAAACACATTACATGCATGACAACGAATAATTAATCTACACTTTTTTCATATTTCTCTCATCACTTATATAAACATGATTGCTTCATCAATTGGTCTATGAGAAAAACCAGAGGTAGCTTCGAAGAAACATATATAAATACTTCCATGCACTAGTATTCAAACCGTAGTAAACGAAGAAGAACAATATCAAAGGAATATTGATCCTTATTATAAAAGAAACAGGGTCAAGGAAAAAGGAAACAGAAAATATCTCGCTACATATAAGACTTTTTATTCTCTTTTTCCAAAACTTGATTACTACAACTCACACATCGATTTTAGAAAGTGATATTCTCAACACACACAAACGGCATATATTATGGTTTTCCATTAGTATATTTTTTGTCAAATAAAAACTAAACTATTAATTAGTATAAATATTATAAATTTATATTAATATATAGTACATATAATTTACCATAATAACGGGCAATCTTGTTGTATAAAAGATTTACATACATTATTAATACATCAAATGTTAATATAATGTACCGTATAGCTAATTAGACTTATTATGATGATAATTATACTAATATTTTAACTTCATAAAAGGTCATAGAAAGCATAGTGAGTTATTAGGCCTTTTCAATTGTACGTCTAGATAGCATAGCATGTATTGTATTTTGAACTACAGAGAATTGAGAGAATAATGAATTTAATATATTAGATTCATTGAAAATGTAGAAATGAGTCTTTTGTTAAATGAATCTAATTATCGATATCATTTAACCAATCAAAAGTCTCTCTCACTGAAATATATTGATTTTCGAATTATTAGCCACGTGAAGAAAAAGAATAGACTTTTATGTAAAATGAAAATTTTATTATTTTGACTTTTCTTTTTTACTTAATTTTGAGCGAAGGAATATATATAATTTTAAAAATATTTTTTTTTGTTGCATAATTAGACATTTTATGGTATCGTAGTACACAGTGAGGAAAGCCTATTTTAATCTCATCACAAATTAGATATTCAATTTAAATAATACTACTAGGAAAGTTTTTTTTGGGTACTATTTAGCATTTTTTATAAACATTTATCACTAGTGGAACTAAAAACGCAGGAGTTGCCGTATTTTTGTGTAGCTTTTGTTTGAAGACGTTTGAAACTTCAAACAATGTTATTCCAAACATGCGCAATTGGTAAAATTTGAAACACTTTGCTTTGAGTCCTCCAATTTCATGGGCTTGTGGTATGAACACAAGTTACTACGAGTGATTCTAATTTATATCTATTAATTAAATTGTTTATGATTCAAATCTTGATTTTATATATATAATAAATTATGTTAAAAGAGAAATATGTATTTTATGCTGGAAATCCTTAACAAAAGATTAATCAATATTTTTAATAGTAAATACTTTGTAATATTATCATAGTTAAAAAATATATAAATAAAAAAATATAATAAATAAATAAGAAAGAGGGCTCGTGACATGAAAAATATTTATTTTATGGACTGTGGACACTATTGATACACTTAGCCCTAACATTTTTTCTTTGAAAAGGAAAAGGATAATTTGACTCACATGACCCTTTTTGGTTCCCAAGACTTTTGATTTAGCAGTCTATAGACTTGCTAAATCAATAGACTTTCTGCCATGATTAATATTGGTTAAAATAGAGTTGTGAAAATTAGTATGATCTAACGGTTGATAATTAGCCTGATGCAACAGTTTAAATAGAGTTGTGAAATAATTATACAAGTACTCGATAGTCATTTGCTATTTTTTTTAATCAATGCGTTGCGTTATAAATCATTTTTGGGGAAATAACTCAAGGCTAATCATATATACACCTTGTTTTTCTTTCTTTTTCTTTTTCTTATAAGTACACTTCTTTTAATTTTTATTTTAAAAAAAACCCTAAAATATCCATAGTTTTTTTTATTTTTTAATTTGACATCTCTAACTTTCAATTTACTATTTTTTCTTTTCACACACCTCATTTATTTTTTTTTTCAGTTTTCACATGCACTATCTTATCTTTCTCCAATTCTTCACATATTTTAATGGATAGTTTTAGTTCCCTCGATTTTTACATTACTCTTTTATTTTTTCACCTCTTTCACTTTTTCACATGCACCCAAATCACAAAACTGGTAAACGACAACATTGTAGATATATGCAGCTTTCTCGACAGTTTCTATCAAACTAGACATACATTTTTTCTTTCAACACTTTCTTTTCTTTCACCTCTCTAAAAACCTTAACATTAAGTTTAGTATTATGAAAAAGACATTTTCACTATTCTGGAGTACCATGAGAATAGTGAAATCAGACAAAAAACTGAAAGAGGAAGGAAAAAAAATAATGTAAAATTAAAAGAATTAAAATTATCTATCAAAATAAGTGCTGGTAGAGGAAAATTAAATGAGTGCATGTGAAAATAAGGAAAAGAGGTGTGTAAAAAAGTGTTAAATTAAATATTAAAAATGTTAAATTAAAAATTAAAAATAATAAAATTTAAGAATATTTTTAAATTTAATTATTTTTTTTAAAAAAAAGGGATGTACTTATAAAAAAAGAAAGTATATATATCATGCATGATCCTAACTCAATCTAAAACCAATAGCCCCCCGAACAATATGAATCTATCCGGACCCGAACAATATGAGCCCAAATATTATTGGGCTTCACTAGATAAAACGAGGCCCATTTGAATGAAGGATATCAACGTCATTTAGTTAATACTTGAGGGTGGAAAATGGGTCAAATCTAGGGTTTAGTTTATAAACCCTAACAAGTTGGTTTATGAATCTGAAGTGAGTGTAGTCGACAGGTGGAGTTGGAGCCTTTGGAGGAGGGAATCGCGGCGAAGTACACTATGGTATTTTCCCTATTCCGATTACCTTCACCAATTGTTGTAGCATTTTTCATTTGATTGATTCGCATTTTGTGATGTGAAAACAAAAGGCTTTGATATTCCCCTCTTTCAATTTCTTAGTATTGATGAACCAAAGCCCAACGTGTATTTATATTTGTTTGTTTTCTTGAGACAACGTTCCCCCAGTTTTTTTTTTTTTTTTTTAATGTAAGTACAATTGTGATTATGAAGTTGAAACAATGTTTTTGTGTATTTTCTACCAATATTATTCTCAGTCCGTATAATTTAAAATCTGTGATTTTGGTCCTCGATTTTTTTTGTAAAAAATTTGTTGAATTTTTGTCCCTTTTTATGGAACTGGGGATAATAGGGTCAGGGGTGAAATTCAGCAATTAAAACAAATAGAGGAGGAGGACCAAAATCCTAATATATTAGGCATAGAAATTAAGACTAATTTTAACTGAAAATTTAGGGCCTAAATACATTTTACCTATATATTTTTAATTGCGACAGGTTAAGCCATATTGCTCGTGTAATTCTTTCAATGGTAGAGCTTAAATGCCTTTTAAGTTTGTGTGTATGTGTTTGTTCAGATTGTGCCATTTCTTTGATTTTTAATACTATGTTTTGGTGGTTGATGTCGGCATATGGTGTTTTCTGCAGCCGAAGCAAATTCATGAGATTAAAGACTTTCTCCTCACTGCAAGGAGGAAGGATGCACGCTCTGTGAAAATTAAGCGTAGCAAAGATGTGGTGAAGTTCAAGGTCCGTTGCTCCAGGTACCTGTACACCCTCTGTGTGTTTGATTCTGAGAAGGCTGATAAGCTGAAGCAATCACTCCCTCCAGGTTAGTCGTTAACAACTACATAGTGTGTTTGGTTTTCTGTTAGAAACCTTACTAAGTCACAGGTAGAAAAAGTTGCTTCCTAGTTTGATTATTTGGAATGTGTGTTTTTCCGTCGGTTTTCAAACATAGCCTTATGCTGACATGTTTGATGCTTCTGTGGATATGTTAATATGTGAATATGTAAGTTTTAGGTTGGTGAATTGTGTAAATGGTTTAGTTTTGCTTTTAGCTGAAAGTTGGAATGGTGTTCTTCAAAGTAGGGAAGCAAAGGATAAAATTGTATTGTGATCAACAAAAATGAAACACGTTATGTTGAATGTCTCAACTGGGTCTTGTTTCTTTCTTCCTTACTTTTTGATGATGCGCTTTTAATTTGATGCGGAAGTTCCAGTGAAGGTTTTATGTCATTGTCTTACATGTATTTGATTCGCCTTTGCAGGTTTAAGTGTGCAGGACGTGTGATTCATTTGATGGAGACCAGGTTTTGCTTTGATTTCGGGGATTCATAGTAAAACGGCCGAGAATTTTCTTTTTGTTATTCCTTTTGGGATCATATATTATTTTTAAGACGGATCCATCTTTCTTCGTGATTATATGGCTAGTTGATTAAACCTTGTTAATTTGATGTCAAAATATTTCCTGTTATTTCTTCATTCTTGTTTTGGGTTGAAATGTCGACAACGATCTTTCTATCCTCCGCCACTTTCCCCATGTAGTACTGCTATTTTATCACACGAATGGAATCACAAATCCCAAAATTCACCATAAAAGCAAGAATATATGCATGAGTGGTCAAAGCAAGATATGGGATTTCAAATGAGAAGTTATGCCTATGCTTATATTTCTTTATAACCCTTCTAATATTTTGTAGGAATAATTAAACTAAAATACGTTTATTTTCTTGAAAACATGAAAAGACCTAGTTTGTCAAGATTAATGAGAGGATAGTGCAAGATAATTTAGGATTATTCGTTGATAGTAATTGAACATGTATTATCTTTTTTGTGTACAATGGTTAAACTCATTTCGAAAAAAGATTTTTGAGCAAAGGTTAATTAACTCTAGTTTTCTTTTACCAAAATTAATAGATTTGATCTAAAGTTATCGTAACAAAATTAAATTTGTTTACAATCAAATTTCCAAATATAAATGAAACATACAACATAAGCTTAAGATTCACTCATTTATTTATATTATAACTTGAGGAACGTGACAATTTGAGATAATGCAATTATAAATGTAATGAAATTATTTGTAGCACCAAACTCGATTCACACAAATGGGTGTTGGGCTTGGGTGTGGAGGAGGATAAATCTTGATGCACACTTGGGCCTTTTGCTGATGGACCATAAGTGTGTTCTGATTAAGTTTGTGTTCGTGTGTTGATGTTTTGCAATATAACAATCAAGAAAATTTCTGCATTATGACATCATTGATTGAAAATTCAAGATAGATTTAAAATAATTTAGTAAAGACAGTATAAAATTTTTCTATTATTTTTAATATATTTTGAATTTTTTTTGTATATCATATATATAATATATAATTCCTCCAATAACAAGAAGCTAAAAACATGGCATAGGCCTGTATGGCAATGGAAGATTGTTTTATGTGACAAAAGTCGAGACCAATATGGAGTTGTAAAGTTGTGGTTGGAAGAGTTTATACGAAGCTTATTTGAACTTATAACCATGGTTTACGACATTTTATATTTTTTAATTAATTTCAATAAGTTGCATAAAGGTTTTTTTCTAAAATTATTTTAATAAATTATGATGTCATACTAACAAATAAGTTTCACTAAATACGTACTTAATTAAGGTATTTATCCAAATACATCCAAAACCAATTGGCAATCATAAAACACAAATGTGAGATTGAAATAATTTGAAAATCCAGTGGGTCAGAAAAGAAATGGTAATGAAAGGACCAAATCTACCTTCAAAATTTTGACCAAGTATAATAACGAGGAGAGACTAGTTTAAGAATGGACGTTGATTGTGACACGATCATTTCAAGGACGTTAACTTCTAAAATGCTGATTGCAACGAGTTATATCCATCGTTCATTGGTTCTCTCATTTTCAGGAACAAGCATGTGGTCTGTGCTTACACAAATGAATTTAAAGGTTGTGATTTTTTGTATAGCAGACATTATCCAAACATAACACATGGTAAGTGTAACGTAACATTAACGAAAGGTAGGTTTTCAAGTTATATCTGACGAACTAGATTCGATATAACTGGGATTGGGGATCCTATATACTTTTTCAAAATTTTCAATACAAGACCAGACACAATACCTGGTATATAAGGTGAATTCTCTGAAGGACCACTTTCACAAGTGGTCCATGGGTGCATCATCAATTTTCACCCTTAGATGCATCTAAACTAGTAGACCATAATACACCTTACTACACTGGATCTAAATTTTCGATTTTTTTACTGATTTTTTTTTTAAAATTACCAAAAAAAAAAAACACGTGGCAACAGGCGCAGCTGCTACTGACACTCGGAACGGGCCGTTCTGAAATCAGAACGGGCCGTTCCAAATGAATAAATAACACATAAATATTGGACCAGAACGGGCCGTTCCAGATGACAAAAAAAACACATGAAGAATGGAACGGAACGGCCCGTTCCAACATCAGAACGGCCCGTTCCGAATTCAAAAATGACACATCAATAATTAAATCAGAACGGGTCGTTCTGAAAACGGAACGGCCCGTTCTAACTACAAATTTGTCACACGAATTTTTTAAAGCAAAATAATATATTTTTTTTCCATTCTACTAAATTACATCTACACCCTAAGCCCTAAACCCAAAAAATCTTATACTAAGGTCCATAATACAAGACCAAACAATATAAACTCTTGTACTACCAAATATATAAGAAAAGTGGTCATCCACTAAGGCTCATAATACAAGACCAAACATTATAAACTCCTATACTACCAAACATATGAGAAAGGCGGTCACCCATGTAAAGTCCAAGTAAAGAGAACCTTAGGCCCACCAAACCCATTGGGCTCACTAAGCTCAGAAGTAAACAAAAGCCCAAAGGCCCACAAAGCCCAAAACTAGGCCCAATAAGCTTAAAACCCAAAAAGTCTTATACTAAGGCCCATAATACAAGACCAAACATTATAAACTCCTATACTACCAAATACATGAGAAAGGTGGTCATCCATGTAAAGACCAAGTAAAGAGAACCTTAGGCCCACCAAACTCATTGGGCTCACTAAGCTCGGAAGCAGTCAAAAGCTCAAAGGCCCATGAAGCCCAAAACTAGGCCCAATAAGCTTAAAACCCAAAAAGTCTTATACTAAGGCCCATAATACAAGACCAAACATTATAAACTCCTATACTACCAAATATATGAGAAAGGTGGTCATCCATGTAAAGCCCAAGTAAAGAGAACCTTAGGCCCACCAAACTCATTGGGCTCACTAAGCTCAAAAGTAAACAAAAGCCCAAAGGCCCATAAAGCCCAAAACTAGGCCCAATAAGCTTAAAATCCAAAAAGTCTTATACTAAGACCCATAATACAAGACCAAACAATATAAATTCCTATACTACCAAATATATGAGAAAGGTGGTCATCTATATAAAGCCCAAGTAAAGAGAACCTTAGGCCCACCAAATCCATTAGGCTCACTAAGCTCAGAAGTAATCAAAAGTCCAAAGGCCCATGAAGCCCAAAACTAGGCCCAATAAGCTTAAAACCCAAAAAGTCTTATACTAAGGCCCATAATACAAGACCAAAACAAAAGCCCAAAGGTCCATGAAGTACAAAACTAGGTTAGTGAGCCCAATGGGTTTGGTGGGCCAAAGGTTCTCTTTACTTGGGCTTTACATGGATGACCACCTTTCTCATATATTTGGCAGTATAGGAGTTTATAATGTTTGGTCTTGTATTATGGGCCTTAGTATAAGACTTTTTGAGTTTTATGCTTATTGGGCCTAGTTTTGGGCTTCATGGGCCTTTGGACTTTTGATTGCTTTTGAGCTTAGTGAGCCCAATGGGTTTGGTGGGCCTAAGGTTCTCTTTACTTGGGCTTTATATAGATGACCACCTTTCTCATATATTTGGTAGTATAGGAGTTTATATTGTTTGGTCTTGTATTATGGGCCTTAGTATAAGACTTTTTGGATTTTAAGCTTATTGGGCCTAGTTTTGGGCTTCATGGGCCTTTGGACTTTTGATTGCTTTTGAGCTTAATGAGCCCAATGGGTTTGATGGGCCTAAGGTTCTCTTTACTTGGGCTTTACATAGATGACCACCTTTCTCATATATTTGGTAGTATAGGAGTTTATATTGTTTGGTCTTGTATTATGGGCCTTAGTATAAGACTTTTTGGGTTTTAAGCTTATTGGGCCTAGTTTTGGGCTTCATGGGCCTTTGGACTTTTAATTGCTTTTGAGCTTAGTGAGCCCAATGGGTTTGATGGGCCTAAAGTTCTCTTTACTTGGATTTTACATAGATGACCACCTTTCTCATATATTTGGTAGTATAGGAGTTTATATTGTTTGGTCTTGTATTATGGGCCTTAGTATAAGACTTTTTGGATTTTAAGCTTATTGGGCCTAGTTTTGGGCTTCATGGGCCTTTGGACTTTTGATTGCTTTTGAGCTTAATGAGCCCAATGGGTTTGATGGGCCTAAGGTTCTCTTTACTTGGGCTTTACATAGATGACCACCTTTCTCATATATTTGGTAGTATAGGAGTTTATATTGTTTGGTCTTGTATTATGGGCCTTAGTATAAGACTTTTTGGGTTTTAAGCTTATTGGGCCTAGTTTTGGGCTTCATGGGCCTTTGGACTTTTAATTGCTTTTGAGCTTAGTGAGCCCAATGGGTTTGATGGGCCTAAAGTTCTCTTTACTTGGATTTTACATAGATGACCACCTTTCTCATATATTTGGTAGTATAGGAGTTTATATTGCTTGGTCTTGTATTATGGGCCTTAGTATATGACTTTTTGGGTTTTAAGCTTATTGGACCTAGTTTTGGGCTTCATGGGCCTTTGAGCTTTTGATTGCTTATGAGCTCAGTGAGCCCAATGAGTTTGGTGGGCCTAAGGTTCTCTTTACTTGGTCTTTAGTATAGGAGTTTATATTGTTTGGTCTTGTATTATGGACCTAAGTATAAGACTTTTTGGGTTTTAAGCTTGTTGGGCCTAGCTTTGGGCTTCATGGGCCTTTAGACTTTTGATTGCTTTTGAGCTTAGTGAGCCTAATGGGTTTGATGGGCATAAGGTTCTCTTTACTTGGACTTTACATAGATGACCACCTTTCTCATATATTTGGTAGTATAAGAGTTTATATTGTTTGGTCTTGTATTATGGGCCTTAGTATAAGACTTTTTGGATTTTAAGCTTATTGGGCCTAGTTTTGGGCTTCATGGGCCTTTGGACTTTTGATTGCTTTTGAGCTTAATGAGCCCAATGGGTTTGATGGGCCTAAGGTTCTCTTTACTTGGGCTTTACATAGATGACCACCTTTCTCATATATTTGGTAGTATAGGAGTTTATATTGTTTGGTCTTGTATTATGGGCCTTTGTATATGACTTTTTGGGTTTTAAGCTTATTGGACCTAGTTTTGGGCTTCATGGGCCTTTGAGCTTTTGACTGCTTCTGAGCTTAGTGAGCCCAATGAGTTTGGTGGGCCTAAGGTTCTCTTTACTTGGTCTTTAGTATAGGAGTTTATATTGTTTGGTCTTGTATTATGGACCTAAGTATAAGACTTTTTTGGGTTTTAAGCTTGTTGGGCCTAGCTTTGGGCTTCATGGGCCTTTAGACTTTTGATTGCTTTTGAGCTTAGTGAGCCTAATGGGTTTGATGGGCATAAGGTTCTCTTTACTTGGACTTTACATAGATGACCACCTTTCTCATATATTTGGTAGTATAGGAGTTTATATTGTTTGGTCTTGTATTATGGGCCTTAGTATAAGACTTTTTGGGTTTTAAGTTTATTAGGCCTAGTTTTGGCCTTTATTCATAAGATGTTTGATGTCATTGAGGAAGGGGCTTCATATCTCGCTCAATTGAAAAATTATACTTAAATTTTAAATGTGATTTAGTTGAATGAAAAAAAAAAAAATATGTAGCCAGAACGGGCCGTTCCGAATTCAGAACGGCCCGTTCTGGTGTAGTTTATCACGTGTTTTTTTTCCTTCTAGAACGGCCCGTTCTGGTGCATTATTCCTGTGTTATTTTTTCATCTAGAACGGGCCGTTCTGGTTTCAGAACGGCCCGTTCTGGAAGTGACAGCTGCTACGTCAGTCATCGTAATACGTGTTTTTTTTGACGTAATTTAAAAAAAAAAAAATCCAGTAAAATATTCAGAAATTTTATCCAGTGTGTGAAGGTGTACAATATATCTTCTCACTAAATCACAATCTCAACCATTCATTGTTTTTAATATTATATCTATGGTGATTTTAAATGCACCATCCATGAACCACTTGTCCAACTTCTCCATCATAGACATCACCAAGTTTAGGTAGACTATTCCTAGAGTAAGAATCCCTCCTCATATATATATATATACTTATTTCTCAATAACTCATGTTCTACAACAAAATTTAATAATCTAGTCATTAAACTAAAAAGAAAGAAAAAAAGTTAGCAAATTTTAGAAAAATTTGAAAACGATTTTATGTTTTATTTCATTAATTCAAATCGACAAATAACCATAAAAGTATTTTGTACCTTGATTTGAATTTATATAACGAAATATTAAATAGTTTTTAATTTTTTTTAAAATTTACATAATTGATCTATGTATTAGTAACTTTTAATTTAATGGTTTGATTAAAGAGAAATTCACCTACTTCAATAGTAAGTTTAAGTAAACTTACTCTATTCAATAACTCATATTTTACATCAAATTTCAATGATCAAAATATTTAATTAAAATTTTGTAATATATAAATTAAGTCCATAAATTTTTTAAAAAATTAAAAATTATTTGAGACTTTATTTCATTATTATAAATCAACATATAAGATACTTTTATAACTATCCATCAATTTGAATTAATGAAATAGAGTATCAAATGATTTTTATATTTTTTGAAAATTTTCAAACTTGATCTACATATTAAAACTTTTAATTAAATGATTGAAGCGTTAAAATTTGATGTAAAACATAAGTTATTAAATGAGGCAAATTTAAGTAGAGTTATTCTTAAAATAAATGGATCACTCCTCTATATATAATGAATATATTATATCGCAAAAAAAATTTGCAACTATCATTTATTTTCGACATTACATGACTACATAAAATAAAACCTTATTACAATTTTCAATTTTAGAAGAAAAGAAAACAATCTCAACTCAAATTTTAAGAAACTAAAAGATAATACTACACCTAAATTATTTTTTCCCTGCTAGTCATTTGATACCATTGAGGATTTTGTGTTGTGTTTATGATCATGATTTGAGTTTCTTAATGTAAGTTTTTTATTTTGGGTTGAAGCATTAATTATATTAGATTTTGGGCGCTCTTTTATTATTATTATTATTATTATTATTATTATTATTATTATTATTTTGATGCTTTCCAAGTTTTGGAATTGACTAAGGACTACTAAATTTCGATTATCCTTGATCTCTGTTTTTCATTCATTATCATAATTTTTTTATTATATTTTTTTGAAAAACCTTCTTTCAGATACACTCCTTTTTCAAGCACAGTCCAAAGTCCAAATTCACTATAAATCGCAGCTTATGTATACACCGATTTTATGGGTCACACACAAAGTACACTAGGGATACGACCCCACACCTAATAGTTTTGTGTGATTCGTTTCTTTATATATATATATATATATATATATATATATATACATTTTTTTTTATTTTTATTTTCATCTTCTAAAATTTACAATTTTTTTTATTTTTATTTTTCTTATTATTTTTATTTACAAAAAAATTATAATGATAACAAATGAATATCAAATCTAAATCTTCATACATTTATTTATTCTTCACTAACCATTAAATTAACTTTTTTAATTATTATTTTAAGATAAGTAAATAACATTGGTCTTAACAACTTTTAAAAAAAATTATATATACCACATACTAACATAATACTTATTATAGATATTACTTGAAATAGAGAATTCTTAATATTGATAGACAACAATTATAATCATTCATATATATTCTATTATAAAAAAACTTCCATGAAAAATACAATGGAACTTTTTTTCTTCATATTTAATTATAAATTTTTTTTACAAATAAAATTTTATTTTATACATACAACTAAAAAATAGAACTTTTGTCAACATTGTTAAAGAATTTAGTTATCTATGCATTATACTGAACTTTATCTGTGGAATAAATATTTTGTGCAAGCATAGTAATCCTCTCATAGGTTTATATGATGATTGAGATCGATTTCATTCATCTAGTGTTTATGTCGTGGAAGCTAAACATTGTTATTACTTTATCTTTGATTAACTTATATGTTATTTTCATTAAGTGGATCAATTTGGTGGGCACAGAGTAATTAGGTAATCAATCACTCTAATTCAACCAAAAGCCACTGTTTTCAATTCAATTCTTCCTCTGCATAACTGATCAATGCTTCTAAATAAACTTTCATTGTCAAGTTTTCACAGCACATTTAATTGTTGAATTGAAACACCTCTTTTTTACATTACTTTAAAATGCTACAAAACAATTCCGAACCATCTATCACCCAACTTAATTAGTTGTATAGTGGATGCTATTAGGTCATCTATTTCTCTTACCGGCCTTGTATTATTTTAATTTTTTTCTTCTTATAGGAGCATTTTTGTTTAATAAAATAAGTATTGTTTTTTAATGAAATTGTCTAGATTTCTCTTTTCATAAAAAAGTATATTCCTATTTTTTTAGAAGTAGCTTCTATCTGCTCCTTAATAAATTATTTTTTAAAAAAAATACTTGTTTTGAATTTTTTTAGTTTAAATAAATAGATTCTATATCTTGGTAAATTTTTTTTTTTTTCCTTTTCCAAAAACTATCTAACGGGATTGAAAAAATAACTGGTTATTTCATTGAAATATAAAATTAAGTTAACATTCATCTTATCTTTGTTTTTATATTAAAAAAATATTTACAAAAAAAATATCGCATATAATGAAGCTTAATTAATTGCTTGTTTTTGCTAACATGACACTCTTTAATTAAAGGAACAAGAAAATAAACACGTAAAAGAAACAAAATTTATTTATTTATTTATAAATATGATTTACATATAATGTCTCAAAATTAATAATCATTGACTAATCTGTATTTAAAAGATGTAATTTTCACCGAACAAATATTATTTAGAAATTATTATTTGAATCAATCAAAATCAATTTACGAGAAATAAAATAAAGATAAGTATATATTTATTTAAATTATAATTATAATTTATTTATTCAAACATAACATTTATATATATATATATATGATTTATTTTAAATTTTAACCACATATAAAAAATATTTAATTTGTGCATTGTAATTATTAAAATATTAATTACCTTAATAGCCATATTAAACTTATTTTATTAATTAACTGTGTAAAAAAAGTTATACGAATAAAATAAACAGAACAGTTTTAAGGTAGGTTTAGAGAAAAGTGTAATTTTAGTAAATTTCAAAATACAGGACAGGAGTGCATTATAATTAAATATAATTAGACACGGTAACACATGCCACTATTTTATATCAAGATGAAAAGATTAAGAACGAAGAAACTTTTACTTTTAAGCTTCTTAGTTGGCCTAAGAAACCAATTGCTTCGCTACTTAATAAGCAGACAAAGGATGTTGTCCATGAAGATTTTACAGCTTAATCACAGACATTATTCATTCTTTATAATTATATGCACAATTATATTAATTTATTTTAATATACATATTAAATATGCATGCAGTCATACATTATATATATATATATATATATATATATATATATATATATATATATATATATATATATATATATATACGAGGAGGGTTTAAACGACACCGGTATAACTTTTACTGAGTGTTACACCGCTCAATAACTTTATATTAAATGTGAATTTTGAAAATCCAACCGTTAGATTGAAAGTTCATATCTCTTAGATCATATATATCAAATTTTATATTAATCTAAGATGATTTGATACATTATTCTTATAAAACAAAATTGACGTAATATATACATTTCAAAATATACTAAAATATGAACACTTTGATTACTTTCAAGTTGTTCAATTTTAATAAAATTTGACATATATGATCTAAGAGATATGAACTTTCAATCTAACGGTTGGATTTTCAAAATTTACATTTAATATAAAGTTATTGAGCGGTATAACACTTAGTAAAAGTTACACCGGTATTGTTTGAACCCTCCTTTATATATATATATATATATATATATATATATATATATATATATATATATATATATATATTATTTTTGTGTATATATTTTGAGAGAGAGAGAGAGGTCCGAATGGACTATTATTTAATAGTAAGTTAAGTTGTCAAATTATGTAATAAATTATGCATTAAAGTAAAGTAGAATATTTGAAGATGTTGCATCGATCATAAGAGTTTGACTCGTTCACGTCATGAATATGTGCTCATTATGAATGCCCTTATGGTTGAATGCACCTTTCTTGCTAATTACTATACCCTTGTTGGTAATTTACTTCTCCAATAGCCATCTTTTTCTTCCTTCGTGTTAACTTAATAAATGGAATATTATAGGTTCTTCTCACCCAATCTTTAGCTCATATAGGAAGGAAAGAATGTTAAAAATTAAAAGATCATATAGGAGTACTAAATTAAGTATGGTATACTTACCTTCACATAGATAATTAATTTACTCTTATCAAACAAAGAGTAATTTAACTGATAATAGATATATGATCAGTTCATCTAAATTAATCATATGATATGACACATTACATTAATTAGTATTTTTTTTTCTTCTCATCTAGTTTTTCATATTTAATACACTTATATATTTTATTTTAAAAGACTGAATTATTTACATATATTATAATATGAAAAATTATTTTTTCTTTACTAAGTCTTGAGTTTTTTTATCCCTTAAGTAAATAGTATAACTTCATCCCTAAATATACCGATAGAATGGTCGATCTAAGCATAAGACAAGTGAAGTTATTACTTTAAGTTTTCTTTAAATAATTTTTTTTACATTAATATATTTATATAACTTTTTCAAGGTCTATACATTAAAAATCAATTTTTGTATTCTTAAAAATTCATTCTTAAAGGTCTATTTCTAAAAAATATATAAATATAATTATTTTTTTAAGATTCATATTTAAGATATTTTTATTTTTTATTAAAAAATTTATTATTAATTTTTAAAATAAATCATTTTAAGACTTGTTTTAAACCTAATGATGTATTGAACTGACCCTACTAATAGTGAAGACATGGTTTGTTATTTTTGCAATGGAAACCGAAAATAATAATAAAGAAGATAAATATATTTTTTAAATAATAATAAAGATATAATATACACGATATATAGTTTATGTATTATATATATATATATATATATATATATGAATATGTTGATATGTTATTTTATATTATTGGTTTTAACTTATGATGCATGTTTTATTATTTTAATTTTTGTTATAAAAGCAAATTTAATATCAAATTTCATAATGTATAATAAAAAGTTAAATTAATCCTTTAAAATATTAAAGTTTATTTAAAGAGACCTCTCATAACATATATGCTTTGGAATAGATGAACTTGAAAATGGAATGATCACTCTCTTATTATCTTTTTCTGTTTTGATTATTATATATATTAAAATGAGTTGAATAATTAATCAGAAAATTAAATAGTGGTATTAGTTGACTTAATTGAGCCGTGGTTGATATATGATGACAAATAATTGTCCACGTTAGTGATTTGGGAGTCAATGGTGCTGATTAAGCACTGCTAATTCTGTTTTGCCAAAAAGAAAATGAAAATAAGAAGAAAAGCAGTTCCAATACCATATATTTATTTGTTTATGAGAAATGCACCCACTCTTTTGAACACTTATCTTTTTATTAAAAATCGTAAAATTACACAAGTTTTTTCATTTTGTAAATTTTAATGAATTTTAATTAATAAAAATATTTAATTTAATTAGTGTATCAAAGAGTATATAACGTGATACTGTCCTTTATTTATATCGTAACTGCAGCCAACTATGGAAGAGCTATTTATCAAGTAAAGGTATAAAATTTGATAAAATAAAAATAAAACTGATGTGTGAATAAATTTCGCTTTAAAAAATAAAGTATTATAATAATTATTAATTAAAAAATCAATATTTAATATTATAATTAATTTTATATTTTACTTTATAAAAATTTGATTTTATGACAAATCTTAATTATTAATTTTATAATTAATAATTGTGAGTGCATTTTATTTTATAAAATATGTTTATGACTTTACAAAAGTGAAATAATAATTTTTTTTTAAAGTAAACTATCTTTGCATGAAACGGCAAAGGGAACTTAGCTTTAAATTGCATTATAACACAATAACACACTAGCTCTTGGACGAGTACAATTTATAGAATCATATATTTATTTCAAATAATTGACTATAGAATCATACATATATATTAAAAGACCTCAAATTCTCATCTTAATGAGTGGCTTTGATCATTGGATGCCAGATCGATCAGGTACCAAAATGGTCCACACTCATATATTCTTTTATTTCTTTTTGGCTAAGATATGGTTTCCGTTATGTGTCATTAATTTTTCTTTTGTAAAGTCCCATCATCTTTTAGATTATCACAAGTTTAATTTTGATTATGAACAAGGATAACAATTGAAGTAGATGTTAAGCAAGGATCGATTAACAGCATATATACCTTTCATGATTTATCACTTCGCTAAACTATATACAATGCTATTAATTAATTATAGTTTTTCTCCCTCGTCTTTGTTACATGAAATGGCGTTTTCATAGAATAAAAAATAAGATTAATATAAAACTTAGAGTAAAATGGTCTTTCGTAACTAAAGTTTGATAAGATACACAAAATAGAATTAAATGATGATCATGTGTAGTAAATACTTCTGTATGATGTGTATATTAATGTATAGTGTGTTTGATTACACGTTTTTAATGCGGTTTTTCACATTTATTCAGAAGCGAATAGTTATTACTTCCACGTTTTTATGATGAATTGAGGTGATTTTTTACTTTCTAACGCGTTTTCAAACATGTTACTAGAGTATAAGGTATGTTTGGGTTAAACTATTTTCAGAAAAAATGTTAAAATAGTACATTTATATTGTCTGTTTAAGAAATAAACAATATAAAGTTTTTATTAAAAAATGTATTTTCACACCCTCTCATATAACCTTATTTGTTTATTTATTAATTCTTAATCTTAATAAGCTTTAGAATCTGTGACGTCATGCTCATTAATTCTCACTTTTAAGCTTACTCTGATGAATTTAGCTATCTAAATATTTTGCTTTATCAGATAGTTATACGAATCTCTCTAAAAAAGAAAAAACTATTTATAAGAAATTTTTTTAGTATTAATATCAATCTTCATTAAAAATAAATAAATAAATTAGGATCTTGAAAAAACTATGATCGTCAATTTGGGGGAAAAAAAAACTATAAATTAAAGTGAGAGCATTTTTTTCCTTAAGCTTTCAAGTATGATATTTACAAGAAAAGCTTTTAGTATAATTATCGAGATATAAAAAGTTGCAATAAAAAATTGCCAAAATGAAAATTTTCAAACACAAATGTGAGTAATTTTTTCTCAATAGTCTCAAATTTGAATCAGTATACAACTATATTAAATATTTTTAAAAAAAATTGTTGTGCATAATAGTTTTATCCATCTCAAAGAGAATTACTTCCTATAAAAAAAATATATAGTCTAAATAAAAAAAAATCCCCCTTATACTTTCAAGTTTCATTATTCAAAAATCGTATTCAATTGTCAAATATCAAAAGATTATAAAATAATTAAGAGCTTTATCTTATAATTAATAAATGAAATTTACGAAATTTCGAATTAAAAGCCATTGAAATGTCACATGGTCAGTATAAAAAAAAGTATTTTATTTTTTATATTATAATATTAACTATGCGTGGGTTGATATAATAATTATGATATGCTCTTTTGACTTAATAAATAAATCAACCCCTCCCCCAATCCTCCTGTCAAATGTATTATATTTATTTTAGGTTTGAAAAGATAATTTTATATCTTTAATATTTTAAATAGAAATTTTTTTTTGGGGTAAAGACTGGTTCTTTACCTTAGTTTACTAGATTCTTGGTCAATCGTTGGATATAATGTCATTGACATGTTGGGTATAATGTCACAGGAATGTGTAACCAACAATTATACTATATTGCTATATATAAAAATGCAAGCTAAGAAAAATAAGTTATAAATGCAAGGATATATATACACTATAATATTATGTAATTGTGTAGAAAAACATTACATTTATTTATGAAATATGTACAAATTCGAAACTTTCACGTAATCTAATTTTTAAATTTGGAGCTATAAAACCTATCCTAATCAACTCTAACTATAAAAATAACCTATAATTAAATTAGATAATAGTGCAATTCATGTACCAAAAAAAAAAAGATAATAGTGCAATCCATTCCAGCTATATTTGCTAACAAGTTAAACAATTAAAATTTGAGAGAAAGAAAAATTAAAATTCTTTTATTTACTGTATTATGTTAGTATATATGATTTCGTCAACCCGTTCACGACATTCCCAATCCAAACTTCCTCCGCCACCACCATGAACAAACTAGAGAGGAAAAAAACATTATTTTATTAACCATGAATACCCCGTTTATTTACTATCGAATTTAAAAATTATTAAAATTAAATGAATGTTTGGTTTGAATTTTATGACCTGATTCTTCACCTGACGCAGAAGCAACTCTTCATAACTTCTACGTAAATATATGAGATTTAGATGTGAAAATTTGTTATAACGTATATATAAAACACTGAATTAAACACGTATTAAAATAATATAAGTTTAAAGTAATTTTAGTTTGAAGATGTTTTAAAATTGTGAAAGGGTTAAAAAACATGTATCATACATGTTCTATACTAGTAATATAGAAGTAATGTAGCATGTAAAATGTTAGTGATGTGAACAAACAAACCACTTATTTAATACGTAATACACATGCACAACACTATGTAGATTAATGTGGAGGTAGTTTTTTTTATTTTATATTGTTTTTTATTGATCAGGTGACATTAACACATTATGTGATAATTTTGCATTGAGCCAAGGTAAGACATTTAGTACATGAGTATTTTATTGTGTGATAACTTTTCATATATTAAGTAGGGTAAAAAGGCCTTATACATCATATAATAACTTGTAAAGTGTATTGTAAAGTTATCAATTGCCTAATAATTTTTCATGTACATTTTATTTTGTATAAGGTAGCTTATGTCCTAGGTTTGTTACATAAATTATCATTATATTCACCTTCAACAACTTCTAATTTTAATGTTAAATTTTTTGTAAATGACAATTGTTCCATGTATATTTATTTCATTTGACATACTCTTTTCTTCACATGATGTATTATTTTTTAATATGCAGTATTCATCCTTATCCATGATTATGAACATTATTGTATTACATGCATCTCAAATCTTACAATTGTACAACACACTTAACAAAAGCATTATAAACACACAATCACTTTAGATGTAATTTATTTTTAAAATACTTTTTTTTATAAAAGCGAATTTCAAATGCTCTTGCATTACTTATTTTTTTTAAAGATAAATAGTAGTAATATTAATATTAAATTTAGTTTTGAAAAAAATTATAAATTGGTTTTAGTCACTTTTTTTTAATTGTATAAGTAGTAGTAAAATTAATATTAGATGCAGTTTTGAAAAAATAATAAACTTAGAAAAAAATTAATTTTATTAATTAAATTAATCAAAGTCATTAATTAAAAAAAAGACTATACACTTCAAGTATAAAATATTTTATTCTATAATCTAATCATAAATTATATATATAATAAGTATGTTGACTTTTATAATAATTATCATATACTAATGATAATTAGATAATTAAATTTTTAATGAATTAGATAATATGAAGAAAGAAAAAAAAAGTATCTAAAATTTATGTTAATGAGAAGGAGATTGGTAGTTTGAACGTAGCCGACACTCCCATTTAGTTTGGTCGTAACTCCTAACACTAACGCACATGCACCCATTTGCAATGACTCTTGTGGAAAGTTCAACATAATCATTCTACATTATTCAAATCAAACAAACTATTCCCCATTTTTCTTCTTCTTCAGAGGATTACATGGTAAAATAGAATGACATGTTTTAGCAGAGTTTCCTTTTGTCCTTAGAATTAGGTACAAGCTTTGGAATTGAGTGGTTTGGCTACGCTTTCATATGCTTCTCTACAATCAGAGCATGTGTTTGTCAGAGACTTGCGTATCAATCATGCAATAACCCTCACCTGCCGCCAATTACATTTTTTCATTCCCACGCAGCTTCTAATGTTTTATAGATTCTAGAGTACAATTCCCATAGTCCCACACACCCCATTTTTTTATTTTTTTTTGGTTATTAATTATATTCCTGTTTTGTGAATACTGTCTCATTCGTTGGTTATTGTTCTCCGTTTCAAAATTGCTACCTAAACTAGCCTATCCAAATCTGAATATTTCTCAATCTGAAATTCTCTGTCCTTTTTGGTTAACCTATGAATTAGCCCATATTTGCTAAAAGGAAATTAATTTCTCCTCCGGGGTGTATAACTCTGTGGAATCGAGAAAAAAAGAGGAAGAGGGTTTGTTCTCATTGGGGATGCATATTGAGGGTGGTGGTGGAGGAAATGGCGAATCTTGTTCCCGGGGTGCTTCTGAAGCTTCTTCAGCACATGAACACCGATGTGAAGGTTGGTGGAGAGCACAGGTCTTCGCTGTTGCAAGTTGTGAGCATTGTTCCGGCACTTGCAGGGGGTGAACTGTTCCCAAATCAAGGTTTTTATCTCAAAGTCTCTGATTCATCTCACGCCACTTATGTGTCTCTACCTGATGAACATGATGATCTTATTTTAAGTGATAAGATTCAGTTGGGGCAGTTTGTGTTCGTTGATCGTTTGGAGGGTGCTTCTCCTGTCCCCATTCTTCGTGGGGTTAGGCCTGTTCCTGGGAGACACCCTTGTGTTGGAACCCCTGAGGATATTGTTGCTACTCATTCCCTTGCATTCCTTGACAACGGTAAGGACAAGAATGGGGTTTGTTCTGGTGGGGCTGGCATGGATAGATCGAAGTCTCCGAGGAAGGTGTTTGGTGGTGGTGTTGGGGAGAAGGAGAAGAAGGAGAGAGTGAGATTAAGCAGTAGTGGTGGTGGGATTGGTAAGGAGGAAGTGCAATCTAGCAAGACTAGTGGTGTTTTGGGTAGGAGCAAGTCTCAGTCTCAGCCTCAGCCTCAGCCGAGCAAGCCTTCACTCAGGATTGAGGTGAAGAATGAGTCCTCTACTAGATTGAGGTCCAACAGTTTGCGGTCCGTCCCTTCCTCGCCGAGTAGTTGCTATTCATTGCCGAGCTCTTTTGAGAGATTTGCCAATGGGGTCAGGCAGCATCAGGCAAAGGTTGGTCCTAAGGTGGGAGGGCTGGAGACAGGAAAGGCTGTTCATAGAGCTAATAGTCCGGTTGGGAAGAAAAGCGCAGTGGGAAATCCGATTAGGAATTTGGTGCATGGATTTGAAATGGGGGCTAAGGCTCTAAGGAAAAGCTGGGAAGGGACTGTGGAGGTCAACACTAGAGATTCTTCCAAAACTAGAGTTGCAACCAAGTTTGATCCTAAGCCTGAAGTTAGTGTGAGTCGACATTTCTCCTTTTGAGAAACTGTTAATGTTGGATGCCAATGCTTGTTGGATTTAATTGTGTGCTTTTGTGTTGTTTTTCTTTTCTTTTCAATTCTATATGAGATACTCTGCTATGAAGTTGGTTGGTGTCAGTCTGAGAGACCTGGATTTTATTACCTCCATGGATTGAATCAATCAACCAATTGTAATTTTTTTCCCTTTCATTTTATATTTTTATGGTCTACCAGACTCCTAGGAGGAGAAGCATTGCATATGAAAAGCTGACATCTAAAGAGGAGGGCAAGATCCAACCACCAACAAGGCTCCCTAAGGAACAACATAAGACCCAAACATCTACAAAGAAGGCTAGTGCTAATGGAACTATGGAGGAACCAGAAAAGTCAAGCAAGCAAAGAATTTCCCTTGGAAAGAAATCAGCGGAAGTTTCTAACAGCGGGCTCCCTGGAAACTTGGTCAAAGTTTCTCTAAGTAATAGAAAAGTGACAGATGCAAGTATTCAATGGGCTTCACTCCCATCATCTATTTCAAAGATTGGAAGGGTATATCCATTAAGAATTTCTTTGCTTCCACATTTTACTTCTTTGATTCTTGTCTGTCAAAGCATATATTGAGGAGTGACAATTGTAACAGAAAAAAGAAAGGAAGGCAAGGATTATTTTGAAAATAAATTTCTTGAGTTATATTAGCACAACTCAAATGAGTATAACGTTAGCTGCATGTGTACTATAATGACAAATAAGTATGCCATAGGTAGGCATAAAGTTGGGTCATATGATTGTTTCCAACATATATCCTTACTGCTGCATGCATTATTCAGAAGATTATATGGCATACTGAATGCTTCTGTTCAGATGAGAAATTCTTTAATTGTATTGCTTCATTCTTATTCTATTTTCATGTTTATGACAGGAAGTAATGAAACACAGAGATTCGGCACAGATGGCAGCAACTGAGGCTATGCAAGAGGCTGCTGCTACAGAGAGTTTATTGCAATGTCTAAGGTACGAATATATTCAAATCAGGAGAATAACTTTAGGCAATTAAGATGAACAATTCTTCTAGACTGCTGAAATGTTTAGATCAGGTCTTAGTGTTATTCAATGTGGTCAAGATTGAGTAAAATTTTCATCTACTGAAACAAAGCACCTCTTTCACTGAAGATGTAAATTAGTGTCATTCAAAAACTGTGTTGTTGATACTTTCGATGAATTATGTTTCCCATCACTTCTGCAATACTGAAATTGATGTGCCTGGATTGGTGGCATAAATCCTAAACTTCATTATTTGCATTGCTATGTAGAGATTTTCTTCTCCACTTTGTCCTATATATGTCAAAAGTTGCATATCCTCAATATATTATCAGTTATGTATTGGCTAACAGTTATATATATGTAACTTTTAACGTATGTAGAGATTTCCTGTTTCATCCTTTGATTAGAACCTCAAATCCAAATGTTTCTACGGATGGCCTAGTTTATTGATTGTTATTTGCGCCCTTGCTTTACAACCACTAGACTGCAACCACATCACTTTATTATCCAACTGGACCTTCTTTACATGTCCCCTACATTATCTATCCTCATTCATTCCTGATGTTCATTCTAGCTAATACTTGACCCATATGTGGTTAGTGGTTTAGGGGTTATTCTCTTTGCGTACCTGTGGTTTCTGCATTAAACATTTCTATTAATGGGAAAAATGTAAGAGGTGGGTAAATGAAGGGAGTAATTTGAAGTGACTCGTAGAAAGGAAAAACCACAGGTGAAAAATGTGACATTTTTTCAAAATGAAAATTAGGCAAAGCCAACAAACTCCAGATCACATGCAGGTTACGTGTAATTTACCCTTTAACTATAATGTGTAATCAAGGCAGATATTTTTTGGTCACCTGTTGCAAATATTTGGACAAAAAGTGAAGAAAATGTGTATGAATGCAATCCATGTTAATTGTTGTCAGAATTGGCTTGTAGTTTGATTGGAAAGGATAATTTTGATAGACGTATTATGTATATATTTCACACTACTAATGAAAACTTTGTAATTTAACCCATGGTGAGATGCTGAATATACAGCAGGAAATTAGGCTTATAGATTAATATAGTTGATCTATTTTGATAGACTATTATGTTGAAATGTTCTAATTCCATGCTACATACCAAGTTGTTGGTGACACTTGTTTGTGATGTTTCTGGCAGAACATATTCAGAGCTAACTAATTCTGCTAAGGAAGATAACCCACAGCCAGCAGTAGAGCAGTTTCTAACTCTTTATGCCAGCCTGAATAATACCCGGACAATTGCTGAATCCTTATCAAAACCTGTTCCAGATGGTTCATCTCCAGATTATGAGAAGAGCACGGTGGAAGAAGCCCTAAAAGTAAAATCAGATAGACAAAAACAAGCGGCTTCCTGGGTCCATGCAGCCTTGGCCACCAATCTGTCATCCTTTGCTGTTTTTACAAGAGACTCTCAATCATCCAAGTGTACAACTTCAAGCAATTCTCAAAACCAAAAGACTGTCGTGGGAAGTCAACTCACATTAGTCCTACACAGTTCCAGTGAAGATGCATCATCGAAAGTTCATGCAAAAACTCGTCTGACAGCTAATTCCAAGTATGCTTCCTCACAAGGAACTCATCGTAAATCAGTTGATGGGTTATCAAATGGGCAGAAGCAGCTGGTCCAACCCCCCTCAGAATGGGTTAGAGGAAATGGCCTCAATGAGGTAGTTAATTTGGTTGAAATGTTGCAATTACAGTCGAGAGTCTGGTTTTTGGGATTTGTTGAGAGGTTCTTGGACAGTGATGGGGACACTACCTTGTCAGATAATGACCAAATAGCAGGTATGCTCACTCAACTAAAGAGTGTTAACGATTGGTTAGATGAGATAGGATCGAGCAAGGATGATGGAGAATCGTGCCAGATATCAGCAGAGACATGTGACAGGTTGAGGAAGAAGATATATGAGTATCTTCTTACACATGTAGAATCTGCTGCTGCTGCACTCAGTGGTGGATCACAATTGGCGCCGCTGAACCAAACAACACAGATTAAAGCCAAACGGTGAATAAGTACATAGCTTAGCTTAACGATGCATGAGTTGTAGGACAGTTTGGGACTAAACTTGGTCACTGAAAGTTGTCCAAGGTCCACTTTAAATTTCACTTATTTTTTCCCTCCTCTTACGTCTGTTTGTACATAAATCCTACATGGGGTTTGAGGTATAGATGGAGTCTAATTTATTAGGGGGAGATAGCCAACATGATTTGTGAGGATTTAACTTTCATTTTTCTAAATATTGTTCAGATGAAATTATACAAATTGAATCAATGGAGGATATAAGCAGACATGATCTTTTCTAAAGCCCTTCCTTGAGTTGTGATTCTTGCATAGTTTCCCAAATCATGTACGATGTAACTTCTGCTGCCAAAGTATAAAGCCATAAGCATTACCGTTTCATATTTCACTTGTCAACTCTCAACATCATTGGTATGGGTTTTACTTTCTCTGGCACAACCATGAATGACATTTTCACGAAGGGAATTAACTACCAATCTTTGGTTTAATCATAGCAGCAAAAAGAGACATTAGATTGTGATATAGTTAAGTAATACAAAGATGAATTATTTTTATGCAGCAAAGCTATTAGTAAGTTTATAGTTTATGAATGTTAAACGATGGGGCATGTAGTAGAATCGTTATGTAGGCTTTTGTTTTGGCATTGAGCATGCGATAAGGTACTAATTGTACAGAAACTACAAATGAGATGCAGGGCAATTGACAAATGAAAATCTCTCCTTGTTATGGATCTGCCCCGTTGAAAAATTTCTCTTTTAACTGGGTTGACAGAGTAGGTTGAAGATGTTATAACTTGTAACCAAAAACTACAGATAATAAAATACAATGTAACACAATGCATGACATTAGGTGACATTTGTTCCACTAATTGTTTAGTGATCAAGGCAATGGTACAAACTTTTATCAAGAGAAAGATGGTTATTGGCTGCAGGAACAATTCAAACGTGCAGGACAAAGTCTTATCATGGAAGAATGAATTTGTAACATAAACTGGTCAAAGTCAAAGGATGATAAGAAGTTTGAAAACTGAATGTTCGTTGCTGGCCAGTGCCAATCTGGTTGACCCAATTTTCACGGTAATGATAATAATAAAGTCATCCTGTTCAAATGGAGGGTAGAGTTGATTTTGACTTCCTTATTCTTAATAATCATCTCTCCTTTTAAAATGGAATGTAAAAAGACATTAAAAGTTGAATTGACAAGTTGGGGCTACAACAGTTATTTTATCCAAGTTATGGGGAGCATTTTTGCAAAGCTGGCTTTGCTCAGAGTCAATAAGGATGGTTTTGTGTTTGTGGATGACTTTGATGAAATAGTTAACACCCAGTAGATTTATCAACTTGAATTATAATTATTTTTTTGGATAACGAAAATTTTGGAAAGAGAAAACAATATCCTAATCAAAACAGGAAATACCTGTCTATAAGTATCAAATTTTCACTTGGTCTTCCTAGTCTATGCCATTTGGACAACAACGGAACGTAGAATCAAATTAAATATGATGCAACCAAGAGGAACGTAATGAAATGAAATGAAATTATAACTTCATTATTTATATATATTATGAGTAAAATGCATACACCTATCTCCTAAATTAGAAGAATACAAATTGGGATTTTATATGGAATAGAATGTATTCATTCCATTATGTATTTGAATTACCAATATTTTGTTGCTGTAACTTGACCAAACCGGAAAATCTCCATGAATAAAGTTGGGTGAGAATAACTGCAAGGCACATAAATATTATGTGATTAAGAATATTTTAATAAATATAATATATATTTTATATAAAATCGTGAGAATTAGATGCAATTAACTATCCTCTTTAATATGAATAAAATTTGCTCTTATTTTTTTTACTTATATATAGATTTGTATCAATTTATAATCACTCAATCATAGTTGTTGATAGGGGTATTTAATATTTTATTATCATCAAAATTTTCTCTAATAATGAGTGTGATTTGAAAGACCACTAAATCTAATAGTTATTAATATTTGTCATTATATGACCTCTTCAAATTATCTCTTATAATAATTAATTTTTTTGGAGTTAAGTACACTTAATTACTTTATGATTTTACAGTTAATAAATGTTATAACTTAAGATTGACTCCTTTTGTCTCTTGTGAGGTGTGAGGATCGGGAAAAATGACTAGTAATCTAGCTACATTGATTAATTAGGTGAAAAGTGTGAAATTACAAGTCTCAATAATCTTAAGAATAATTTTAAATAAAATAATACAATTTGGTAACAAAATTAATGTCATTAACTAATTTTCTTAATCTTAAAAAAATTCTTGATAGCGAGGCTGCTGCTTCTAATAATAATGAGCAATTTAACTACTCAATCTAACACTAAAAAAAGCATTCATCCTATTAACACCATCATAAACATAATTTAAGTATGACCATAATACTTGATGAGGTCGTGATGCATAAAACAGATGAAGCATAATCTTGATTTATTTATGTTTTTAAAATCTTGATCTACTTTAACATGAAGCCTAATGGATGAAGCATTAAAGTAGATGAAAAATCTACAATACATTGAGAACAATATTACGCTTTACGCACATAGTTCAATTATATATTCCTTTCAATCTTGATGAAGATCAACAATATAACGAGCTTGTATATTTTGCCAAGTAAAAGTGGGGAAATTGATGTAAGGGAAATTTCTGGCTAACACGAAATTTAAAAAAAAAATAATAATAAAAAATGATGGTTCATGAGCTTGGCACACCCGGTTATGGTGGACTAGAAGAGCAGCAGCCTGTTATCCTTCCACTGTGAGGAGAGGAAGGTGGTCGCTGCTCTGTGAAGCCAGCCTCACGCTGTGAGCTCCGCTTTAGGAACAAGGAAACCCAAGCCTTCGCCCAAGTCCCATTGCTCAACTCCTAACTTGGAGCGGGCAGGCCTGCATAATGCATCTTCCAGACCAACCGAGCGTAGAACGAGCCATGTTCCATCACCTTGGTGCCCCCACTCGGGTTACAAGCTAGAGTTATCAAGCTCGGCGAACGGACATCCTTGTCAGATTCTTATAAAGGATGACTTGTATAAGAAATTGGTCGATGTGGGACTTGTTCCTTCCATGAGGTGGAACATAAAATGTTGTAAACTTGTAATGTTATCTACCTGGACAACTAGTAAAACAGAAAATCCAGAACCCCAACTACAAGGAAAAATGGAAGATTTCATGGATTGATTGATAACCCAAATAGAGTTAGACTTATGTAGTTAAGTTATAAGCAGGTGATATCCATTGTTAGAATTTAGACATAGGCTTGAAAGCAATAATTGGGTACTAATGACAAGTGAAGTTGCGTGCGTTTCAATTTCAAGGTTTTGTCATACTCATATCAGACTTGCACTGAAGCAACTGATATATGAAGTTTGCGTCCATCCAATTAACACAGCATAACATGATTGAACGAGGAGTATAGGAGTCTAAAAAGTCCGATTTCATTACGTAAAAAATACAAAATAAAAAAAAAAATGTTGGTTCAAGAGCTTGGCACACCCGGTTATTGTGAGCTGAATAGTGCAGCAGCCTGTTATTCCTCCACTGTGAGGAGAGGAAGGTGATCGCTGCTCTGTTAAGCCAGCCTCACGCTGTGCCCTCCACTTTAGGGTCAAGGAGACCTAAGCCTTCGCCCAAGTCCCATTGCCCAACTCCTAACTTGGAGTGGGCAAGCCAGCATTATGCTTTGACCAGCCCAACCGAACGTAGCCCAAGACATATTCCAGGTAGATGATAAACACACCTCCACTCTCGTATAAACACATCCCTTTTTTAAAAAAAATATATAAAATGTCTAAATTATCCTTTAAAAAAAATGAAATTCTTAAATTTACACCCCCTTCCCCGCACCAGAACGGCACTAGAACGGGCCGTTCTGCAAGAAGAACGGCCCGTTCTGATTGCAGAACGACCCATGCTGCTTGCAGAACGGCCCGTAGTCGTTCTGCAAGCAGTACAGGCCGTTCTGCTTGCAGTACGGGACGTACTGCAAGCAGTACAGGCTGTTCTGCAAGCAGAACGGGCCGTTCTGTTGCAGTACAGGCCACCGCGTCACTTTTAAAATGACTACCTTATGACTGATTTTAAAACTCCGATTTTAAGAGTCATTTTTGTACTAGTGTGTCTTTCCATAGAACAAGTAAGAGTCTTTCTCTTACAAGACCACCTGCTGACATTGCGCACCCCCTCTTCTTTCTCTTTCTGGCACTCCTCTTCTTCTTCTTTTTTCCTGCACCTCGCACACCCTTCTTCTTTCTCTTTCTGGCACTCCTCTTCTTCTTCTTCTTACTGTTACGGAAAGTTCTTTCCGGAATTATATAAAAATGTTTCGGAAAATACTTTCCATAATATTAAATTCTTATTCCGGAAAGTATTTTCCAGAAATATTTTGTTACATAATTCCGGAAAGTACTTTCCAGAATGTTAATGACCGTAAAAATACTTTCTAGAATGTTAATGACTGTAAAAGAACCTTTCTTATGCTGATTATGGTGGGGCTAGTCCTTTTTTTCTATTCAGAATGACTGTAAAAGTATATTACTTAATGACATTGAGCGGAAAGAGGCTTTGGGAAGAAGAGGAGTGTGGAGTGTGGGGTGCGGGGAAAGGAGGTGTAAATTTAGGAATTTCATTTTTTTTAAAAGGGTAATTTAGACATTTTATATATTTTTTTTTAAAAAATATTATGGAAAGTTCTTTTCGAAATTATATCAACAATAATTTTACTATTCCGGAAAGTACTTTCCAGAATGCTAATGATTGTAAAAATACTTTCCGGAATGCTAATGACCGTAAAAGAACCTTTCTTATGCTGGTTATGGTGGGGCTAATCCTTTTTTTCTATTCAGAATGACTGTAAAAGTATATTACTTAATGACATTGAGCGGAAAGAGGCTTTGGGAAGAAGAGGAGTGTGGAGTGTGGGGTGCGGGGAAAGGAGATGTAAATTTAGGAATTTCATTTTTTTTAAAAGGGTAATTTAGACATTTTATATATTTTTTTTAAAAAATATTATGGAAAGTTCTTTTCGAAATTATATCAACAATAATTTTACTATTCCGGAAAGTACTTTCCAGAATGCTAATGATTGTAAAAATACTTTCCGGAATGCTAATGACCGTAAAAGAACATTTCTTATGCTGGTTATGGTGGGGCTAATCCTTTTTTTCTATTCAGAATGACTGTAAAAGTATGCTTAATGACATTGAGCGGAAAGAGGCTTTGGGAAGAAGAGAAGTGTGGAGTGTTGGGTGCGGGGAAAGGAGGTGTAAATTTAGGAATTTCATTTTTTTTAAAAGGGTAATTTAGACATTTTATATATTTTTGTTAAAAAAAAGTGTGTTTATACGAGAGTGGAGGTGTGTTTATTATCTGCCATGTTCCAACACTTTGAAGCCCCCACTTAGGTTACAGGCTAGCGTTACCAAGCCCGGCGAACTGAGGCACATGTCAGAGACTTATAAAGAATTGTTTGTATAAAAACAGGGTCAATGTGGGACTTATTATCCCTTCAATGAAATAGAAGTTATCTAAGGTGGAACATAAAGAGTGTTATAATGGTATACTTGAATCTACCTGAACAACTACTGGTAAGAAGGATATGGAACTAAAATTCTAAAGGGTATAAGTTTACCACTAATAAAGAATCTGGAAATTTTTTCAGATTGTATAGTAGTGGTACCATTTGAAAATTGATTAGACTTTAGCTTCATTGAATATATGAAGTCTGAAAAAATCTTAATTTGAGTTTTCCGGTGAAGGATGGTTCTGAATGTTACCAGTTGATATATATGAAGATCAAACAAGCGCCATAGAATAAGGGTTATATTTACTCCAGATTGTTCTCCACTATTTTGTTCTAGACTCTGTATATATATTTTATTCACTAAGGTAGCAATTATTATCCTTTTATCATTCCTTTTGATTTTGAGAGGATAAAAAGTGGTGGTTGAATAGATATTTGGCTTTCTAAAGTGATAAGGTGTTTAGAGAATAATACACTCAACAACTATTGATTAAAAAAATGACAATCGGCCGGGAGTTATGATATTCTCAATGATTGATTTTCTCTATTTAATTATTATTTCTACACTTTGTCTTTTAAAATGCACTCTTTTCATTTTAGAGAAGTATAATCCCTTTCAAACATAGTGTTATTGTAACTTTTTCCTTCTGATGTTTTGAGCAATAAGTGATTTTGTAAATCGCACAAAAATAATGTTGGGATGACAAATTATTCAAAAAAACGCCTACAAAAAAAAAAGGAAGAAGGCAAAATAATAGAACGCAAAGTGGAACATAAGATGGAGAAGATGGAAGTAACAATTTAATAGCAGTATATTTTAGCTTTGGAAAAATGTTTTGTAAACAGAAATTTGGGACAACAAAAAGCTGTCCTTCTTAATTTTGAGATGTATGAAAACAAAAATAAAGAAATCTGTTAAATTTAACAAAGTAGAGTAATGCTATACAATATGTTAAATTTGTTATGTCCAAAATAATGAAATTGTTTGTTTTTTTCTTTCTTGAGTCAATCACCAAGCTTCATAATTCCCTACGATGATGTCATTCATGATTATCATTACGTAAGCCTACAACTCTCTCTCTTGATATGATGTATATCATGTAAGAATTTCTTTTGCTAAAGACGAGAAGTTGCTACTACTAGTGTACTTGAGTTGCAGTTTAGTTGGACCACTACCCCTTAACTATATGCCATTGAGAATCATCCTTTTATACATGTAACTAAAATCCAACCAAGAAGATATTGGCAAAAAGAAATATATTAAGCTTGTTGAATTGTGAATCATGTGAAAGCCTAACTCTGTTTGTGAGACTTCATATGTGACCGTGATGCACAACACAACCACATGGCACACTTAAAAATAAGAAAAAAAGAGGACCTAGACAAGATCAATTATAGAGTCTAGTAAAAACTTTTAGAAATGGTACAATGTGCACTAACTCAATAGTAAACAATGAAACACAGTTATGAGAACCATTTAAAGAATAAATATGAAACAAAACTGTATTATTCATGCTGATACTAAAAAGGATTATATATATCATATTCTATTTAAAGATCCACAACTAATTTTATAACCTATATTCTAAATATTTATAAGAGATATTATAGTAGTTAAACATATTATTCCTAATTACATGAAAATATGATTAAGATATAGATGATATGTTGTTAAAATACAATCGATAATTAACTTAATACTATTAATGTGATAAAATGTGATAGAATATTGTTGAGCATCGAAGGGATTACCATACATATACACATGTTTCTGTGAGGGCTTGCTTTTAGACATCACCCAAAATGCCTCTCGACTAATGAAAACAATTGTGTGTATATAAACTCATGTTCATCCTCTTGTTTGAAAGATGTGAGACTTTGCTTGCATCCCAACAAATATAAATAAGTTATTAGAAAATTCCACAATTTTCTAATTATGTTGGGCTAATTATGACATGCAACATTTAATGATTGTTTCACATAGTAGATTTTGTGCATTAAATGTGAATATCATGTGGATTTGGTGCATTAAAAAATGCCTGAAACATGACAATTTATAGTTTTCCGTTGCTGCAACATGTATTCATTGGTCTTGTAGAATGAAGTTTGAGATGTGCATGCAGCATGATTGTGGCAAGTTGTGCATAATTGAAGTAAGCAAGTGTTCATTACCATATTTCATTGTGTTGTACATCGTAGGACCCAAGCTGCAATTGCACTATCCATGCCTAACTGGCAACTGTAGTGGATTTGGACATTAACCATAAAGTTGACTAGAATCATCTCCTTTCTTTTGGATCACAGCTGCAACTTCACTGGAACAATATGGAATTAAACTTTCTCTTGCGTCACATAGTTTAAATTTACTTGTTATAATGATGTTAAAGTTTTTTAAAATGAGTGTGTCAAAAATTATATTGCTTCTACTCCTTTTATCTTTTTATATTATTTGTTCGTAAGTTTTGAATTCCGGGAAAAAATTGAAATGTAACAATCCACCACCCCCTTTATTCATTACACAAATTCAAAGCAAAAGCTGAAAAGGTAAAAGACCAAATGAGCGTAAGCTACAAAGTAATAACAAAGGCAAATGGTAGGCAAGTAAAGAAAAGAACACTTTTCTTCAAACTGATTAATGATTCAGTTATCTGATCTCTCATTCACTGTAGCCATCTCATCCCTAATGAACACATGCTAATTTAGTGTTATTTTTCTTCTTATTCAATTTAGTGTTATGATTTAATGTCGAATAAATATTAATTAATTAGAATGTAATTACAGGTTCAATTCTAATATATTATTATGTATAACGAGTTTCATAACTTTTATTATAACTATTTTAAAAGCCATTTTAAAAGTAATTTCTAATTAACACATGCAGTAAATAATTGAGTTCTTCAAATATATTGGTAGGAGTTTGATTTTCTAGTCATGTATATGGATAAGACATCTTTAAAAAAGGTAAATCCTAATTTAGTGTTCTTTAGTCTTTATATCTCGAAAGAAATTAGAATCAGACTATTATTTGAGATATAATTGATTTGCAAACGGAAAATCTATTTTTTCATATTAATATTGCATAAAAATAAATTCAATAATAGTAATAATAAACTAAATAGTAAGAAACGAAATAAAGTGAATAAAACTATTATCTTAGTACTTTATAATGAGGTAAGTAAAGTTTTTTTAAGTTAGAAATGAAGAAAATGGCGAAAAAGCAATTGAATGACGATGTTTTTTAAATTTTATTTAATACTTCAAAGCGAAAAAAAAAAATAGATTAGATGAAGTAAACAAGAAAAGCAAAATATTTAATTGTATAGTATTTTTAAAATAATAAAAATTAGTACTACTTGTGTTTTATTTTAGTTGAACCCAAACATAAAATAAGGGACATGCTTATCCCTTGGGCGGTTGATGCCATTGAGAAAGTGAAACACGTTTGCCGGATACGTTATGGCAACAATCACTTGTCATCACACACCAATTTGGCCAAATCCACTTGCCACTCGCAATCTCAAATGCAAATTTTAAATCAAATTTATTATGTTCTTTAAGGAATATTTTAAGAATAACCGTGTTATTACAAAATACCACACCTAAATATATAGGAAAATGTTCATACATAACATAATTTCACGTACTAAAAATTTAGAATGATATTTTGGAGAATTATTTAACATTCTTTATTAGTTTAAACTAATGTAACAACATTGGAAGAAGGAAAGAACCTAGAAGGTAGATGGAATCTAGGTGAGAGGGAATGGTTGAGATTAATTTTTGTCCACGTGTAATACATTAAGAGTAGTGTGTGGTGGTGTGATGCATAAATAAACTTCACTAATATCTCAATGTCTTGGTTTGAGGGGTACCAATGTATTTCCACCTCAGAAAAAAGAGAGAGTGAAAATGAATAATGAGGAACATGAAGAAGGGGTGGTGGTGGAGGACACGGTGCTAAGAGAAGGAAAAGCAACTTCGTTTTCACCCAAACAGTGCCAACCCACTCTTTATCATACCCTTTTCCAATTCATTACATACATAGATGCTGCTGCGGATGCTTGCTAAACCTTCTTCTGCTATGGCCACTCTTCCTTGTTCCAGGGTTTGTCTCTCTATCTCTCTCTCTTTTCATTTCCTTTTACAAATTAATTATAGCCAAATAAATATTTAATTATTCTTCTGATTTGAGGCTTTCTTTATGATATGAAGCTAATTTGCTTTTGGTTTCTGTAACAATTAACAAATTGTTTTATTTGTGCAGAGATTTTCGTAGAAGCAAAAAAAAATCATTTGTTCTTCTTGCTTTATTTAGATTTGTTAATTGTACAATAATCTTCTTGTTGTTTGGGTTGTAGAGGAGATTTTTGATTTTGTTTGTAACAGATTTTGATTTTGATTATTCTCTGTTTTCTTAGGTGAGAAGTGGGTTGTGCGTGTGGCCAGATGTGAGACAACTTTGCTTTAGAAAAGGCATTCTCTATGGATTTATGAGGTTGTTTTCTACACCATTGAAAACACTGCGTGGAGCTAGTCGCTCGCTCAGAGTTGCTCAGTTTTGCAGTGTTGTCAACATGTCTTCCACATTGCAGATTGAATTGGTGAGATCAAGTTTCTTATTAGGTCACCCAGGCTGATAAGTTTTCTCAAGGAATATGCTGAAAGCCTAACTTGTGACATTATTGTGTTTTAAAAACAAAATTTGTTAGGTACCTTGCCTGAAGGACAATTACTCGTATCTTTTACATGATGTGGATACTGGTACGGTTGGTGTTGTTGATCCATCTGAAGCTGTGCCTGTCATAGATGCCTTGAGCAGGAAAAATCGAAACTTGACATACATACTCAACACTCACCATCATCATGATCACACTGGTGGAAATATAGAGTTGAAAGCAAGATACGGGGCAAAGGTATTTATATATAACATCTTATGCTGAGAATTGTTATGCTTTGTATTAATATTCTCTCTGTATTTTCAGTGGCATCATTCTATAATAAGTTAATAATAGTAATGATAATGGTGATAGTTAGAATTGTTTGTGTTTGAAATATAATTCCTCATGTAAAGAGCAGGTTAAAGGTGGGGTTTACTTTGCTCTGTTTGTCTTTCTATCTTCTTATCGTGGTACTGGTTTCCTTTATATCTTCCCTTGGCAAGTAGGAACATCTTTTGGTTTTTTGGATTAAGAGTTTGCCTTTACCTTTTAAAGGAGAAGTTCTCTTGCAGTTTTGCTAGTTTGTCCAACCTAGCATTCATATTAGACTTACTAACTGAAATTTAGTAAAATATTTTTTGGAAATTTCATTTGATTAATTATTGACAATTTGACAAGCCTGCTCTCAAGCCTGGATAAATGATGAGGGTTGTGTTAGGCATTCAGCAACCAACAAAAAACTCTCCAATATAACACATGGATCACTCACTAATCAAGCCAAGTAGCATTGTGTGATCCATGTAGTTGATCTGATCTAGTGGGATAAGATAAGGCTTTGTTGTTGTAATTATTGACAATTTGACATATTAGACCTTTTGATGATTGATCAAGCACTTTGAAAGAGTTGGTTGCTCTTACGGTGTTACTTTGTGTGTTTCTATATTATGCCTATTTAAGCAAAAGGTCTGGATTTTCTAAAAGCAAGTTTTGATGTATGATTTATATGATTATAGTTACTACTAACAATTTTTATAAGCTTATATTTTTTGTGTAAATGTTTAACAGTTCCCATGTTGAATTACAGGTGATTGGTTCAGGAACTGACAAGGAAAGGATTCCGGGTATTGATATCCATTTGAATGATGGTGATAAGTGGATGTTTGCTGGTCATGAGGTGCGTGTAATGGACACACCTGGTCACACCCGAGGTCACCTTCTTGCTCTGTTGCTCATTTGCATTAGTAATTCTTAATGTTGAAAATTATTAAAAGAATCTCAATTTTTTATTGTGGACTCATTTTTCTATTTTTCTATTTATTTATACTGTAAGCAGGCCATATAAGCTTCTATTTTCCTGGATCTGGGGCAATTTTTGTTGGAGACACTTTGTTCAGCTTATCATGTGGCAAGCTCTTTGAAGGAAGCCCACAGGAGGTTGGTTTAAATAGTATTTAATTTGTCTTTTCTTTTTTTCTCCTTTTAAGTTTTGAGATTTCTATCCAGTGATAAGTCATTGCATCTTGGGACATGTCTTATTTTTTATATTTTGTTTTATCCCCTTGCCAGAAGTCCTAGAGATTTTAAAATACCTGCACAAAGGAACTTGTTATTTAAATTGCTATTAAATTAGGACTGATACTCAGTATCGCTTTCTGTAACTCAACTTGTGAATAAACGCCTTTATTAAATATAGTACAATTATTTGACTTATTTCTGGAAGGCTTTATCTAAAATCTGGTTTGGACTTTAGGAGAGTCTTTTCCAAAACCTGTATATATGTTTTTTGTTTTTGAGTTGAAGATATAGAATATTCCAATGGACAATTGCCCGAATTTGCATTCTAAATGTATGGGAAATTGAATCAAAAATTGCCCGTGTCTTCATTTTCTACTTGTATACCTTTTGCCATATAATGTTTGACTTCATGAGCATGTTTGATATTCATTAGTAAATGTGCTGTTGATGATGCAAAGTGGGTCAAGTCATTTACTTAATAAGCTTGTGATGTGGGTTGTATCTTCCATTACTGAGAATTTCATCCATGTTGCAGATGCTATCTTCTCTTAAAAAGATAATGTCTTTGCCAGATGACACAAATATATACTGTGGACACGAGTATACATTGGTTAGTCACATTTACTCTTGTCCTGTATGTTCTGTGCTTCCTTTTCTTTGCCTAAGTGGTGCGATATTGACTTTGGTGCCATGGTGTTTGGCAGAATAATACAAAGTTTGCATTGTCTATCGAACCTGAAAATGAGGAACTTCAATCCTATGTTGCCCACGTAGCTTACCTTCGAAGTAAAGGCTTGCCCACAGTAAGTTTTAGAATTGTACTTCTTTTAATGAATGGTTTCAAATGTCCTCCCTCCATCTTCCTTTCCCTAACAACTCTTCTTGTTTAATCTTATTCATTAGTCACAAATCATTGTTACTAAGCTTATATATCTTTGTTTGTCTCATTGTTTGTTTGAATCTTTTGCCTCTTGCTTTTTAACCAAATTAATAAGTACTGTTTGTCCAGATTCCTACCACTCTGAAGATGGAAAAGGCTTGTAATCCATTCCTTCGTACATCCAGTCCTGCAATCCGGCAATCATTAAAGATTGCAGCCACAGCAAATGATGCAGAAGCTCTTGGTATCATTCGGAGAGCAAAGGATAATTTTTAGAACTTTTTTATTTGTATTTTGAAAGTCTGAAGACACTTGTTCTTTAGGGTAGGGTTTAAATTCATCTGTGGAAGGAATAATATATGTTTGATGCTATCTTCTCAATATGATTTCAGAATTTAGTTTCTGAGCTCATTTGGGAGTGAGTGTGCATACTTGGTGCCCGGAATAGTTGTGATGCGATTCAGAGGTGCAAATGAATTGAGTCCGGTTTAGGTTGAGGGAAATTTAAATCTAGACCAATGAAAATTAATTGATTTGGATTGTGGATTGCTTTTCCTTCTTTAAATATTGGGAAGTGAAGAAAAAAAAAATGAGATGGTAAATTATTTCGATCTCGTCATTTTTTTTTAAAATTCTTTTACGGTAAAATATAATGCATGATCTTCTTCATATAAGAAAGAAAGGGGACTAAATCATTGGATTCGATAATTCTGTTGTCTTGTAATTCCGTTGGATTATAAAAAGATTGGTCATCATTGTGATTCCGTTGTTATGTTGGATTGAAAAAAAAAATAGAAGATTTTTTTAATTCTAAGTATAAGCAATATGGCACTCCATCTGAATTTATACATAAGTAAAAATATTTAAATGTACACATTTAAGAAGATTAGTTAAGTTTATTTAATTTTATTGGTTTCATGTAAAAATTAAATGTTACTTTCTATACTAATTTTAATAATATTTAATGGAAACACTAATCATAATTTAAGGGTTATTTTTGGAATAATAATATTAAATAAGGTTAGATTCGTTGAAATTTGCTCATATTTAAATAAAAAAATTTATTTATCTTTTATTTATATATGAGTTATGAGATAGTATCAAATTCAAATGTATTATTTGTTTTAACAAAAAAAAAATGAACTAATTACTACTTTCATTTATATTCCTAATTATTGTATATCAATGATATATTTATTCATTGTTCACTAGGGTGGTGCATTTATTGAGTTTTTTTATAATATAAATCATTCTCATGCAAAAAAAAATCTTAAAATGTAAATAGTAACATTAAATTTAACTACTTAAATGATTAAATTTTATGGATGTTTTGAAATCAAATTTAAATTTATAATAATATTAATTAAAGTTAATTAACTTAATTGTTTTTATTAATAATAGTAAATAAGGTATTTATTTCTTATATGTAAGATAAGATTGGAGATAGTATTATATTAATAAAGTTTAATGAATAGTTAGGATCTCATAAAGTGATAATGTTGTTATAAAAGTTCATATTCTTTAATTATTGTTTCATCTATCTTAAATCTTAATGTAAAGTCCTAAGTCATTTAACTCATGCATGTGACATTATTTTAAAAAATATAATAAAATTTGATTAGGAGTAAATGAAACATTTATCATAATATTACTTACCAAACCTTTAACTAATAAGATATTCCATTAAATAGTTTAATTATTTACTTATAATGGAACACTTTTATTATTATTGGATCAACATGGCCAATAGAGTTTCCCAATCAAATGTAATTTCCCTCAAAGTCCAGGGTTGATGACCTCCACTAGTGTAATTCTACAAACACTTTACAAAAATACATATTCATCATGATATGATGCATGATCATACAAATGTCCATAATCTAAAAGGTCTTTATAAACTTTTCATGAGAGACACCTACTTTTCTATGCTATGCCCCTCATCATTATCATAGCATAATGTGTTTGTAATATTCATAGTAATCATTCTTAAACATAGTAATTCATATTTATCATTGATTCTCATTCACATATCATCATAATTCATTACAAACATGTCAAATATAAACAATAACTCTCATTTAATGAGCTAGACTCTTATTTAATATCTAACCTTTTACAAACATAATTTACTCTTTAGAATTTTCTCGCTTTGTATCACATTTTTAGCACCCAACAACATAATAGTGTTGTTTTATGCTAAAAGTTTAATTCTATTGACGAAAATTATAAGATGACACGCCAAAAATAACAAAAGAATATTACGTTAGTACATGACATAAAAGATAACTTGTTAGACTTATTAGTACACAAATCTATAAGCCTTAAAAACATTTTTTATTTATAAAAGTCTTCTTATTTTTTAAAAACATTTTTTTAATTATAAAACCCCATTTAAAACAACCTGACACCTTCCCATAACATATTAGTTAATAAAAAAATCTCAAATTAATTATTAAATCAATTGGTGTTAAATTTGATATTTAAACTTTAAGATTTTGAATTAAAAACTTATTTTTATAAAAATAATGAAATTTTAATATTATTTTTTATTATTTAAAAACAAAATCATCTAAAATTATTTACATCAAATTATCATTTTAATATACGTTATACAGTATATATATATATATATATATCTTAGATTATAGATAATTTTTTTTACCAATGATAAAGAAGAGAGAGAGAGTAGTTGGTAATTCTACGATGATAACTAAAAAAAAATTTCGTAGCCACTTGGATTATTGCTTACCCCCCTACGTGGCTCCTGTGAAGTGCAAAGACCCACATAACCAAAACATTTTTCTTCGTCTCAAGCAAAATCAAATTCCGCTACTTCTTTCAATTTCTAGGGTTTCAATTTTCAACCGCTCTCAAAACTGTTCACAATAATCAACTATTTTTGACGATTCGTACCTGTCACCAAAACCTAGTTCTCCATTGTCGCAGATTTCATATCACAATGCCGCTTACTAACAAATCCATGGAAGGCGAGGAGTGGGGAACTCCGACCAACAACCTCTGGGTCGGGAATTTGACGCCGGAGGTCACCGATTCCGATCTCATGGACCTCTTCGCTCCGTACGGTTCTCTCGACACTCTCATATCCTATTCTTCTCGCACTTTCGCTTTCGTCTTATTCAGGCGCATCGAAGACGCCAAGGCCGCGAAGAACAACTTGCAAGGCGCTGCGCTGCGCGGTGTTCAAATCAGAATCGAGTTTGCCAGACCGGTTTGTGAAAGCTGAAAACGTTTCTGTTTATTTTGTTTTTCATTTTACAATGTGGCTTTCTTTGCGTTGAGAATGATGAAATGAATGAATTGTGTTTTCAGGCGAAGCCGTGTAAGCAATTGTGGGTGGGTGGTGTTGGTCACGCCGTTACGAAGGAGGATTTGGAAGCGGAGTTTCGCAAATTCGGTAAGATTGAGGATTTTGTGTTCTTCAGAGACCGCGGTACTGCGTGCGTTGAGTTTCTCAATTTGGATGATGCTACGCGGGCCGTGAAAGTCATGAACGGGAAGCGATTAGGTGGAGGCCAGATTTGTGTAGACTTCGTTCGATCACAATCTACGAAGAGAGTAATTTTCTTTTTTAATGATTTTTTTTAATCAATTGCCTGTTATGCTATTATATATTGATTTCTTCAATGATGTTTGCTGGATGTGAGCTATACCAGCTTCAATCTATTACTTTTGCTTTCGTGTTTTTATAGATATTGTTGAATTGGGTTATTTGCTTACAAACCTTTCTACGCCTTTATTACTTTTTTTTTTGCTCTTGTGATTATTACTTTCATGTGGCTAATGTTTTCTTTATTAATTTTCTATAGGATCATTTGGTTGATCATGGGCAGTTTCAGGGTAGACCACAGGTTAGAGTTCCACTAACTCAACAGCATTTGTGTTTAGTTTTGCTTATCTGTCATTGGATGCATGGTATGTATATATGTTTTGTGAAGACGAGTGCAAGATATTGTTAAGAGTGGGCACATAAAATGATTGATGTTTTCACTGTTTTATATATGCCCCTCGCTTTGAACTTTATTCTAGTGTTCCTTATAAGTACTCATTCTTGTGTCACAGCATTTGCAACCTTCAATGGGGAGGAATAGTCAACCGAGTAAGATTTTGTGGATAGGTTTTCCTCCTTCTTTTCAAATTGATGAACAAATGCTCCACAATGCCATGATTTTATTTGGTGAAATTGAGAGAATCAAGAGTTTTCCTTCTAGAAATTATTCATTTGTTGAATTTAGAAGCATTGATGAAGCTCAGCGTGCCAAAGAGGGTCTTCAAGGGCGGCTTTTTAATGATCCTCGAATAACGATTATGTATTCAAGCAGTGAGCTGGCACCTGGCAAAGATCACCCTGGCTTTTATCCTGGAAATAAAGGGCCTATGACTGATGGATTAGTTAATGAGCATCCATATCGAGCACTACAAACGGATGTATTTGGGCATAATCGTCCTGTGGTTCCAAATAATTTTCCTGGACAATTCCCACCTGGTGGTAATACTGGACCTAATGTCCCAATGCGACCTTTTGGTCCTCAAGGTCTTGAACCTCTTATCTCTGGTCCTGATTTTAATGAGATGGGTACACTCCATAAATTTCAGGATGGTAGCTCTAAAAGTCAGATGGGTCCAAGCTGGAAAAGGCCATCTCCTCCTGCCCCAGGAATGCTTCCTTCTCCTATGCATGGTATTAGGCATCCTACAAGATCCAACTCTGGTGCATGGGATGTACTTGACATAAACCAATTTCAGAGAGATTCTAAACGTTCACGGATAGATGATGCTCCATTTCCTTTAAGGAATATAGATGATCGTGGATTGGGACTAGAACAACCATTTGCAATTGATCCAGTTATTGATGGTGCTGGTTCTGGTCCAAGGAGTCACCTTGGTCCAGCCGGTTCTGTCCTACCTGATATTGATCATATATGGCGTGGAATTATTGCAAAAGGGGGAACTCTTGTTTGTCGTGCTAGATGTGTGCCTATTGGAAAAGGGATAGGAACTGCAATGTGAGTATACTTTTCCCTTTTAATGAATGTCTTGGTCAATTTTTAGATATTCAAGGGATCGGATGAAGGAAATAATAATGATCGTTCAAATTTTTATTTTTAATATCCTGTTGGCTTCGTTTTGCATTTACATTTCTGTATTGCTAGTGTGGTTCTCACGCAGTATATAATTTTCCTTTGTGTGATTGTTTCTTTACTGTGTGAAACATTTACAACGACATGAATTTTTTCTGTTAAGTGCTGCAAGCAAGCTTTTCCATTATATATTATTGTTCTTCCTGTCTATGATTGGGAAGCATAGTGTGTTTATTGTTCTTGCATTTTGTTCATAAAAAAAATGTTCTTATGTCTTATTTCTTTCTTCGGAAAATGTTGATTATTAAGTCATTGCCTTTTGATTCTTCAAAGTCTTGTGTTCCTTAACTATGGCTTAATATTTGTGGATGAAATATAGTTTACACTCTCCAAATCAAAGTTTGTAGTGTGCAAACAATACTCCAAGCAGACACCCTATTTTTGGTAGGGCTTTGGATGACAAATTATTTTTTATAGAGTAATTGTTAAGGGCAAACTGGCACTTCATTCACTCTTTACTAAATCTGCGTGTGCGCAAATGGACATTGTTTGCCTACTCTGTTTCCTTTACATCCCCTCTTTTTTGTTTTTACAGGATAATGTTTTGATTTTCTTCCTCTAGTTTTTCAGGCTATTATTTTGCTGCTGTAATTAATATTTGTTCTGTGCTTTTGCTGCAGTCCTGATGTTGTAGACTGTGCTGCTAGGACTGGGCTAGATATGCTAACGAAACATTATGCTGATGCAATTGGCTTTGACATTGTTTTCTTTCTCCCTGATAGTGAAGAGGATTTTGCTTCATACACTGAATTCCTTCGCTACCTCAAAGCAAAAAACCGTGCTGGTGTTGCCAAGTTTGCTGATAACACCACTTTATTTTTGGTACCTCCTTCTGATTTCTTGACCAGGGTTTTGAAAGTCACAGGACCTGAACGTCTATATGGTGTGGTTCTTAAATTTCCATTAGTTGCAAGTAATGCATCTATGCAACAAGCAATGCATTTGCCGTCACCCTCTACTCAGTATATGCAACAGGTCCCCCCTTCACAAGCTGAGTATGGTTCAATCTCTGCAAAGGAGGAACAGAGTTTACCAATGGATTATAACAGATTGTTTCATGAGGATTCTAAGCATCCGCCAAAACCACTTCATGCAGCTACAAGTGTCCCCCCCTCAGCTCATTCTGTTCCTCCTGATTATGCTCCAACTTATACTGCTTCGGTATCCCAAGCTGGAGTTACATTGACACCCGAACTTATTGCATCTTTAACTTCTTTACTCCCTGGAACTACGCAATCATCAACCACTGGCCCCTCTACTGTGAAGCCTCCTTTTCCTCCTGTTGCACCTAATGATGGAAATCAGTCTCATTTGTGGAAACAAGATCAGCAAGTTGCAGATCCACCTAGTCATCCTCCTCAACAGTTTGGGAGTATTGATAATGCTCAATATCAACCTTATCCGCCTACATCTTCAACTGATCACCATGCTCAAGCGGTCTATGGCAGTTCTCATTTCCAAGATTCTGCTTCCAGGCTTCAGCAAATAGGTGCTGTTTCTTCTACACCCGTGACTAATTTCATCATACCTCAAAATGGACAGGTAGCTGTGTCCCCTCAAGTCAGTCAACAGTATCAGGTGGAAGTTTCCCACAACACTGAGAAAGGCTATGGAGTGGTTCAGGGAACTGATGCCTCTGTTTTATACAGTTCTAATGCGTTCCAACAACCCAATAATTTTATTGCCTCATCCAACCAAGTTTCCAATGCAGCTTCACAGCAACAAACTGTGATGCCCTATACAGTGGACAAAGTTAATTCGGAGCTCCCAAATCAGCAACTTCAACCTGCTTTATTTGGAGTGGGCTCAGGAATGTCAGAATTGGAGGCTGATAAGAACCAGAGGTACCAGTCAACACTACAGTTTGCTGCCAACCTTCTCCTCCAGATACAGCAACAGCAAACACAAGGAGGACATGGGCCAGGAAATCAACAATAAGAGTTGTTTTCTGTGAGTAATGATCCTATGACAAACTCTTTTTAAATGATGGAATCCTTCATATCATACTAAAATTACGATTTTCTTCTCTCGTAGGGATTGTCACCATATTGTATTATTTCCCCAATTTTTTTTATGCCATAGGTGACTACATAGTCTGTGACCTGTTTCATAGCATAGTTGCAAAGTTTTGTGCTATATATTTTTGGGTTATAAATCTGAAAACCATATATTAATATGAGGAATATGCAAGCCTTGAGTAGTTGAACTTAAAAAAGACATATTAACCACTCATAGGCAAATGTCTATTTTTTGATTTGTTCTGTGAGGAGGGTTTGTTGGAACATGGTATTTATTTAGGGGATTGGGGAGGGAGGGATCTGAAGACTGACAAGAAATGCAAGGCTTAGCTATTAGATGTCGTAGGCAATTTGTTGTTAGGCTGGATGGATGTTTCCTTCGGTAGGTTTTGCTGTCGATGTTTTTAGATTGGTGTGTATTCTATGTTGGAATACTAAATGTATTTACTTGATTGAGATTTATTCAATATAGAGTAATAGATACATTAATTTGATTAGACTGTCAATTATTGTAATCTATTGTGCAATTTAGAGCTGTGACTATTCCCTCAGGATGAATGAACCTCAGAAAATGCAATATCCTCTATAGTTATAAACTTATGATGGCTTAGATTTAGATACAAAAATAATAATTTTGAGCAACAAGTTAGCTCACCTTGGCAAGTTGATGTGTTCTTTCAGGAAAGGATTCTATGGAAAGAACTTGGTGGCTCTGCATGCTGTTTCTTCCTAATTTTGTGTGCAGCAGAATTTTCTAATCTCTTTATCAACTTGAAGGGCCATTTATAGAAATTAATTCTATTCTTTCTCTCTTAACCCGAGAAAGGATATTTTTGTGGTGACTAAAGTATGATGTTGCAGATTTATTCTAATTGAATTAAGATTAGTGGGATCTGAATATTTTATTCTTTTTCAACCTCATACACATTTCTGTTTCTAGTTCTTTTTCTGCCGCCATTGCTACTACCACTAATATTTTGCCAAGAGTCTCAGTTATTGAAGATGTCAACTATTGGTTTTTTTCCTTGGATATTTGCAGGCTTGACTTGTGGTTGGCCATATAGGTCATCCATTGGTTATTACATATCTAGTATAATATCTAATATTTATCACTTTGGCCGTTGACCAATAAAATTATGTAGTTCCTTCCTTTCCTGTTATTGTTTCTCCTCATATACTGTGAACTGGGATCTTTTCATGTATAAAATTAAATTTGAGGTATTTACCTATAATTATAAATTGAATTTCACTGTTTTTGTAGTGTAGAATTTATTTTCTGTCCTTTATTGATATGTTTAGGAATGATATACTTTTAGGACAGTCAAGCAGATTTGCTTTGCCTGGTTATTTTCTATGTTGTCTCTTATTTGTTGATTTTTTTTTTTTTACTACAGTTGCACCTCGTAATCTGTTAGTATTCCCTGGAACAGTGCTTGCTAAGTGTACTTGCTCATCTTCGTCATCATCTTGGTTATCTTCTTGAGTTGCTACATAGTCATCTCACTCATTAACATTTGGAAAGCCTTGTTCAGGTATGTTAAGAAAATTGGCTATATTCTGTGCATAGTGATGTAAATTTCTGTTCATGGAAGCCATATATGCTGTTCTATAGTAAATTTCCGTCCATCACAATCTTTTATGCTGTTCTATTGTCTGTCAAATGGTGTAGATTCTGTTTCTTTCCTGTTATATATATATATGTGTGTGTGTATGTGCTTTAGCTATTTATTTTGTTTGATAAATATTAAACATTAAACATAGGACATATATTTTCTGTAGTAGAAATTATAGGCCGTGTTTAGGATTTTGATTTTTTTTCTTTACTGCAAGGATCTAAGGAAATACATCTACATTGGTCCTGTATTTGTGGGAATGATTCAATTCAATGGTCGGTGGATGATTGATCATTGATGTTAGTTATACTGACCAGTTTGCAAATTGCAAATTGCAGTTAGATTGTCATCAATATAAGATGAATTTTCTGTTGAACGTTAGTTAACTTCAGTGGTTAGGAAACTTACTGATAGAGATAGTCAACAGTATCTGGTCTTTGGGAGAATTAATAGCATTTATAATTGCCCCGTTCATTCATAAAATTTGTACAATACACTCCTTGGTAGAACATTGTCATTAAGTGACTTAGTTTCATGTATAGTTTCAGATAGAGATACATTGACTTTGTAACAATTCCGATGGTGTGCCTTAGAATGCTTGCATAATGGTTCAGATGAATCTAGTAAATACCACATTTTAAGTAGACCAACTTTTATTTATTTTTGTACACTAGAATTAAGTTGTCCATTATTATCTTATTTCTGATTAGTTTAAAATATTTCTTTAGATTCCATCATATGCTGACTCATTTTCTTTATCTCCAATATTTGTCAATGTTTCTGTGTTGTTTTTTAATTGAATAGATACTAATGTTGTGACATAAAATTTGGCTCATATTAATTAAGCCTTGAACTTCACTGCACTGGAATTGCATGATAATAACTTGGTTTAAATGCTGTTTCCCATTATTTTTAAGCTGTAGGCTTAGAGCACTTCCTTTCCTTTAGAAAGTAAATATTCGGGTTGGGAACTCAATCTCACCATAACTTATTTCACTGAGTTGTAATTTTGAACTATGTAAGGATCTTAATCGTGCTTCCAAAGATTATGTGAAGACACTTTCTGATCAAATTTGTAAATTTAGTTACCGCTATTTACTGCTTTCCTAGCTAACTATTCTCAGGGATTGGTTAATAGTATCTAAAATTTTGGTAACAAATGCCTATTCCGACTATCCCATTGTTTCTCCTACGCTTCCTTGTTATAACTCTTTCATACCCAATAGTGAGAATATGCGGTTTATAATATGAAGATTCATTGTATTACTTTATATTACGTGATTCGCATCAATCTTTAGCGACTATGAACCTATCCTAATTACTCCACCAACTGGCTTTAGAGGATAGTTTTTTGAATTGTTAGAAGCTTATGGAAATTTCCCTCCTAAACGTCCTTGTTGATTAATTGATTTTTTGTTCTTTATTTTATGCAAGAAACATTTGATGAAAATACAAAACCTCCTAAATCCACTTTCAAATTTTATGGGCAATGCGTAAAATGCACGCTATTGCAATAGATGTGTATGGTAGACGTTTATATTCAACCTTTATAATTCCCATTTCCAATATAATAAAGGCTAACTTAATCAAGTATGATTAATAGCCAATCTTAAGACACCTTGGTGTAAAAAATAAAAAAGAAATGTGACACCTGGGAAGAACATGTTTACTACTCTTCATACTTAAAATGCCCTGAAAAATACTATTGGGAACTTGATATCATCAGTCTTAATTACATACGTTCTTAATGATGTTCTATCCTCTGATGGCTTAAATGCAGATTTATGTGAATAAAACGAAGTCATTACAATTCCATCTGTATTGCTGGCTCAGATGGATTCTGTTCTCATTACTGCCGGTAATAATTCAATAGGATGACAAATTTATAATGAAACAAAGTACATAATTAAGGTATGAATGTTTCATGTAGATTATTATGCATTCGATTTATTCTTTTATTTCCCCTGTAAAACTATCCAAGTCAGTTTAGTTGGCCTAATTAAATGTAGGAAAGTGGATCTCTATATACTTATATATAAAACTTACAAAGTGTTGTGGCCATTGATGAAATCCGAGAACACGATGATTATTTCGATAATATTTTAGCTTTGCGATCCTGAGATTTCTATCAATTATCACCAGTACTTTTTCTCGACCTTTGTTGGCCTGTTGGATGAGCACACAAAAACTTGTTAAAAGAAATTGCGTAAAATTTTACTTAGAGCCATTCCTGGACACCGGGATGCCAGTAAACATTTACCCAGTTAAAAAATACACTTCAATTTTCTTGCTATCGTTCATTACATATTTGTTATTTTCTGCAGTGTCTACAATAGTTGTTAATAGTTGCAGATTTGGGTTGAGTGTATTAGTGTAGGGTGCTTACTGTTAAGCCATTTTTCTTCTAATTAAGTTTTTCTGTGACGCTTTTCTGAATCGCAAAATATTCCCCATAGTATGAACACATTTTGCTTATTCCGTTCTATTTTTAAAATCCCCTTCAAATGATGGATAATATGGATAAAAGCTCTGGGGTCAATTATAGAATTGAAACGTATAACCTATAAACGGATAGGTTGTCTAAAAAAAATTCATAGTAAAACTTAATTTTGGATTATTCCGTGGGTCTCAACTTCTGGCCATTCATTACGGATTACTTATGTATCCTTTTATGTCTTTCTTTGAATCGTATGACATGCGAGAATAATATTTTTCATCACGTAATTCTGATGTGGTGCACTGTTGTTGATATCTGTTGTTAATAGTTCAAGTTATATGAGAACCGATGCATTAAATTACTTGCGGGACATTGTTGATTACATAGTTCGCTTGCATCGAGTGAGCTCTTAGATAATTCTCTGCTAATTTGGTTTTATATTAATGACGTGTATTCGTGATTAAATGGTACAAGATTAAAAATGTGTTAACAATGCGACACTTTAAAAACCGTTTACTACAATAATCAAACATAACATCCTAATCGTTTCGTTTATTATGTATTGTGTATGGACGTGTAGGTGACTGCTGCGTAAGGTGACGAGGATCATAATACATGCAACGAATTGTTCGTCTTATAGGCTCGGTTGATCATGTCTTTTTCATCTTTTACTCTCTGCTTTCCCAAGCTGGAAGGTTGGTCTTATTGTTCCATGCGGAGAATGTTTGCAATAATTTTTCTCAGATCTTGTTTTATCTAGATCCATTTACAAATAGGTTTTCAAAGCCCATGTGACTCTCTGCAAACTGCTACTGTAACAATTATTTGTTTTTTTAACAAAAAAAAAAAAAACTACGTTTCGGTGATTAGGTAGCCAGCGTACCGTTTACTTTGTTTGGGGAACCACGTGATTTACAAATACAATATTTTTCAAACATTGACAATTATCAATTATCATTACTTTTTTTCTTTCTCTTTCGTGTTTTAAGATTTTGTCTTGCATTAATCTGATTTAATTGAGAGATAACTAAAGTTTGATTACGGATTGTTTTCAGTAAAAATTGAATTCAAACAGTTTTACTAAAGATTGAATTCAAATACTGAGTGAACGATTCGATTTTGTGTATAATGAAAGGTTTTTTTTTTTTTTTTTTTTATCATTACTATTACGTAGATTTTGACTTGTTGCAAAAACACTGTCCAGATAAGATTGCTTGAAAAGGGGTTTTACATTTTACTATTATGTGCTGCTTCAATCAACCTTCCTTCACTAATAATTAAATGTTGCTTCAATCATTTATAATAATCTAATTGTGCATAATTGAGACCCATATAACTAATGTTTAGCGCAAAATTTGCTCCAGAGATTAGAAGGGTTTAAAAATTATATAAATAAATAATTACAGCAATGGAGAATTTACTTCAGAGATTAGCACAAAAAATGAAGAATTCTGGGGCATTTTCTAAAGTTTGGCATTCTTGGAGGATTAGCAATGTCGTTGTCGCATATGTACCAAAATAAATGTTATAGTCCCATTTTTATTTTTCAATCTGAGATTCAACTTTTATAAATCTATAATCGAGGAACTAATATTTTTCTCAAGATTTTCTAGCTAAATACAATAAATCAACTAAATCAAATCAATTGAATTAACTGATCGATTGAAATTGACTAATTAATTAATTGTTTTTTTACAGCAATTAATTGTTATATAAAGTTATTATATAGTATAAAATATTATAAACCGTAAAATTAATTTATACAACAATAAAAATATGATATAAGGCTAAGGACTTTCATCGGATGTTAATAAACCTATTTGTCAATTCATGAAGTAGAATTTGACACATCACAAATGTGTATGCATTACGCTGTTGTAGTTTTCAATACATTTTTTTTTTTTGGTCTTTGTCTTGAATCTATTGCAATGGCAGCCCCACAACTAGAACCATAAGTACAACAAATATTTGGATAACTTCTGGATTGATGAACTGGAAAGATATGAAACAACTTGTACAATCAAACAACTAGAAACGTTCAAAACATGCACTCCAAAATAAAATCTTTTCACTGCTATCAAACTAGTTTTCGAGTCAATTGCCACTTGTTTTATTTGGGTTGCAAAATGCGAAGTTGGCTCGTTTCTAACGTGGACGATAATTTAAGTGGTCCACAATTTATGTAAGTCATGTTAATAAAATAAACAGTTCTTAAAATTTTGGGTGGATGGATTTTATATTTCATAGCTCCCCACTTGATAAGGGGCAGAAAATTTTAGGTAAAATCTTACGAGTTAATCACCCATACATTGTTAGTGTAAAGTTTTTTACACTGATAATTAATTATATCTTTTAAATTATTTTATTTTATTTTTAGTTTATTAAATAAGTATATGACATGATACTATTAAAAGATATGATTGATTGTTAGTATAAAAATTTTTTACACTAGAAGTGTATAGGTGATTAACCCAAATCTTATTACCATATTATAATTGCAGCGTATCTGTTGGACGAACTTAGGTACGAAATTCAACGACAAAAACAAAATGTAAGTACAGATTGAAGAGTCAACTTTGCAAATTGCAATACATTACAAAACCTAATGAAAATTTTACTTTGATTCATATATTCAAATACAATAATATAGTATACGCAAGTACAGATTGAGCCTCTCTCCAAGACAAATAAGTACAAATATTCATATATTCCCCCATTTACACTCTCTTAAATGGTTAAAATTAGTACATGTACCCTGTCTGAAGCGAAATAGCAGCGAATTATAATAGAAAGATAAGAAATAATACAATAAAAATATTTTTATAGGGTTGATTGCGAGAAAAAACATCATAACAGAAATAATTCTTGTGAGTCTTATTCAAAAATTATTTCTCACCCTTGATGTGAAGAAATGACAAAGAAATTGATGAGCTAGTCTTCTCTCTCCAATGATATTAATTTATAATAAATATTCTTTTAAATAATACAATTATTTTACAACTAATATTTAAAATAAATAAATATTATTATATAATTATTTTTAATTTAAAATTTAAAATTTATATTTTACTTTCAAATTATAATTTATAATTATATTTTTTAAATAAATTTGAAGTATTATTTACTCATAATAACAAATATTAATTTTATTCCAATATAATTTTTTTCCTCTCCATCCATTCAAACCAAACAATTACACAATAAAATTTCTTTTATATTTCTTACCTATTTTCTTTAAATTAAACACACTGATTTTTACTTTATTTCTTACCTATTCTTATTCACTGATTTCTCTCGTCTATTTCTTTCTACTTTATTTCTTACCTATTTCTTTCCTCACAACCAAACATAGTACTAGTTTTTTTTTAGAGAAAAATACACATCTTTTTAGGTGATTATGTGATTACTAAGTTTTAATATTTGACCATTTATATATAATTTAATTCTTTATCTGTTAAAACAAATTTATTTTCCTGGAAAAAAAAAACATAATCCAAACCCTTCCAAAAATTTTCACCTTGTCAAATTAAGTATGTGTCATTCTTAAAGAGAAAAGATAGGAAGGACTCATGAGTCACAACCAATTATTTAACAAGTTGCTTAGTACATCATTTAACAACTCCTTTGATATTCCATGAGACATTTTGAAAAATTTTCATGACAATAATAAAAGAAATACGTAAGTATAAAAAAATAACAATTCATACATTATGTGAGTTAAACTCTTTAATATTTAAAATTATATGATTCAGATTTATAATTTTTAATTTAGTAAATAACTATAAATTTTTTATCTACATGTCCTTCTCTCAATATATAATTATTAGTTAAGAAAATATATATTAAAAAAAAAAAAGAGTACGGAAATAGTTGAAAAATAACCCAAATAAGAAAAATCATGAAATGGGTAAATAAGCTTAAAATAGTAATAGTTTTAAAATAGGAAGAGTGTCTCCCATTTATTTATTTAAATAGTTTTAAAACATTACTTTAGCCAAAAATCATGGGTTCACTTATGTTTCTTAAATTAGATTCAATCCTCACATTAGAATGGCAATTTTATAAAAACTTATACCATCTTATTAGAAGAAAAAAAGTGTTAAATATTTAGCACATGAAGTGGGTTGATGGAAGATGCAAAGTGGGGGAATTGAATAGACAAGTGAAATGTTTTTGTTTTGGATACATTATTTTATTATTACATTGGAACATTTAATCGAATAAATAAATAATTTGTATTAGCATCGGAGAGACATAGAGTGTGTCTAATGTCTTGGGCTGGAAGCTTCGGTTTTGGGTCAGATCTCAGTTTTCTCTTTCTCTTAGGGTTTTCGCTTTCTTCCGATCTTCCACCATCCACGCTCTGAGGTATTCAAACTCTCTATTCACCCATTTTCAACTTCAACATGCTATGTTTAATTCTCAACTCGCTCTTTCCAAATTCAATTTTAATTTCTTCCGTTTCTCTGCAATTAGATATTGCTAGGGTTTTGAGCTTGATTGGTTCGTTTAGGATTAAGCAATCTCCATGGACAAGGACAAATCTCTAGGTCACGGTGGAGGTTTGCCACCTCCATCGGGGCGTTATTCGGGTTACTCGGCCCCGGGAAGCGTGTTCAATGTGAAATCTGAGCCGTCGTCGACGACGACGTATCCGCCGTTGGGTCCGGGAGGCAGCTCGGAAACTAGTCATTTCGGGCATGGAATGTCGACGGATTCTAGTGGATTTAGTCACGATATTAGCAGAATGCCTGATAATCCGCCGCGAAATAGAGGCCATAGGCGTGCCCATTCGGAGATTCTCACCCTGCCTGATGATATTAGCTTTGACAGTGACCTTGGTGTGGTGGGAGGTGCTGATGGGCCTTCCTTCTCCGATGACGCCGAGGAGGACTTGCTGTCCATGTACCTTGACATGGATAAATTCAACTCGTCGTCGGCCACGTCCACATTTCAGATGGGTGAGCCTTCCGGTGCTGTGGGAGCGTCCGCTTCGACGCCGGCGTTGGAGGCACCTGCATCTTATGCGGAGAATGTTGTAATTGGTAATAATGAAAGGCCCACCAGAGTTAGACACCAGCATAGTCAATCCATGGATGGGTCAACCACCATCAAGCCTGAGATGCTGGTCTCGGGTTCAGAAGACATGTCTGCGACTGATTCGAAAAAAGCAATGTCAGCTGCAAAGCTTGCTGAGCTTGCCTTGATTGACCCCAAGCGAGCAAAAAGGTATGCTTTATGGTTTTTTGCTGCATTGTTTCTTATTGATAAATTAGGCAATGTATCACTTGTAAACATCGTGTTTAGCACACTTATTCTCAAATTTATTGAGTATTTGGTGCCTCATTTTTAGGTAGCGCTGCTTTGGACCGAATAGGAACTTAGGATTTAGAAATTTTTGTTTTAGAAAATATTCTTGAAATGGAATTACAGAATAATTATTGAAGATGTATTTATAACAAAGTGCACCCCCCCTCCCCCCCAATGAAATTCAGAAACACAATAGATGGGATGATAGAACTTGAGCAGCAAGAAATGAGATGATATTGTATAAGAATGTTTTTAAGTTAGATTTTTAACTTCGATAAAGTGAGGGGCGTATAATTTTATCAGAGTCTCAAACATTGATTTTTGTAATCAATGGTTATAACTTCTTTTTATCCTCGGAAGTGCAATTTCTCACATCATAAGAGCACAGTTCTTTTAACTTAAATATCGTTTATTTTTATTACTACTTGATGTTGCTATCCTCTGTGGTTGTATGATTGTTATTTATGTGCATTTGACTTTGATTCATGACATTATGTTCTAGTTAAGCATATGAGATATCACTTTGCTTTGTGCAAAACATACTTGAAATAGTAAGGTGGGCTAACTAAACTCAATTTGTTATATGTCAAAATAAATAGTTAAAGATAGGAAGGCTGAAAGCTGTCAGTTTGTTAGAGTCCATTAAAAGGAAAGTGTTAACATCCTTCTGGTCTTATCTATATTTGGCTATACAGTAACAGTGTTTTGGAAGTACTGGCATAGTACGTTACTTTCTAAAATTATGTTTTGGGTCATGACTACTCTGTTAATAATGTCCCATTTTTAGTTTTCTCAATCCTCTGTTCTGTGGCCCACCCTGAAACACCCGTAGTGGCACAGATGCAGAGTGTGGCCATCTTTTGTTGTTCTAAGTTAACATTCCTGGTTGTCTATATGACTTCCATAAACACTGGACTTATTTTGTATTATCTCTTGCAATTGAAAAATGGAATGACAAACCCTGCTTTTGTTGTGTAACAGGATATGGGCAAATAGGCAGTCTGCTGCAAGGTCAAAAGAGAGGAAGATGCGATACATTGCTGAGCTTGAAAGGAAGGTGCAAACATTGCAAACGGAAGCAACATCCTTATCTGCACAACTAACTCTCTTGCAGGTATTGACTTTTGTGCCTGTTATTTAGACAAAAGGTGTATTAATACTGTAATACCATATCACCTTCCCATTGAAATGTTGTTGGGAGGATTATAATTGACACATCTTTGTTGATTATGAGCAGAGAGATACAAATGGTTTGAATTCTGAGAACAGTGAACTAAAGCTGCGGTTGCAAACCATGGAGCAACAAGTTCATTTGCAAGATGGTAAGTTCATAGTTACAAAAAAATGTTTCTGAAGCTAGTGCTCAACCACTTTCATTGCCTCTTTTTATTTCTCTTTGAAAATATCTCTGTAAGTAAACTATCTTAAACCATATGATATTTGTATGCAATATCTTGCTCCAATGGATTAATACACACGACTTATAAGAAAGTGCATTTTAATGTAAAGCTGGCAGCTAAATTTTGTTATTGGGTTTTCCTGGATGATCAAAGGTGAAAAATACCCTCTTGCCTGAAATTTGAGTTTAATGATTTTGTCCAAAATGTGCAAGTTTGCACACATGGAAGGTGAACAGTTCATCTTGATTTGATATCGCTAATATTACGAAAATTAATTGAATCTTGTTCTTGTAGCATTAAACGACGCATTAAAAGAGGAAATTCAGCATTTGAAAATACTGACCGGGCAAGCTATGCCACCTAATGGAGGACCTATGATGAACTTTGCTTCTTTTGGAGGGGGGCAGCAATTCTATCCCGGTAATCATGCCATGCACACCCTTTTAGCTGCACAGCAATTTCAACAGCTCCAAATTCATCCTCAAAAGAATCAGCCGCATCAGCATCAGTTTCAGCAGCTTCAGCAACAACAAATGCTGCAACAGCAGCAGCAACAGCAACAGCAACGAGAACATCAGCAGCAGCAGCAGCGAGAACAGCAACATCAACAATCAAGTGACTTTAAAATGAGAGAAGCTACACCTACTCCATGCCCCAAAGATAACGCTTCCCCAGATGTAAATTCTTCAGGGGCCAAGGACTGTTGAGAGTTGAGACTGCTCATTGTCTCGTCTATTGCCTGTTAGATTTCCCTTTGCCTTGTGTCTTAGTGTTTTTAGGTTATGGCCTTTGTTATATTTTTTCATTCTTAAACAGTACAAATGATCGTCCTAGTTAGAGATTGAGAATAATACATTTGCATCTATGCTACTGTGTAATACTAAAATTCTTTGATACTCATACTCCGTTTAATTGCTATGGATATATAGGGGTAGGTTCATGTGTGTGTAGTCTGCCTTCACTTGCTTGTCTACTACTATAATACCTAAATAGGCTACGTTTTATATTGTTGAGAAAGTTAGTGGTCGTTTTCCCGAGGAATTTTCAAATGTTCATTTAAAGCTCCATTTCTGGTTTAATGTTAAGGAAATAGTCACAATAGGTAGTAAGTGCTCTCTCGTTTGTAGCGCACGAATGTTCTCAATTTTGGGTACGTACGCATAGATTTGCATCTTGAGCTGAGAGGTAAATGGGAACATCAACATACTGGTACATAATTCATTGCACATTGTCTTTATCAGGTCATTCTAATCTTTGGTTGAGGATTATATTAGATTGGTTTTGAAGAGAAAAATCGTTTATAGTATCTTTGTTCGAAGAATTTTAGAAATTCATTAAATTTGAAATTTTTAGAATTTAAATTATTTGATTTTAATTTTCATCATTTTTAAATGATTTATTTAGATAAGTTAATTTAAATTTTAAATTCTTAATTTGGATAAGGTAATCTGATTTTCATAATGGTTAAAATTGATTATATATATATATATATATATATAGAGAGAGAGAGAGAGAGATTTTATGATTAATTTTATAAAAATAAATATTAGTCAATTTTTAAATATTTAGTAGTTTTAAAAATTATTGGGAGAAAAAAGAAAGAGAGCATAGAAGGGAGAAAGGAAATATAGTATGAGAAATGGAAGAGAAAGAGATAAAAGAAAATATGAGAGATAAGAGAGAAAGATAAGATATACAGGTGGGATAAAAAATAAAAGATATAATAAATTTTAAATTCACATATATTTGAATTTTAAATTCCTTGAAAAATTTTCATTCAAACTAAATATTTTATTTCAAATTCTTTAAAAAATTTCATTTAAACAAGACATTTAAATTTTTTAAAAAAATAAATTACTCTATTTAAACTCTTCATCTAAACATATGTTAATTATTTTAATTTTTTTTAATTTATCATCTAATCAATTTAGTTTGAAATTAAAATTCACCCTAATTTAAAAAAATGATTTGAATTGAATTAGTATGTTTCTTGATTTTTCTTTTGGAAAAAGTATTAAACAAATAAGATAAAATCAATTGAATAAAAATATATTAAAATAGCAATTTTTTTTAAGCGTTAATCACTATGCACTACTAGCGTAAAGTTTTTTTACACTGACAATTAATCAAAGTCGTTAATAATACATTTTCATTTGCTTATTTAATTAAATTAAAATAAAAAAAGCACTATTAACGGCTCTGATTGACTGTCAGTGTAAAAAACTTTACACTGAAAGTGTATAGGTGATTAACTCTTTTTTTAATCATAACATTAATATAAAATATTTATCATTAGAAGTGACAATTCTCAATTGAACACTAAGTACATATAAAATAAATATTTTTTTCTCAATATAATCCACATTTAAGATTAAAACTTAAACTTTAAACGATTTGGTTCAAGAAAACAAACACTTCATTTTTAACCATCATATAGCTAAAAGTATTATAATTTTTTGAACACTAAAGTTAAATTTATACAACTTAATAATCATATTTGTATATCAATTGATATAAAACTATTGTATCTTTTAATACGTGACCTCAAGTTAGAATATCGACTTTGTATCCACATTAAACATTCGATAAAAGGAAATTTTTGTACTCAGATCAATCTTGATCGAGCAAATTCATTTCCCAAACACATATAAGTATTTTGTGATAATTCAATAAATATATATAAAAAAATAGACATTAAGTAGTATCTAAAACTTATAAATAAAAAAGATACACATACATATAAATTCAATTTAGATTTAGATTAGACTGGGTCATTTTTCAAATCAATTTCAATTCAATTCAATAGAAGAAAAATCATTTTTATTTTATTAAATTAAATCAATTTACAAACACTACTTTTTTCCAGATCCAAAGCATAAATGTCTGTAGTGAGCATTTAGAGCAATGAAAATCGATGATGCACAATTTGACTGATTGGAATGGAAATCATAGGTTAAATTGTTTAGTTATCAGCTTCATGAAAACAGTAGCACGAGATCAAAGGTCGGTAAAATAGAGAGATGTAAAATGAAAAGAGAGAAATTGGGAAGATGATTTTTTAATATTGAATTTAAATTACATCGATGCTCTTTATTTAAGTTGTTGAAGAAAGGAAGAAAAAAATATTTTTGGTCCAAATGAAAAGGTATAAGCTGCTAAAAAAAATGAAGTGGGAACATATTTGCATGACCCTGATAAGAGAGCGTAATTAAGCTTGAATTTGGTCAAAAGCCAATTTCTGAAATAGCTGCCAAGTGAAACTAAAAATATGCAGCTACGTACCCCGAAACAAATGACGGCAACAATAACACAGCTGTTTAAGGAATGGAAAATACTCGACAGACTTAGTTTTAATAGAAGAACAACGTAACATATGACGAGTGATCTCTAATACATTTTATTTCAGCAAATAATCTTTTTTAATGTGCACCTTTCCACTTTTGGTGTTTGTGCAGCAGTGCAGGGAGGGGGGGTGGGTGTTTTTTTTTTTTTTTTTGAGGCAACAAAATATAGGGTAAGATTATTTTTAATTTGTTTTCGACGCAAAGGGAAATAATACAGAAACGCATTTGCGGGAACAATACCATGACTACATTCTGGCTTTACATGACTGAGTATCCGGGGCCTCCACCCCCTTCAGGCACTGTCCACTCGATGTTTTGCTTTGGATCTTTGATATCACAAGCCTGAATATTGAACAAGTGTGTTAAACCGTGTAGGAAACAGAGATTTTACTAGTGTACCAAGATAAAACCTGGCAGATACCGTCTCAGTTTGTAGATACACAGGTTATAGAACATAGGCTAAAACTTAGTTAAGCCACAACCGTAATTAAAAGCCGCAATTCTCCTTTTTCAATACAAGACTTTCAATAGAAATACAAAATAACGCAGACTGTGCAGTGTAAAATTCGATCCTCAAAGTGTGGGTATTATTAAAGAAGCAAGCCGCATCATAATGATAACTTTAGGTACTATGGTGAGGATATAATTTCCTCTATCATGAAACTTGTCACCAAAAATAAACAAATATATATCCACGAGATACCGACGTAATGATGTCCAAAACAATGCAAGACTACTCAAGTTCACAAAGATATATTTGTATATTCACAACTTCACCAAGGAATTTTTAAAATGTCAAATCAGAAAAAGTAAGAAAAGGATTTAATTAGAATGCACTGACAATAAAAAAAAAAAGGATTTTATACTGTTATCCAATTATAAAGGACTGAAATGAGAACATATCCCCTCCAGTGAAAAAAAAATTGAACATGTTCAAGTGTCACAATCTCATTCTTTACTCGTGTAAACCCCAATTTCAAAATAAAAATTTATTGAAGAAATCGGAAAAAGGTTATATTATTTCTAATTATTGACAGTATAATTTATTTATTTATTTTACATTAACACTACACGAAAATATACAGAATTTACTTATTACATTTCCCCGCTTCTAGCCTACGCTCTCGTGTGCAAGTTTAGACAGCAGAAATAAGTAAATTTTGTACTATTTTTCAACTATCTACACATGCACCGATGTGCTATATCTTGAGCATATAACAAAATTCGTACAATGATCCAATTTAGTTAGAAGTTTACCTTGCAATGTAAGCAATTTTGTGCATTGATTTGTAACTTCATCTGATTATGCTCATCTGCAACATACCTGGAATTTGAGAAATAGATGAAAAATATCAATGAATGATTAAAAAACTGAAAATCCTTATAGAAATCAAGCTTTAGTAAATAAGCATTACTCATATACTCGTGCAGGACAATATCGCGATTCAGGTGCAGCATACACTGGTAAATTTAAAACTTCAGGAATCTTTGGGTCTCTCAAACGAAGATGAGGAGGTTGATCATGTTCATGATTTGTGTTGCTCCTGTCAAAAGAAACGTAATATAAATGCCTATAAAGCAAGAAATGAACTGCAAACTATATCTACTAATAGATCAATAATTTGTCATTATTTATCAAAGCCATAAACAGAGAAGCTGACACAAGTTATTACTACGTAAATCAGTGGACAATAATTTTGTTTTTCATTCACAAAAAATCCGCATATCATGAAGTGCCATCTTATATAACTAAACGTGGTTCTTACAGCGAAATTTTCCATATTGCATATTGAGTTTACCCACTAATTTTAATCGAATAACATTGTTCTAATAGAAGATGTCATAATACTACCTATCCTCGAGAAAGTCCCATTACCAAGCCTATTCTTAAACGGGCAGAAGGTTAGCACTTTCCTCATGACAGCATATGACAACAAAATTAGCATTGCTCCTAAAGTCTATCACTTTCTTATCTTTGCAGGATGAGGTGGATGAATAATAGAAACACTGTTACATATCTGAAAAAAGATAGTAAGTAGGTTTTTACCTACAAAATTAGGATATGAAGTGTATTTGGCTATATAAATGAACTACTTGAATTTCAATTTGAGTACTCTCCTCGTATCTCTATCTTTCCTCTGCCACCCTCTATTTGTTCTCTCTTTATTAATTTCTTCCAATCATGTATAATTTTGGTAAAAGATCAGAAATACAACCATGCAACCTTTTCTTTTTTAGAAACCAAGTTTGGGAGAACTTGCTCCCATCCCTTGGTTTAATTCCTATTAAAAATGATTGAATGTCTCAACTCTCAAAGGTAAGCAACAAAAGGGAGTAAATGTTCCAAAACCTGTGCAGAGAAGTAGGTACATCAAAGGACAAGACACCATCAGCCTTTGGATAGTGAATTGGAGAATGCAACTGTGCAGCCTGCATAAATGACAAAATCTATATATTACACAGGCAAGCTTAATGCTATATATTGTTATTATTAGAAAAAAATACATCAAATAATCAAGCTCACTAATCTCTGCATATAAAATAACGAAAGGCTTCTAAAATATAACAAAAAGACATCACTTTATATCATATAAGTGGTAACAGGACAAAAAATTCTTGAAAATTCCTCCCAAACCATGGTAACAAATAATGGCATGCATTGCACACTGCCAAATAACCATGCCCCTTTATTCCATCCAGAATATCTATAATGGCGCTTGAAAATCTTACTCCAACTATGTAATTAGTTAATTTTTTTCCTTGTCAAGGTTATTGGCATTCAACATGTGCCCACACGGAGAAACAAGATGAAACAAAATAGTCCACAAAAAATAGATGCAAATAAATAAATTATTCATGATTCAAGAGATAAACATAATACAAGACCCTACTGGAGTCGAGCAAGAATGAACATTGGGAAATTAACATGCATAACTTAATGATGTAAATTATAATTAGAAATTTGCATGAATATCACTTTCCTGCAGGAAAAAAAGTAAAACTACACTTTTTTTTTTTTTTTTTTTTGTGTGTGTACACATAAATCCTTGAAAAAAAGTTTCTTACATTTGTAGCTTCATGATCAGGTTTACCATGCTTCAAAGTAAAGGAGTGCCTCCCCTTGAATATGTAACTGATAAGAATAACACAAGGAAAATGAATTTTCAAGACAATAAAGGAATTACAGGAAAGACTAGTCTCCCATGTTCAACTGATGTGGACAGAACCCTTGAGAAAAGTTAGATCTTACTGTTCCAGACCACTTAAGGCCAGTCCTGGAATAAGCCCGTATTCAAAGGCCTACAACAAAAATACATCTATAAGAACAATATGGTACAACAATTAGGCAAGCTAAAATATATCATATTTTCTGTATCAACAAATGAATTAAGATGACTAAGGGGGGATAATTATAATAATCATGCATTGATCTTTGCATTATTATTTTACAATTTTAGAAACCAATACTTTTAAAGATTTTCTCCAATTATTTTATACTATTTTCAAGTCATTATGATACATATAAATCCATAATAAGCCACTAATGTTTAGAAGTATTTTAGGAGGGCTTTTTTCACTAGTCTTATTAATTGTATAAAAAGGGCAACTATGTGTGGATTGAAAATAAAAAAAAAACTCTTCCCATAAGTTATAGTTAGTTTCAAGAATTCCCACTCCCCCCCCCCCCCTCTCTTATTTTTTGGATAATTACAGAGTTATCAACCTAGTGCATTATAGTTTATCTGCTAGAATGATATGTAGGCATTTAAATGCAAAAATTCTGACATATAATTTGTTAGATTAAGCTGCCCATATGTTTAATAAAAAAAATTAAAAACCTATGATTATTTCATTTAGTAAGACAATGGTGATTTATGTTTTGAACTAGTCTTGTCACCTATTGCAATTTGCAACTGTAGAAAAGGAGCTCATCCTATTGCAATTACTTGGGAATAATTATGCTATTTTAGGATATTTCTGTAATCAGTTTATTTCCTAATAAATAAGATCAGATTTTCCCTGTTTATTAGAAACAGAAATCCATGATTTTATGGGATTTCTGTCTAGGATAATGGTTCGAAATCCAGTTACATTCAGTTTAAATGGGACTGTAATTCATCTTATTTTTGCAATGACAATTAATATTTTTATTTTACACCAACCTAACATTTATAATGATATAATGCATTCTAAAGTTAGCAAAATGATAGATAGCCACCAAATATAAGATGGCCTATCAACCGAAGCCTGAAGGTTTCTACATGGAATAAAAATCACCAGAAAATGAAAATTTTAGATAATCCTCAACAAGGAAGTAAGGGAGAGACAAAAAAAGAAAAGCAAAACAAAAACCAAAAATGGCAATGCATTGCTTCACTAACTGGTCGATAGTTCCGAGATTTACGTAATTCTTCCCAAATCCATGAATTCCTCAAAGCATCCCAATATGTATCCATATCTACACCTTCATTTAGTGCACTAAATGTAACTTCAGCTGCAAGCATTCCTACAAAAAAGAAGTATTAAATGCATGTAATAGTAACTCTGAAACATGCTGCATGTCACATGGAGAGTCCACATGTCCAAATGTGGTTGATTAAGAATGAAGTGACAGGTTTACTTAACAAATGCAAGAACCAAGATGGCTCTAAAGAATTGTTAATTCCTTAAAATTGCAGATCAATATTTTAGATCCATGTCAAACATTAATGAATTTCTTGAAATCATGACTATTCATATTACTTTTGGAACTCTGGAACATTGTAATATGAAACTCCTTTTACCAAAACTAGAAAATTAAATTCAGTAAAAAATACTATTTAGCAATATGTTGAAAAATCAACCCAGTAAAATGGCCTATGCCACTACCTGATTTCATTGCTGTGTGAGTTCCCTTTATCTTAGGCACATTCATGAAGCCAGCGGAACATCCAATAATTGCTCCTCCAGGAAAAACTGGATATGGGATAGACTGAAATTTAACTAGAATCACATTCGTATTTGTATAATGTGTTATGACTTATGAGCTTTTGAAATCATACACTGCAACAGATAACAGGCAATCAAACAATCAATTGGATAACAAACAATGAACTATACTCCCTTCTATGAAAACTAGCTCATCATGGGATGTAAGACTTCCCTATCAACAGCAAACACAATAACCAAGCCTTAGATGGTTCATTGAAACAATTCGCAGTTGCCCACAGACAATGAAGCATAACCATTTAAAATATAATGCTTTTGGTGTCAGACACAATGCAACATTTCGAAAGTAGTTGGACTGGGATGACTCTTGGAGAATTTCAACTTTTTGTGTTGTAATGTCCATGTCTGTTTTAGTGTTTATGCTTCTAAGTCCATGCATCTTTCCAATCTTAAATTCTTAATGACCTACCAAATACCATGAAATTTAACATTAGAAATCTTAGAAGTTAGAAGGAGCACTCATTAAGCACACTTCATTTCTGCTAATACATCTGTAACACAACACCACCTCATGAGGCTGGCAATATGTGGACACATTTTTTCTCTGCATTCTTCTATTTTTCCATTGATTGCATATACGAAAAGGAACTGTTATTATTGATGTACCTGAAAACCACCTTCATTTAAAGTGCGAGCTCCATACTGGATAACTGTTCCACCTTCCAGAATTGGTTTAATTGCAGGATGATGTTTAAGTTTCTGGTGAACAAGAGGGACACACAAGGGAGAGGGAAGGAAGGAGCAAAGAAGATAATTGAACAAGATTAGGGATCAGGAATTCAGCATATGTAATGTAACTTCAAAAACTCCTAAATATATATTGTATTAACACAACCAACCAGTAAAAATTTCACAAAAAGAACCGAAACATAATTGTTGAATTTGATTTGTCAGGTTACATAACAATATAACATAAGATCTACAGCCCACCTAATTGATGAGGGATGAAAAAAATATTTAGTTTGTTTTAGCAATTTTAAAAACTCTTGGGGCATTTTTTATTGTCTTCTCACTTTTTCTGTTTTAAAAACCATTTTTTTCAAAACAATTCCACAAAACTCAGCAATCAATCTCATACAGTATCTATCACGTTTTGAAAATTATTTCCAAAACAAGTGTTTTAAAAACCAAACTACGGAGACAGTTGAAAAATGTTTTCTCATTCTCTTCTGTTTTGTTCAAGTGCTTAGAGGATGACTAATTAACAATATCGTCTTCTAGAAGCCAACTCTTGTTAGTATATTTTATATAATAAAAAATGTTTTCAATAACAGAAAGCAAGCAAATACTTACCTTCACTCTTTTTTTTTTGTTTCCATATTCAAAAAATATAAGGAAAATCATACCAATTTTTATATATGTAAATAATGTAATTTAAATATATCATACGAATAATAAAAAAATACCTGGAATTCCTCATAAGGACTCATGAAAGGATTCTGATAATTTAAAGCAACCACAAGGCCTATAGATACCTGTCACAAAGGTAAAGGAAATTCTTGAAAATGAAGAATATATTGTCAAAAAAAATTAACTAGCAGGATAAGTTCAACTTTTATAGTTCAGTCAAATTCTGCCATAATAAATACATGTGACTCATTAATAACTTGGTATAAGATGATACATAGTTAGAAGAGAAGACCAAGAAGTGAATTTGAATACATGCCACTCAGAGAGGAAAACAGTCTTACTAGATTATCTTTCATGTGATACAGAAAAGATCCTCCATATGTTTTATGATCCAAGGGCCATCCCAAAGTGTGGATTACGGCACCAGGTTGATGCTTTTCCTCATCAATTTCCCAAACCTAAAAGTATAATGTTACATGATCTAAGTGAGAGTCACAAAAAAATTGTTTAATGAAAAAGGCATAATTTTTGGTTATTAGAACAGTGAGCAATCAAATACTCTTCAAGAATGAATTGAACAAATAAGCACAATCCTGACAGATCAAAGATTTTCAAGAAAAATAAATGAGAATTTTTTTTGAAAGACATGAACACCTCTTTAATTCCCAAAGCATATGTCTGGTGTTCTGCACCTCCTTTCTCTCTTAGGTTGTACTTTTTCATTATTTTCTGTAAGATACACAGGGATAAGGAATGAAGGCTTTGTTATCAAATCAGTGATTGACCAGAAAAACTTGAATCTGTTCAATCCTAAAATTAGATTTTCAAACCTCTGACAATGATCCTCGACATCCCTCAGCCAAAAGTGTTATGCGGCCTGCATGTGATTCAATATTTACATAGTTAACAACTAGGCCTCAGAAAGATTTAAATAAACCATATGCAAAGACATAAATATATCTTATTAGTTATTACGAACATAAGTATGGTACACACAGCTTATAAGGGAAGCATTGAAATCATAAGCTCAGAGTGAGCAATGCAATCTGCAAATTGCACAAGACTTTATTTCAATATGCCATAAAAACGGCAAATGAACAACTAAACAAGTTCAGCATGTCATGACATGTAATATGCCAATAAAAGTTTGCCACCTTCATTCCCAAAAACATGTAAATACTCACAAATATTTGGAAAACAAAGAACAACTATTAATCCAAATCACAATCAAGATCCTAGAGCATCTAGACAGGCATTAAATAGGGAAACCTTTTTGCTCCAAAAAATGAAATAAAGCACATAAATATATGTAAAATAAAACCTTTTATTTCAACGCCACGTTGAAAATTCTCCTTCTTTGAACCATCTTTTGAAATTCCCATGTCATTAGTTCCAATACCGATAACTTTGTTGTTTGCATCAAACAATATCTGGCCAGGAAATACACTTGTAAACAGCAACAAATGTGGAGAAGCAACATCCAAGCAAAAGCAGAAATACCTCACTAGCAGCAAATCCTGGGTATATTTCCACTCCTAACTCTTCGGCTTTTGCTCCCATCCAACGTATTAACTGACTTAGACTGTAACAGATGGTCCAAAATAAGAAGCTTCTTCAAAGTGGGGGGAAAGATATGTGAAGAAAAACATTGCAAACCTAAACACAGAATTGAACAAGCATCTTATTATGGGAGAAAAAGATATTTTCCAATCTTGAATTTTAGATCAATCAACAAGAAAAAGATTAAAAAGAATGCAACAAGAAAATTTATTTTTCGATTAAAAAGTAAAAACTGAAAATTAAAATTATATGTTGCTCTTCCAGGACTTCGTATCATCAAAGAGAGATCACGGATTGTATTTCAGATATATCTCCATGTTAAAATTCTTATTTAATGCCTAGTATGAGCTCCATCAGTTTTGATTTCTGTCAGCGTGTACTAACAGATTGAAAAAAAAAATTAAAATAATGTAATTATTTCAATAGAATATAACATCATTAAGCTTATACATCAATTTCCCAAAAAAAAGACATAGTTTCAGAATAGGATATTTAGCAGTCAACATCCAAATATGAAAAATTTTCATGTAAGAAAGTCAAGTTCCAATAAACAAGGAAATGGTAAACAAACAACAGATTCAGCAGAAAACATAATGTGTTGGAATTTCCTATAAATTCTTATGGACTACCATCAATTGTGAATTTTGTTTTGCCCAAAACAGACTAATATTATGATCCATTTTATAATACTAAGCTCACTAATAATGTGATCAAATATAATGAGCCTTGAGCACATAATTATGATCTGCATGAAAAACAATGTAGGGCTGACCTCAAGACCCATGATCAGAGTGTGTGATCATGCAAAAGAAGAATCGACTTCTCGATTTCAAAGTTTGTGCAATGCATAGTAAATTCTCGAACATATATCTAATTATGTCTTTAACAACTAAATATTTTAGTATTCTAAAATCAAAGAATGATTATTATTGATTTTTATTACATAACATACAGCTATAAAATTATAGCCTCTAGCCGTATGATATTAAAATAAAGTGTTATAGAAACCTTATTACATAGTTGCCTTTGTTGTTGAAAGGAGACGGAAGCGAAATTGCACGACCTTTGGTCAGAAACCAAAACTTGTCAGAAGAAACAGGAGTAGTGATCGGCGCCTGCAGCAGATAAAAAATGATCCTCAATTTATCAATCAAAAGCACTACAAGTAAAAACTACTTTGTAGCAAAATTGGACAAAGAAAAAAAAAACGAACGAACGTACCTCTTGCTCCTTCCACTGCGGAATAAGCTCGTTCAGCGCGCGTGGTTCAAAGACGTTTCCAGAGAGAATGTGAGCACCTAAGCGCAACAACACAGAACTCGCAAAGATCAACGAAGATTATTAAATTTACATCAATAAATAAATTAAGATTAAAATAATTAAAGCAAAAGAGAAACGAAGGAAGTGCGTTAAGTCGTTATCGTTACTTACCGACTTCAGCACCTTTCTCGAGGACGCAGACGGACAAATCGGCGTTCCTTTCGCGGCACATTTGCTTGAGCCGTATCGCCGCCGACAAGCCGGCGGGACCTGCGCCGACGATAACGACGTCGTACTCGATGGAGTCCCTTTCCGACGAGGTGCAGAAGCTCCGAGAAGTCGGAACCCTAGATTCGGCACGTGAAGGTGCGCGTGGCTCAGAGAATGAGAAATTGTGTTGAGAATAGCAACGAGAAAACGAATGATAAGAATTATTAGCAATGGTAGCACGAAGAAGAAGGCCGGTGCTGGTGGCTTTGGATTTGGACAATATAGAGCGAAAGACGAGCATCATGCAGATTGATTCGCAGCAACGAGTTTTCGAGTCTCAACTTGTTCGTTCCAGTGTCAAGGACAGAGTATAGTGATCGTTCTGTGCTATTAGATGAGCTTAACTAAATATTATTAAATTAAAATATGTAATCGTGTAAGACGCACGTAAGTAACACGTTGGTTGGTTGTTGTTAGCGTGTTTTCTAACTGTTTTAAGGCAAATTAGGAATTGGCTCACATGTTGAGTCTATCACTTCGTGTCGCAGCGATTATTCACTATTTAATATTATTTTTAAGTTGTGTTGTGATGTGAGCACAAAGAAATGTCTCAGGTGAAATTTTCACGGTGACAATGAAACAATTTCATGGTAAAGTCAATCTGAGAAATAAAATAAAATAAAATAATAAATACGTACCATGTCGCATATGAAAGAACATCTTTATCTAAAAGAAATTTTGCGGAAAAAACTATTAGATTTAATTATGCCGCGTATTATGATTATGGGTGTATTAAGTGTTAAATATTTTAACTCTGCAGAGTCCATAGACATTCCCATCGTATTTCATTGAATCCAAACTTATTAGTAATTAGATATAGCTATCATATTTTGCGTCTTTAAAGAAGCTAATGGTCACTATAACAATAACATGTGTCTTGACCATAGAAAATAAGGATAAGTTGAGATGACCTATAAAATAGTTACCCTCAATGTTGCTTGATAGAAAGTAAGGTGCTTTTTAGTGGACAATTATTTCAAGTGTTTCATGTATTAATTATAAAAAAAAAATTATTTTTAAATTTTAAAAAAAAATGATATTAACCTTTATACCTTTCTTTTTTTCTATTCCTATCTTCATTGTCTTTGAGGAAATAAGAGTAGTGTTTCATCCCTTCCTTGAGTCGTTGTCTCAACTGTAATTATCTTTCGATAAGATTTGAGTTCACTTGCGGTTTATTGTTGTTGAAATTTCAACCACCATTGTTAATATTATTATTCCAAAATTCTAATTACAATATTATTCTTGCATAGTAATCAACAATAATCGATTCGAAACTCGAAAATCTTTCAAAAATCGAAATTGGAAGTTACTTCTTGCTACATGTCTTCTTCGTCTTCGTCTCCTCCGAGATGGTGCCACTTGCTGCTAGTAATCAGGATGCTAAATTCCACTAGACTGAAACAGTCACCAACATGTATCTCTTCTTTTAAAATTGGCCTTCAAATCAACACCAACTCGCCCCTTTTCCTCCATAAACAACCAATTAGCATTACTTTGTTTTTGCAGATTTGTAATAAACAATTTTAAATCGCCACAAACCAAGTCCTCATGGTGTATTGCATCGGTAGTTATATTTTCAGAAACTAAACCAACACATATCTTCTAACAATGACACATTTCAAAAACGTAACCAACAACGTCACACTCTCCCAACACAAATGGTGTCTACTTCACCGCATCTGTGTCCTAAAACGCATTGGTGGCATCAAGAGGGTCAGGAGGGCAAGCAACATTGGGATAATCCATGACTTCGATATTATGGCTAAACGACTATTGTATGGCAGTTTTAGAAACTTATTACCAAAATGGGGCTGTTTTGAAACATTTTACACCTTTGGGGCTGTTTTCATGGGTGTCGCTATGGGTCATAGCGACACCCATGACACGTGGCTTTTTTTTTTTGGCTTGGTTGGGCTGGACCACTGTCGCTATAGGCTGAAGTACCACACCTGATGGGCTAAAAAAAATCATATAGCCCATAGCGACACTAAGCAAAGAAAAAAAAAATACGAAATTAATAATAATGTAGAATAAATATAATAAACTGAAAGTTATTATTATATAATTATAAAAAGAAAACAAATTTTTATAAAAAAGTAATTTTAAATAAATAATATGTATTTTTTTAAAACTGGCACTGTGGCCCATAGCGCCCTAAAGGAGCTATAGGTCATAGCGCCCCAAAAATTATTTTTTTGTTCGTTTTTAAATAATTTTTTTACATTATATTTACTTATTTTTTCAAATTTAAATTATTTATTATTTAAATTATTTTATTCCCTTTTATCTGTTAATTTTTTATAAATTTGTAAACAATTTTTGTATTTATAAAATAATATATATATTTTTCTTAACTGACGCTATGGGCCACAGCGCCTGAGTGAAGCTTTGGCCCATAGCGCCCCAATGTTTAATTTTTTTTTTCGTTTTTGAATTATTTTTTTACATTATATTACTTATTTTTTCAAATTTACATTTTTTATAATTTGAATTAATTTTTTCCCTTTTATCTGTTGATTTTTTATAAATTTGTAAACAATTTTTGTATTTATAAAATAATATATATATTTTCCTTAACTGGCGCTATGAGCTACAGCGCCCAAGTGGAGCTGTGGCCCATAGCGCCCCAAATTTTAATTTTTTTTTTGTTTTTGAATTATTTTTTTACATTATATTACTTATTTTTTTAAAATTTACATTTTTTATAATTTGAATTAATTTTTTCCCTTTTATCTGTTGATTTTTTATAAATTTGTAAACAATTTTTTTATTTATAAAATAATATATATATTTTCCTTAACTGGCGCTATGGGCTACAGCGCCTGAGTGGAGCTGTGGCCCATAGCGCCTCAAATTAATTTTTTTTTTCGTTTTTGAATTATTTTTTTTACATTATATTACTTATTTTTTCAAATTTACATTTTTTATAATTTGAATTAATTTTTTCCCTTATATCTGTTGATTTTTTATAAATTTGTAAATAATTTTTTTATTTATAAAATAATATATATATTTTCCTTAATTGGCGCTATGGGCTACAGCGCCTGAGTGGAGCTGTGGCCCATAGCGCCTCAATTTATTTTTTTTTTTTTTCGTTTTTGAATTATTTTTTTACATTATATTACTTATTTTTTCAAATTTACATTTTTTATAATTTGAATTAATTTTTTCCCTTATATCTGTTGATTTTTTATAAATTTGTAAATAATTTTTTTATTTATAAAATAATATATATTTTCCTTAACTGGTGCTATGGGCCACAGCGCCTGAGTGGAGCTGTGGCCCATAGCGCCCCAAATTTTAATTTTTTCTTTTTCGTTTTTGAATTATTTTTTTACATTATATTACTTATTTATTCAAATTTACATTTTATATTATATGAATTTTTATTTTCCCTTTTATCTGTTAATTTTTTATAAATTTGTAAACAATTTTTGTATTTATAAAATAATATATATATTTTTTAACTGGAGCGATGGCCCATAGCGACTTTAATTTTTTTTAATTTTTATTAAATAATTTATGCAGATGTCGCTATAGGTGATGGAGACTCTTGTAGTATATATACCCCCCTTCCGTTCTATTTAATCACATCGAAATCTCTACTTCATTTGTTGTTTTTGTTACTGTATTTGTTATTTATCCACTAAATCAGTCTGGTTGGTTCTTTGCTCCTGTTAAGTTGAGTTTTAAAATGTTATTTATGATTGAAATATTTTGTAGTTTAAATAAGTTGTATGTATTTGTACTAATATTTTAATTTTTCTGCAGATATTATGGATCAAATTATGGCTTATATTTACACTGGAAGGATGTATGAAAGTCCATAATGTGGTGTAACATTTGAGGGACCAAAAAAAGGGATGTATATTAAACGAGGTTTAACTTTGGATATATTAAAGAGAAGGATTCACAACAAATTTCATCTTAAGTCAAATCAAGTTATATTATCTGTAACTTACAGATTTGTTGTTTCACAGCATGGTGAGAGCAGATATTCTTCATTGGAATTGAGTGACGATGATGATGTACAATGCATGATAGAAGCTTTTATGAGTCAGAATGTGATGCCAATAATGGAATTACATGCTGAAATAGGTAACTTAGAATCTTCAACAATTTCGTTAGAAAATTTGTCAATTCAACGATCACCGGTGATGACAAGAGACGAAGATGAAGATGACGAAGATGATGAAGACTATCATGTTTCATTGTCATATGAAAGCAATGATGAATCAAATGAAGATGAAATCGATAATTGTGAAGTAGCTGATAGTGACGTTAACTCCTGCAATTCCACTACGCGACGGAGCAGCACGTCGTGCTACTAGTCTCCTGTCTTCATCTCTGTTCCAAACATGCTGTGACACATGCATATTTTGCAACGATAATAAATCATCGTCGACTGGTCCACATGTCACACGCATGCCCGTAGAAGATAATGATGATGTTGCCATCTATAACAAAATGTAATAAAATGAATTATTTTAAAACATATAATTTATTTTGAAAATTTCATTGACATTATTATACCAAAATAATAAATAATAACATACTAACATCATATATAATTTTCAAATAAATGACAATAATTAATCAATTAAATAAATAATTTGATAAAACCTATACCGACTACTTAATTTTAAAAGAAAAACAAATATTCAAACTGAAAATAATAAATACCTGGTAATATTTGAGATGAGGAAATCCACCAATAAATTCAAATTAACTAACAATAATCTGAAAAAAATAAATAAGATAACATAAAAAACGTATCTTCAAAAAGGTTCTTAAAGCAATTTAAAATATAAATAAACTTATTTTCTAATTAAATAAAATTAAAACAGAATTAAATTAAATAAATTAAAAAATTTTAAAAAACTTTTTTATAATTAAATAAAATTAAAACAGAATTAAATGAAATAAATTCAAAATTTAAATAAACTTATTTTTTAATTAAATAAATTTAAAACAGAATTAAAATAAATAAATTCAATATTTAAGCATAAATAAATTAAACGTATTTCAAATATAAATCAATTTTTTTTTAATTAACATAAATAACACAGAATTAAATTAAATCAATTTAGAATTTATATAAATTTAATGACACAGAAATAAATTAAATCATTTATAAATTTGTAATTATTTATTTTTTTAATAAACATAAACTACACAGAAATAAATTATATCAATTTATAATTTCAATATAATTATTTACGAAAAAAATTTAAATTAAGCAAAAATAAATTAAAGGTATTTCAAATATAAATAAATTTTGTTTTTAATTAACATAAATATCACAGAATTAAATTAAATCAATTTAAAATTTATATAAATTGAATGACACAGAAATAAATTAAATCGTTTTTAAATTATTTGTTACAATTTATTACTTATTTTTTAAAATTAACATTTTTTAAAATTTCAATCCTTTTTTTTCCCTTTTATTCGTAATTTTTTTTCAAATTTCTATATAAATTTGATATTTAAAAAATATTTGCTATATTTTTCTTGTTGGCGCTATGGGCCATAGCGACTGAGTGGAGCTATGGGCCATAGCGCCCCAAAGTTTTTTATTTTTTTTTGGTTTTTAAATTATTGTTTTTATTATATTACTTATTTTGTAAATTAATTTAAAAATAAATAATTTTTGAAATTTAAATAAATTATTTAAAATGATACAGGATTTCGTCACTTCACAAACAGAAAATATTAAACTCATAATTACTTTATTACACAGAATTAAATTATAAAATTTAAAATTTAAATAAAATCTGTTTTTTAAATATTTTATTTAAAATGATATAGCCCATAGCGACTTTAAAAAAAATTACCCAAAAAAATAGAAAAATAGCAAATTAAATTACAATAACTAAAAAAATAAAAAACTAAATAAATAACAAATTAAAATACAATAACTAAATAAATAAATACAAATAATTAAATTACAGAAAATAATCAAAAACAAAATACCTCTGGAGATCTACGAAAATCCAAAAAAACAAAATTAACCTGCAATAATAAATATAATATATATACGTTACAAAATATTTATAAAAAAAAACTATAATTAAATTAAAAAACGAAAAAAAATGCTCACCTTAACCAAGTTGGAGGAGGCTCTCGCGGTGGGGGTGAAACAAAGAAGTGGGGACCAAAGGTAAAAAACTAGTATATATAAAGAGGTTTTTTTATTCATTTTTTACTGTTTAATGCCACGTGTCAAATTACCATTGGTTGAAATCGCGATAATTTCACACGTGGCAACTGGGTAATTAAATTTTCTAACTGCTAACCAAACCGCTGTGGGCCATAGCGCCTGTGAGGCGCTATGGGCCCTAGCGGCCCACTTTTCGATTTTTTTTTTTTAATTATTTCTCACATTATATTACTTCAGTTTTAAAATTTATTTTTTTAAATTTTCAATTATTATTTTACCTTTTATCAGAATTTTTTGTATAATTTATTTTTAAAATTTTATATTTAAAAATATTAGATATATTTTTAACACAGGCGCTGTGGCCCATAGCGCCTGAGTGGAGCTATGGGCCATAGCGCCCCAAATCAATTTTTTTTCTTCGTTTTTTAATTATTTTTTACATTTTATTACTTATTTTTTAAAATTAATATTTTTTTCTTATTTCAATCTTTTTTTCCCTTTTACCTGTTAGCTTTTTATAAATTTGTAAAAAAAATTAAATTTTAAAAATATAAGATATATTTTAAAAATATTAGATATATTTTTAACACAGGCGCTGTGGCCCATAGCTTCTGAGTGGAGCTATGGGCCATAGCGCCCCAAATCAATTTTTTTTTCCGTTTTTTAATTATTTTTTACATTTTATTACTTATTTTTTAAAATTAACATTTTTTTCTTATTTCAATCTTTTTTTCCCTTTTACCTGTTAGTTTTTTATAAATTTGTAAAAAAAATTTAAATTTTAAAAATATAAGATATATTTTAAAAATATTAGATATATTTTTAACACAGGCGCTGTGGCCCATAGCGCCTGAGTGGAGCTATGGGCTATAGCGCCCCAAATAATTTTTTTTTTTTCGTTTTTAGCCGATTTGAGTCGCTATAGGCTATAACGATTCTTTGAAGGTCTCCACCAGCTACAGCGACTCTACCAATATGGCGTTCATGGCTCATATTCAGACCCAAAAATGCCACGTGTCATGGGTGTCGCTATGGCCCATAGCGACACCCAATAAAAGAACCCCAAAGGTGTAAAATGTTTTAAAACAGCCCCATTTTGATAATAAATTTCTAATAGTACCCCACAATGGTCGTTTAGCCTCGATATTATTGGTCAAAATGAACATTTCTATAATATAAAAAAGTTTATTATAAAACCATTTTTTTCAACCCAGCTCAATCTACACTGTTTATTTTTAAAAAAAATATATCTAATGATGTCAAACAGCTGGACACGTATTTCAAACTATAACATTTTAAAAACTTGTCCACCAATACACCACTCTTTAATGATCCTTCAAAGAAAGTACCTAAAAGTAATATGGATTTAAGTCATGAAAGCTAAACCTAAAGAAACAAGTTTTGTAAATCTAATTTTCATTTATTTCAATCTTCCTCCACTTAATGGGCAGGTGAAATGATAAGAAATAGTTATAAACTAAGGATATGAAAAAGCTTCTCCGGACACTTCTTGGAAAAGATTTTTTTTAACAGGTTTATTTATAAGTTAACTTATGCATAAATTACAAAATATTTATTTTTGAGAAATTAACATAAAAAAGTCAACAAATTAATTTATGTATTTTAATTCTAATTTTTTGGATAATTTTTTTAATAAGTATTTATATTGGAAAAAATTCAAGTTCTACGTTGACTAGAGATTAGATAATTAAATAGTATATAAGTGGAAAACAACTTTCACCTTATAAGCTGGTTTTGTAGAGTTGAATTAGACTTAAATCTACTATTCTAAAATGATATCAGATTTATCTAAATCCACTTTAAATGAACTACCTACTATTGATACATGTGCCATAAGGTTTATTGAGAAAAACTTTTCTCAAGTCCCATCAATCATAAATCATTAAAAAAGGGTCATCCGCTATTTATGTTGGACGTGAAAGAATGTATTAAAAAAAAAACAAGTAATCCGAAAAAATTCCAATATGATTATATACAACAGTTAACTAAATAAAGAAATTGCAAAAAAAAAAAAAAGTTGTTTAAAAAATTAGAATTTTTAGAGAGATGAAAAAGGAATTCCATAAAGATTTTATAGGCGTGGAAGTTGCAGAGTCTATCTTATTATCCTAAACAGAGCACACACACTACATTAATTATATGGTGAGAAAATAGAAATAGATAGAAGAAGAAATGAAAAGGGTAATTAAGTTAAGGGTATGACAAAGTTGTAATATGGTTATGCGCCACAGTTCCAATCCAGAGCTTCCCTTTCTCCTCTCTGACTTCGCTGACGAGCTTCATGACCTCACCCTCTCGATCTTCAAGAACTTCCAAAATCTGTCCCTTGTCGTCCAGACGCGAAATCACTGTGTACATTCTCATCCCCATCGCTCTTGCCAACACGCTCATTCTGATCGGCAAACGGAAGTAAATGTTCCTCAGCCATGGATTGTGACTCAGAACTTCTTGAGCTGGAGTGCGACAACAATCTATTGCCACCCAGAATTCCCCTTTCTCGTTCATTCTTACGTTGTCTGGAAACCCCGGAAGATCAGCTAGAAGCTCCACACTTCCACTTTTAGGACCCTCCATCCAAAGCTTCATTAGCCTGTCATCATCCCATTTTAGAATTCATGAATCAGTAACATTAGCTGGGACTTGTTATGTTAGGAAGATTTATAGTTTTATACTTACCTGCAATTGGTGGTTTCAGTGAAGAGAAGGAAGGATTGGTCTTCAGAAAATTGCACTCCATTAGGAAAAGCAAGGCCATCCAATACAATATGGGTTGTTTTAGTTGGAGGATCATATCTTAGGAGTCTACCAGTGGCTTCTCCTTCCAATAATATAAAAAAGTGCGCACTGCAAACAATTAAGGGTTGCATTAATATACTTAAAATATAGTTTATGACTGAATGGTGTATATATATATATATATGATAAACGCTCACACTCTGTTGTATCTCTTGCTGGTGTCTGTGAAGAAGATGGATCCGTTCTTATGAATGTCAAGGTCATTTGCAAAGAGAATTGGCTTTCCTTCAACATGTGTTGCCAATGGTGTAGCAAGTCCCCCATCAGGTCCAACCACGAGAAGACCATAGTATGCGTCTGCTATGTATAGATCTCCACTCTCTTTGTCAAACCTTAGTCCTAGAGGACGCCCACATGTTTTCTCATGCTTCCATTGCTTCGCAGTGGTAGAATCATTGCCCCTAAAGCACAGTTTCTCCGTCCTTTAAACAAGACACAAAATCACCCATGTCATCAACATGCAGTATAATGTCCTGTTTGGTGTTGTTATCCAATCAATATAAAAGTTTTATTTTAGTAACATGTATTCACATTAAATGAAATCCTTTGTATTTGTTATGCTTATTAGCGAAGTGAAAATTTAATTCTGATTAAAAAAAACATCAAAACTTATAATACTGCATGTCAGTTTATCTTATACAACAACGTTTTAAGATATAAGAGACAATTATGATCTAGAATATATATATATATATATATATATATATATGTCTGAAAAAATTATCACTCCAGATATTTCATGCAGATGTACATCATACTCAAATTTGAAATTATTGGTTAATCTGAAACAATTCTGTATCAGATGATGAACCTGTCTGGTTTGTTCAATTTATGAACTGAATTTTGGGTCAAAGAAAAGTAGAAAGTAAGTTTTTGGTGATCGTTACCAATTAGATGTGACAACTGCAAATGTTTCCCAACCAAGTTCGTCTCCCATCCATCGTACAACGCGGCCATCAGCTAAACCAGTGTAAGGGCCACGACCCATGTTATCAAACTCGAGTGACTCTGGTCCAAAGACTTGATTCTCGAATTCTGATTTGCCATAAAGTGCTAATCTGCTAATGTTGTCCCTAGGCCAATTCTTCATGACTTTGTGGTAGGGTGCAATGTCATGCTTCACGGGTCTGAATTGGTGCTCGGCCAAAGGACCCATATGAAAAGGGTCCATCATAACAAGACCGAATACCAGAACAAGAGCAAGGACAAAAGGGTGTTGGAGAAAGGTTTCATCCTTGGTGAGTAGTTTTCTCTTCTCCATGCATGGAACGATCAATGTATTGATGATTTGATGGGGAGAATGAGAAATTAAAGCGGAGAAAGCGAGAGTTTAGGTGCAATATATGCTGATTAATGGTCTAGCTAACTTGGTAGAACTAGAAGCACTTGGTGGAGTTTCGTATTTGAAAGGTGTGTGTGAGAGAGTTGAAAGTTGAAAACATGCGTTGTTCATGACAGCATTTGAGGTTGGGAGTAGGTTGTCTATCGTTGTCCATGATGATCGCATTGGGAAACAACATTTAATTTGCTTTGCTGAAAGTGTTGTTGTTTTTTATTCTCAAATAGTCAAATGTCATATGTGCTTATTCATGAATATAGACAAAATAACATAACCATCAGGATTGTGAATTTATGACGCTCTTCAGCAAATCTCTGTGACGAATTCTTTGCGTAAACATATCGCAGGTTCTTTGTAGGTTTCTTATCATGATTTCCTGAACAAACAAGAACGTGTAGAGCATCGATTGCTCCTACAAACAACCGTCCCTTTTTTTTCCGGTAGCACACGAAAAATAGACAAAGCTGAACAAAACTACAGCGAACTAGAATCGATCTTGCTTTAATTGTGAATTTGTGAACTAGCCCTTTATTTATTTTAAATATTTCTTTTAAATCTCTAGCTATATTAATTTTGGAAAAATCTTAGAGTTATCTTTTAAAATGCATAAATTTAAAGAGAATTTATCCAAGCAAAAGTTTTATTTAAACTACAAATTACAAAAGCAACTCTTTATCCTTATAAAAAGAGTTTGGGTATATATTCAATATTCTCAACACTTCTAAAGGATTGAAGGCCATAGGTGCACATCAAACTTAAGAGTTGTTTATGTCCATGTATAATAACTTTTTGTACGATGAATTTATGAGAGTAATTTTTGATAAACTAAGGGGGTGTATTGGATTAAGATTTTTTTAGTTGAAAAAAGTTTTATGAATTTTAAAAGACTTTTACAGAATTTTCATGACTTTTAAGATTTTGTAGGATTTTGCAAGACTTTCAATCAGGGTTTTAATAAATTCACTCATATATCCATAGCTATATTAATCCTCCAAGCATTAATATCTTTTTGCTTTTGCTCCTGAGTTTTAATAAGTTCAAAATTATGATTTTCATTAATCGGTAATGTTGAAGATGAAGATTCGTCCACCACTTCAATTGGAAATTCATCAAAATGACATTCTTTATGAAGAAAGTTATGTAGTGTTGTACATGCTAAAAATTATTCTAAACAACATTTCAAATTTTTTATAATTTGTGATTTAAAATATTTTGTTTATAAATTTATAAATGATTAAAAAAATAGTGGGACAACTACCCTATTATCTTATAACTAAATATGTCCATTCATTTTATATTGGTATTTGAGTGAAAGTTTATCTTTCATACACTTTTATTCATTTAAAATATCTTAGAAACTTACAAACATCAACTAGGAGAAAAAAAATCTGAAATTTGTTAAAGGAACAAAATAATTTTTTAAATTTTTTAATTAATTTCAATTATTCACTTGTGGAGAAATATTTTTAATATTGAATTCTAAGATATTGTAATGTCTTATATTAATTTTATTTTTTAAAATATAAAAAATCCTAAGTTCACAATATAAAAATTAAAATAAAATTCATAGTTAAAAAAGAAATAAAATAATTGTTGAGTCATAAAAAGGGAAGGATAATAGTAACAAATTCAAGAGAGGGAGAGAGATCACCGTTTTGTCCCGAGAGGGTTCTTCCTCCAACTAAGATCCGTTATTGTCTCATTCTACTCACAGAAACCCTAACTCAAATTCATCTTATATATATATATATATATGGAGAATGCTAATATACTCACACCTATTTTTTAGTGAGAGTATGTTAGCAACCTACATCAAAATTTTAGGACAAAAAATCACTCATTTCTTTTGATTTGGTTAATTCATACAAAGGATATTATAGTAATTTAATTTAATTTTAAATAAAAATAAAATATTTTTTCTCTCTTATTAATTTCATTTTCTAATTCATTTATTTTTTCTATTAATTAATTTTTATTTGTTTAGAGAGAGAAGGGGGAGACATCATGAAAGATGAGAGAAAAATGAGTTAAAGAAAAAATTTAATAAGAGAGAGATAAATAAGTTAGAGAAAGAATTTAATAGGAAAGAGAAATGAGTTGGAGAAGAAATTTAATAGGAGAGAGAAATGACTTAGAGAATGAAGTTAATAAGAGAGAGAAAATATTTTATTTTCATTTAAAATTAAATTAAATTACTATAATATCATTTATACAAATTAACCAAATCAAAAGAAATGAATGGTTTTTTTGTCCTAAAATTTTGGTGTAGGTTGCTAACATACTCCCACTAAAAAATAGGTAGGAGTATATTAGCATTCCCCTATATATATATATATATATATATTGTTCTAAAAAATCTAAATTGATTACAAGGTCTTAAAGATCTACAATTTTTTATAGAGATCATGATATCAATTTTAACTTTCATCTTTCCCTTTTCTTTAGGCATTTTATAAAAAAAATTACTTAAAAGTTGAAATTTCAAGCATTTTTTGTATTATATAACTGAGGAACAATCTCAACTAAATAGAGCAAATCAATTAAAGAGAACGAAGAGAAAAATAGAGCAAGTCAATGACACTAATAGAAGTTTCACCAAATAAGAAAATGAAATGAGAATAGTAGTATTATATATGAGCAATAATGCAATATTATTAGCAAGAGAAAAAAATGGAGAAGACATAAGCATAAAAAAAAAAAGGAGATGAAAAGTCATTTCAAACAATCCTCCAAAATTTGATGAGTTTGGATGGGATTATTTTATAAATTTGGTATTTATAGATACCATTAAAAAGTCCTTCAAAATCCCTCTAATACAACAATTCTTTAAAATCCTAATATTTTTTAATATTAATGGATTGTTTTTAAGTTGTAAAAAGTCTTAAATTAATACCAATAAATTTTAATAAACTCTTAAAAAAATCTTGAAAATTCAGATTGAATACTACTAAATTAGTTTTAAGTGACATAAAATCTTAATCAAATACCAATAAATTTTTTTACTAAAAAAAATCTTTTAAAATTCTATAAAATCTTAAACCAATACACCCCTAACATTATCGATAGCTATTTTATACTTAATTAATTCTGAATATCAGTGATGGGATAACTTTGATGTCATCATTGAAAATTTGAAATTCCTAGTAATAAAAAAACAAAGCAATTCTGAATCATTTTCTAAGATTTACTAAAAGTTATTAGTTATATTTGAAACACAAGTGAATAATTAATGAAATGTACGATCAGGTAGGATGAGTCACATAACACAATAAACAACATATAAATCGTAATTCATAGATTGCATACCGATACTTGGTAAGATAAATGTCCATACAAGATATTCCATACATAAATTAAAATCCAGAATTAAAGAGTGATATGCGTTTTTTCTAAAAAAAAATTTAGTTTTATGTATATTATTTAATAACTAATTTTATATTTTCTTAAATTAATTATTCATATTTTACATAATTTTAATTTTTTATTTAAACCCAAAAAAAGTTCAATTTTTTCATCTTCTAAAATTTGTAAGCATTTTTTTCCTTTTTAAAATGGATAATTTTAATTTTAGTTTCTATAAAATATTTTTTTAATAATTATCATCAATATAAAATTTAAAATTACTAATTTTGGCCTCTATTTATTATTTTAAGGTAAACAAACAACATTTATTTTAAAACTCTATAAATTTTTTTAAAAGTGTCACATGATAATATAATATCAATAACAGATATGACTAACACATGTAATGGTAACTTAACCTTTTAATGAACAAACAAACAATTAAAAATAGTTACATAATAATAAAGATTAAAATTAATAGTTCTAAATTTTATAAAGATAAAATACAAATAAAATTTTATATAAGTACCAAAACTATAACTTATTTATTTTATAAAACTAAAATCATATTTAAGTCAAAATAAAATAATTAAGCCTAAAATCTTCCTACATTAATAGCAATACAAGAAAAAAAAGTAAGAAAAGCAAATAATACTAAAATATCTTATCACAAATCGTTTATCGAGTTGTAGAAAAACCAATTTCCTTAAATAAGTCTCAAACTTCAGTTTTGTTGATGACAAAAAATCTAATTAAGAGAAAAATATTAATAAAAATGATAAGTTAAATTTCTAATAAAAATTAATCATCCATAAAATAACTAAATATTGATATGGTCAGAAAAAATATAATAATAATAATAATATTAAAAGAATTTAATAGAGTCTTAAAATTTCAATTAATGATGCCGCCCGATAACTAGAAAGAATCCAAAATGTTTGGGCCTGGATGGATTATGTATCGATCGAGTTTTACGCCTCTTTGTCGGTTGTGCTTGTGCTTACCAACACGTAAACTTTTTATTTATTTCTCCGAAAGACTAAGTAAGAGAGAAATAGAAACCTCGGATTCGAGCTTCAACAAAAAGAAAGAAAGAGTGGTCGCGTCGCAGTTTCACAACAGAGCCTGAGAGTTAAGGCACACAACAACTCTTTCACTTTTACTCCCTCTCTTCACTTCACTCTGCACAGGTATCTCATCTCATCTCTTTCTATCTTCATATTTCTAAATTCACTCCCTACATACATACGTCACTGTTATGTCCCTTTCTTTTTTGACAACCCAATTTTCTCTTTGTTTCCTTCAATTGTTTAACCACCCAATCATTATTTACTCCAATGTTTTGCATAACATTATCATATTCCTAGTCTTCTTTCGTAAGGGTTTAAATGCGTCCTACAGTTAAATTCTCTCCGAATTGTATTCAATTATGAGATTAATGTAACCATCACATAATTGCCAACTTCGATTTATCATTACTTTAATATTATCAAGTGATGATATAATTCATTCTTCGTGTATGGCTCATTGACTCTCTGCGTTGTACTTGGCTGCTAAATGGCAAAAAAGTGGTTTATGTGTAGAGAAAGTCTATGAATTATTGCTGTTCATCTGGTTCTGTTGCGTGCTTATGCAAACAAAATTCATCTTCGTTTTAATTTTTAAAACCCTATAGGAGTATCATCAATGAAGTCTATTGGCAATTAAAGACTGCTTTGATTTCCTTTGCTGCTCATATTTGTTTATTGGGGATGTTGGAGGTCTCATACGAACCAGTGATATGGTCAAAATAGAGTTTGTAAGTGGGAGTATGCCCTTATCTTACAATCTGATTTGGTACGATTGACTTTGGCTCAAAACTCATTCTTAAGATGGTAACAGAGTCTATCTTAACTATTGTTACCTCCAATCAAGTGGTTATTGTGCCACCCATAGATTCAAGTCGTTTTAAGAAGGTATAAGCTCTTTTATATTTTTTCTGGGGTACAAATCATATTCATGGATAATCTTTCCTTAGCGACAAATCTTTGTCTAGTTTACTGTAAAGCTTTTATAGTTTTGGAGTTTGAATGTCCTTAGGACTTGTGCATGCAGCATTCTTGTTTATCTTGCAATCACATCGGTAATCGTAACTGTTTCCATGTTATTTTCATTACTATAAAGCTAATATTGTTATTACTGGGGCAGCAGCGTAAATTTATGGCTAGTGCTGGTGATAGAGAGGAATCTGAATGGATAGATAGGATAATATCTGAAGGAGCCGTTCCACTTCTTGAGCCAGATAATTGTTCAAATGGTTGGGCTACCCCTCCTGGGGATGCATTCATGGTCAGAGGCCCTGAGTATTTTACAACAAGGGTTAAGGTTCCAGCTGGTGATTATCTGCTCAAGCCTCTCGGTTTTGATTGGATTAAAAGTTCAGTGAAAATTGGGGAGATATTGAACAATCCCAATAGTCGAGTTAGGAAGGTCATTGATAATGAGTTTCCAGCAGGTGATAAACCCTTTTTATGGGCCTTCAATCTTCAAGTCCCAACCAAGGATAACTATAGTGCTATTGCATATTTTACTACCAAAGAGCCAGTTGTTGAGGATTCTCTAATGGACAAGTTCTTGAAGGGTGACAATGCATTCAGAAACTCAAGGCTTAAGCTGATTGCCAACATTGTAAAAGGTCCTTGGATTGTTAGAAAAGCTGTCGGAGAGCAGGCTATTTGTGTGATTGGGCGTGCCCTTTCCTGCAAATATTGCCTGGGGGAGAATTTCATGGAAGTAGATATTGATATAGGGTCTTCCATGGTTGCAAGTGCAATAGTTCATTTGGCATTTGGTTATATCTCAACTTTGACTGTTGACTTGGCTTTTCTTATTGAGAGCCAAGTTGAATCAGAGCTTCCAGAAAAGATTTTAGGTGCCTTTAGATTTTCTGACCTTGATCCTGCTTCAGCTAGAACAATCGAGCCGTCATCTATTGTGAGTTGTGACGATGTACAGACATCTTTACCAACTAGATTGTGGAAGTCAATTGGACAGGGATTTTCTCATATTCTTCATTCAGGTCCTCAAGAAGACGGCTTTACGTCTGATTCACAACATAGTAAAGTTGCTGTAGATCACAAAGATAATCCAACTGACAACAAGAACTGGTGAGTTGCGTAGTTGTTATGTGCATTTTGATAACAAGATTACAGATGCTTTGTATTGTAAGTTCACCAAACCATGTCCAGTGTAAAAAGTTGTCCAATAACTTAAGTGTTTATATCCTGTGTTGTTTCCTTTGTATCGTACCTTAGTATGTATTGACGCAGCCTAAATATGAACATTAGGCCTTATATGCCTATTAAGCTATAGGTCCAGTGACTATATACGGCCTTATAGCCTTGTATATATTTCCTACATACGAGTTTTAATTATTTTGTATGTTCTGTACAATGATTTTGTTTGCAGATATACTGGATGGAATTGAAGGGGAACGGAGTTCCATTTGAGGTGATGATTCTTTTAGCATTTTTTTATGATTGGATTCCAAGCATCTGTTGTATGATTTAATTCTTGCCTGTGGCAGTACAGTATTTTGTAATACTACAGAAAGAAACTTGGAGTGGCCCAAATTTTTTTGGGCTGGATTATCATGTATATCTTATCTTATTAAGTAAATTCAACTATTTATAGTAGACGAGTTAGTCTTTATCTGGCAACTAAAATCAGGCCATTTGTTTGTCTATGGTATATTTTTTGTGGTTATATGAATTAGAATTGCTTCAACGTTTATAGGCTGGTTATGATGAATATTTTCTTTATCAATTCGTTCTACAAGTTTAAGTGCTTCTAAATGGGAATTTGGATTCAGCGCAATAGAAAATGCACGTCTGGTTCAGATTGAATCACATCTTGTTTACAAAACATGCACGGTTCATCCAACTGCGCCATTTTTTACTGCACGGTTCTCATATGACTTGGTCACCTGAGCATAGCATAGCATCTATTATTTCTTACAAAGGCCCATTATGAGGAATGTGTCGAAGAACAAATGCGTGTGTATCACTTGCTCAGCTTGCCTGTCAATTTATTATAAGCACCGCTATTAAAAGCACAAACTTTAATGCATTTAACGGTTGAATTGAATTGACTCCTTGCACCTGGAATTGATTCTATGGTGCGAAGTATTCCATTAAAATTGATTTTGTCTCTAATTAACTGTGATTGTAATTGATAAAGATATGTAGCATGTGTGGTTGAGTGTTCAAGTGGCCAAAACTTGAGTATTGGATATAAAAATTTGAGTCTAACAAAAGAAGCTTTTGCATTAAATGGAAAAATGATGTAATTTTGGAATAATCGAATGCTGGTTTAAAATGCATATAAATGTTTCTATGGATAATTGTGATAATATGCACATGATATTAGGTTGTCTTCATTATAATTCCGATGAAAAAAAAAACCTCAAAAGAAACAAAATAAGATGAATATTGATTATATGGAAATGTTGAGGTCCTGTTGTAACTTAGTCCTAGGCCCATGTGTGAAAGCCCAACATTTTTCTTCTGTGCTTAAAACCAAATGGCAAAGCATTTTCAGCATCTCATAAAGCAAAGGCTTCTCGGTTCACTCAAATCAAATCCCTTCCAATATCTGAGTTATGCAATTCCAAAATCACAACTACACTACACCAAGAAATAAGAATGATGACCGATTAATTTTGTGATGAAACGAAATAACTAGAACTAGTTTATTCGATTCAAAAGTTTTCCTGAAAATCTCATAAACCTGTGTATTTTTATAACTGATAAAAAAAACTATTTTATTTTAAAAATTTAACGTAATTGCATTCTAGTCAGATATTCAAATTCTTGATCTGATTAAGTTTAGAACAACTATTTTTGTTTTTTGTCTGAAACAAGATAGAACGACTCTAGTTAGCTAATTTATGTATTTAGTGATATGTTATCTTTTTGTGTATACAAAACTTAGAAACATATAATTATTTTTTTTTGCCAATAATGGTTAATTATACTGTAAACAGTAGTTACGTTTTTTTTAAAAAAATAATTAATAGGTTTAGTTAAAATATGATTATTTATTAGCTTTTAATTTGAGCATGACTAATTAAATAGGTAATTAATTATGTGATGACTGAGTGTAACCTACAAAGATATTCAATGATGTTAACAAAACGAATTTATTAATAATTAAGGGATAGGATCACAAAATCGATTTCAATGGAATTCCTTGAAGATTTTAGTTTCGTTGACCTCTTGCTTCATGCTTTTGTTTGGAATAGCAGACAGAAGAACGGAATGAATTGTAACTCGTTTAGAATAACAGAAAGAGAGGAGAACGGAATGAAATGGGAAGAAAAAAATGAAATCTTCTATCATTTGACAATTTTCTAGGAAAGAAATAAACTAAAAAAAAAATCAAATTATCTTTATTTTTAATCACCTTTTTTATTAAGATATTTATTTCTACATTTGATACAATTAAACAAAAGAAAATAAAAACTTTTACTTTTCTTTTATTTTTTTTTTCTCCTACCAAAAAACCCAATAGAAAATCATCTCCCTTTAGATTCTTTTTTCTCTCTTTCTCTTTATTTTATTTTCTTTTCTTTCTAAATCAAACAAACCGGGGAAATGAAATTCTCTCTTTCTCATAATTGCAATACTTTTATTCTCAAGTGCCAGGACCATAACCTTCAAGGAGAATCATATCAAGATTTACGCTTCTCAACCCTTTACCAAGCTCGGATAACAGTTACATTATTTTAAATTTTTAAAAAATACTTACTTAAAGTTATTTTTATTGTTATTTTCTCATTTTCTGAGTATATATTTTTTTAATAAAAAGACAATGCTTTTTCTTATCTGAAAAATAAATAAATCATGTTAAAAGGGTGGAAAAAAGAATAAGAATCGATCGAAGTTTCACACGTGTATATGCTTTTGCAATTGAGATTAATTACGGATACCTAACACATAATCTTATATTAATAATATAAAATACTTCTATTTATATTTCTAAACATTAGCCACTATATGTTTATTTATTTATTAGTAATTAATTAGTAATAGGACATCACAAGCCATATAGAAGGAATTTCGAGACATCAATATTGCTCTAGTGGCTGCTTAGAGTCAACTAATGATAGTAATTGCATGGTAGCGTATGTGTTACGTTTGGATACTTTGCAACTATTTTGTTGCCAATTGTCACAAGTTGTGATGATGTGGTTCCAAAATTCCCTCTCGTTAGTTCATACATATGGGAATTTTTTTCTCAAATAATATTTTTTTTTAAAAAAATTACCAAAAAAACATCTATTACACATTATTTATTCAAATAGACTTTTTTACTGTTCACACTCAGAATTCGGTTTTCCAGTGTTATTATTTTTTTTTTGTGCTTAGAATTCGGTTTCCGGGGAACCGAATTCTGAGTAGTATTTAAAAAAAAAATTCGTTTTGGGCTCAGGAATGTGTCAAATTTACAATTAGAACGGGCCGTTCTGTTTGCATTCCTTAGAGAACAGTTTTCTGATCCATTCGTTATGTGTATATTTTTTATTTGGAATGGGCCGTTCTGATTACAGAACGGCCCATTTTGAATCTAGTTCTCCTTTTCCTCATAAACTAAAATAAAAAAAAGAAAATAATATATATATATATATATATATATATATATATATAACACTGCTCAGAATTTAGTTTCTCAGAAACCGAATTCTGAGTACAAACAGTAAAGAGGTTTATTTGGGTAAATAATGTGTAATAAATATTTTTTTGATAATTTTTTTTAAAAAAGATATTATTTCAGAAAAAAATTATATATATGGCGAATAAAATTCCAATCTTGAAAAAAATAAATATATCAGGAAGAAAAAAAAATAGTACTCCTTTCAAGTTCCAACTTACATATCATGAAAGAAAAACTGCGCATTGCAAGTTAGACCATGCATTGCCTTTCAACGGTAGTTAAATTTACCTACGAAAAAAATACACCTTTCGAGAATATATAATTAATGTGTCATCAATTTCTTTTTCAGCATCATATTAACTTTGAGGTTTTGCTAATCTTGGGTGTAACAAAGCTACCAACCCGGTCACATTAATTTCCTCCACGGTTTAACCACTAAGATCAAAAAACCAAACCAATGTGTCACTATATAAATCCTTGTGTAGTGACCACTAGTGTTAATTTTCTTAACATGTGGTTCTCATTTCTTAGTCCTTTTCCAATGCGACACTCCAATATTAATGCACCTTGTGATGATCACTCACCCCAAGTAGCACACAATGTTCCTCAACTTGATCATGGAGGGTGGTCTAGGCGTGGTCGAGAATTTTGTGAGGCAAGAAGAGCATTTCTTAACAGTTACCATTTGAGTTTGGATCAAAGGAACAACAACAATGGGAGCTTCAAGGAGAAGTTGAAGAAATCAGTGAGGGAGGTAAACGAGGCTGCAATGGGAGTTGTTTTGGGCATGCGTCGTGGGGTGTCCAAGAGAAGGGTTGGCATTAGGGTTTTTAGGGTCAAAATGAGTGCACAATCGTTGGCTCTTGTTACCATGAGATGTTTTATACCATGGTTGAAAAAAAGTGATATTATATAGTAATATATATATATATATATATATATATCCACGTAACAAATACCTTTCATGTGGGTACATTAGGACAAAGAATTATGAACCTATATATAAACTTGAAATAAGTTCTGTGCATGGTGTGAGATATTGTTAAACTGATGCCTACCAGATTTGTGACATCATATGTGTACTTAAAAAATCTGTCCATGTTTGTTTTACTTTGCTTCTCTACCGACTACCATTCTTTCTTTTTTTTTTTTTTTTTTTTTTTTTTTTTTTTTTTTTTTATATTGAGTAGAAAAGATTACAACAACTTCACGCATCTACTTCCATATTGGACTAATAACTAATAAGTTCTCCGTACACCATAAATTGCAAGTTAAAGAACATGAAGAGTTAATGAACAATCTTTTCATAATTTAATCCTTAAAAATTAATTAACATGATATATCCACCATGAACAAAATACATTATCATACACTGTACCAATATTTTAAAATATAGGTAATTTTTTAAAAATTTTAAAATTTTAAAAATGAACTTATAAAAGTGATGTGCAAATTGATTTCAGTAAATAACCAAAATGATATAAGTAGCAGAAATTTTAGTGGATCTTTTTAATATAAAATAAAAATTTTAAAAAGATTAATTTTGACATAAAGAGTTAAAATTTGAGATAAAAAATTACTGTGAAAAAAAATAAAATTTTAGCATAAACATTTTAACATTGAGATAAAAAAAAAATATTAATAAACAATTATTTAGAAAGATTACATCCAAAAAGAAATTTGACAAAAATTTTAAAAATTAAAAATATGTTAATTCATAGTAAAATCACATGATTCATAAAAAAAATATAATACAAAATAATCTCATACTCAAGAGTAAATACTACATTTTATTAAAATACACACACATATATATATATATATATATATATATATATATATATATATATATATATATATCATTCAAACAATGAACATGTAAAATGTATTAAATTATTACTCCATAATAATTTGTTAATTTTATGATAGACTTAAAGAAATATATCTTAAACAGAAAATTTAAATCCTAAACCTATATATATCATTCAAAAAATCATCATGTTAAAAATGTATTAAATTATTACTCTGTAATAATTTGTTAATTTTATGGCAGACTTAAAGAAGTATCTCTTAATCAGAAACCAATCATGCATTACTCTTGTGTCAATTTGAATTATTAAGCGAAATTCGTATCAATAATTCACAAAAGTATATAACCTCACCCAGAATACAAACTAAATTATTATCTTCTAAAAATTAAAATTAGTATAAAAAACCATTATCATTTTAAAAAAGAGATCAATTGTTTTCTTAAAAAAAAAATCTAATGAAACTGCGGTCATGCGATTCCTGATCATGATTCATTCCATCCAATCATTTAGCAAGCATTGGATATGTAGGAATTTGTTGACAGCAAAATCAAATGCAAGTATAGTTGAACATTCAAGCTTCTCTTCATTTAAAATGTTGGAAAATTCTCAAACACATTTTTTTAGTACAAATTGATAATTGATTGAGATTAATTGAAATACACAATTATTCAAGAATAGCTGTATCCGATTTTAAAACATACATACAAGGCAATGAGGTGTCACAGTGATAGAATATGAATATCTAGAAAATATAGTGGCCACTCAAACAGGTTTGTACTTGTTGATGCCTCCACAGCCACACACATAGCACAGGGTGACCCCACCAACCGGTGATGTTTTTATTGTCCTTACAGAAACTTGTATGCAACATCTAAATCCTTATCTTCGCATTCTCAAATCTCATCCAGTCACTACCTTTTCTGTGTTCAACTGTTTCTTCCAACATCAAATATCAAGTGTGTATAGTACTTCAAATGTTATGTTCTTCTTCTTTTGTTCTCATCTCTATACCATGTCATAATCTTTCTAAACCGTTTTTGGCTTAACAAAACAAACCACTGTTTGCTAAAGGGTTCTGTGTATCTCGAATTTCTTTCACTGAAAAAGTTGTTCGCATATCGCTGACTCTGAGAAAAGGAAGGGAAGAGTAATTAACATGAAAATTCAGTGTGATGTGTGTGAGAGAGCTCCGGCAACAGTGATTTGTTGTGCGGATGAGGCAGCTTTGTGTGCCAAATGTGATGTTGAAGTGCATGCTGCTAACAAGCTTGCAAGTAAGCACCAGAGGCTTCTTCTTCAATGTCTATCAAACAAGCTTCCCAGATGTGACATTTGCCAAGTAAGCACCTCAAATTTCTGTGTGCCTTCTAGTTTTATGATGTCATAAGTCATTTCTCAATTAATTCATGTTCTTGGATGGTTTGGTAATGCCATGTTCTGATAAGAGAAACTACTAGGTTACCCAAGTTCTTTTTGTACTGATCTTGGCTACAATTTAAGTGTGAAAATGCCTGTGTGCATGTGTAAACGAGAGTCTAAGTTGGATATGTTGAATAACATATAAGTGAGAAAGAAGATTCATAAACCTGATTCAAGATTTTAGGTTAAGATATGGTATTTAGTTCACTTGTGTGGTTTATTTTGTGGAGATCTCCCCCAATGTTTAATTCCCTATGATTTTCCGTACTAATAATATGTTAATGACAACGTGTTACAGAAACCTTGTGTATCATTGCCTATTAGCTATTACTATGTTATTTGAAGCACAAGCACCACCTGTGAAATGAGTTTCTTAACATCATATTAATAGTTAAACAGACTTTCTGCTGGTGCCTGATGAGGATGTTGCTTGCAATTTTCCCCTGTTGATTGAATTTTACTAGACAATGGGATATTAAGTTAACTATTGAGACCTAGATTAGGATATTTCAAGTATACAACAAGAGTTAATACCTTTGCTAAAATGATGAAAACAATTGTCGGATGGATATTGTAATAACTTGTAACTATTACTCATTTTATTCTTTACTTTCTCCTACACATACCAACAGGACAAGGCAGCATTCATATTTTGTGTTGAAGACAGAGCACTGTTCTGTCAGGATTGTGATGAACCAATTCATGCAGCTGGCAGCCTGTCCGCGAACCACCAGCGCTTCCTTGCTACCGGTATCCGAGTAGCCGCTAGTTCTAATTGCACCAAAGATAATGAAACAAGTCACTTGGAGCCTCCTAATAGGAATGCACAACAAGTGTCCGGTTCCACCAAAGTTCCTTCTCAGCAAGTGCCTAGCTTCACTTCCTCTTGGGCTGTTGATGACTTGTTGGAATTAACAGGCTTTGAATCACCTGAAAAAGTAAGACAGCTTTATTTCATAATGATTGGTGTTGCATATAAGTGAAGATTGAAGAACTAACTCAACAAAGTAATTAGAGTGTTATAACTGAAAGAAGTTAATAGCATTACATGTTTCATTTGTTGTCCCTGTATACATCTTTGAATTGCCATGCATAGTTGTAGCCAATCATCATGGTACATGTGAACATCATAAGTTATTGTTTTCTGGACACTTCAGCCTGAAGAAAATTGTTTAGCTAGGTTATTGTTTTTGGGACACCTACTGTTGTTTGTTTTTCAATACAATAGTTTTTCATTGATTCTTTGCTGATCATTGAAGAAATTTTCTTTAAATCATTCTGCTTAAATGTTTTCTTACTTATTTTGACACATTCCCATACATAATCAAGCATTCAATTTTATATGAAATAACCATCAAGGTAGAGAGGCCAGTTATGTTTATAGACAACTTTATATTAAACTCCAGGACCTGATATCAGTTTTATTTGACTTTTGATAATTTGAAACACATTTTGAACTATACATGCACATTATTCTGTTGAGGGGATAATGATGTAGAAATTTTGATCCTGGCCCTTATAAATATAGTTATCTAGTTATTTAATTATGATGTGCTTCTTGCCTTATACTATTTGTAACTCTGGTTTTACTGCTGTGCTTAGAAGGAATCTCTGCAATTTGGAGAGCTGGAATGGCTTACAGATGAGGGTATTTTTGGTGAACAGTTTGCTCAAGAAGCCTTGGCTGCAGCTGAAGTACCTCAGCTTCCAGTGACTCATAATGGTGGCAGTGTTGCCTCATACAGAACCTCCAAGTCCTACATGTCCCACAAAAAGCCTAGGATTGAAGCCCTAAATGATGATGATGATGATGATGAGTATTTTACTGTGCCTGATCTTGGCTAAGTACATGGCTTGCCATGCATATGGGTTGTTGCATGCATGATTGGATAAGATTAATTATGGGAAAATAATTGTTTTGTCGAAAAAGATAATTATTATCCCAAAATAAACTATTTCAATCAGACATATTGGTATGTTGTATATTCAATTATTCATACTTCACTAAGGACAATACTTTTCACAAGTTGCGTGGACTGTGGATTTGATAAGTATTGTACTTCAGGTGTTTTGTTGCTGGACAGCATAGAATCCATGCCTTTGGGGAATAAAATTTCCTTGTCCTTAGTAATTTGTTTATGCTTCATACACTTAATTTGATACGGTTGTTTCATTTTGTTTGTTTGCATCCCTAATGCCTGGAAGAGCGTTTGTCCCCATTTGACATTGTGTACCATACTTATGACAATTCGGATGTTTACAACGAGAATTAAACTCCTTCAATAGTACTGCAGTACAACTCTTATTTTAAATTTAGTTAAATCTTTACGAACTATATTTTAATAGGTTAGTATGATAGGAGCCACATAAATGGTGGTAGAATGTATATTTAAGCAAACAATACTGTTCAATTTGCTCTAATGTGGATTTCTGTTCAATTTATTCTCAAAAGTATTTGGATTTTAAAGAAAAATATTAAAAAATAAACTCTCAAATTCTTTATTAGATTTAAAATAATCGATTAAATAAATGAAAGCAAATGCGTTTTTTTTTTATTGATTTCTATTTGAAGTTTACTCCCATAAATAATGTTATATAAACATTCTTATGGATAGTTTCATTTATGTCTATAATTTTTCTTTATCTTTTTTTCTCTATCAGGTCATATCATTTACTACACATATACTCATCCCTCTTTTCTGTCTTTTTCATTCCAATTCTCAAATAACACCCGAGTGTTCATGAATTATTTTCCTACTCCCATTGAACTTCTTGTGTTAGAATACGAGTAAAATAATAAATACTTTCTTGGGGGTGGTCTATAAGTTGTTACCCAACTGATTAGTTATGAAATGTCACTAACCTTATGTGTGTTATTAATTTCTTGTGCATTGGCTGACACAAACTTTACGATACTATTATTATACTTCTCTCGTTATATTACTTTGCATGAAAGGAGGAAAATAAATTGGATATATTCTCATTACTAATTTTTGCAATTCTGATTAAAGAATTCAATTATATAGTTATACGAGTGAAATAGCTTCTCAATTTAGAGTGTAATTTAGCAAAAGCACTTTTCTAAAGAGCAATTATAAATGGAGCAAGATTACAAGAGTTGTGTCCAAAGTTCAGTAGGTTCAGCTGCTTAATATTTATGATCTGCATCTAGGTAAGCCAAGTTCTTGGCGTGGCCAGAGGCTTCACTTAATGAGAAAAATAATCCATGCCACGAGGGTCTTATAAAAAAGGATTTGGAAATTCACATCCACAAACACCATCTGAAATTACTCCAATTTTTTCTCTCAAATGATGGAGGAAAAAGTCCCTACTAAAACCCGCTTCACTCTCCATTCCATCTTAACCATAATCCTCTGTCTTCTGCTATCACAAACCAACTCCTTAACCCTCCAAGAGGACACTCTTGCCCTTCTTGAAATAAAACGTGCCATTGATCCCAACTCAGTCACCCCAAGTTCCTATCTCAACAGCTGGGACTTCTCAGTGGATCCATGTGAAAGCACAGGCTCACAATTCCTAGGAATATTGTGCTACTTGCCCTTAGACAACTCCTCTAGTAGAGTAACAGAAGTTGATCTTGATGGCGTTGGCTATGAAGGGTTCTTAACACCAGCTATAGGGAACCTCACTCAGCTATCAGTGCTAAATCTCAACAACAACAAATTCCGGGGTCCAATACCAGAAACCATAGCCAAACTAAGAAAACTAACAAGACTCACCATGTCACAAAACTATTTCACTGGGGCCATTCCACAAGGGTTCACTGAACTCAAGACCCTTCAATATCTTGATGTCTCAGGGAACAGGCTCTCAGGGCCAATCCCCTCTGACATCACTGGCTTGAGAAGCTTGACCTACATGAGTTTGTCAAACAATGGTTTTGCTGGCAGAATTCCAAACCTCACGGGGTTGTGGCAACTCAGCACACTAGACCTTAGCATAAACCAGTTTTATGGGGATCTTCCAAATCTCCCTGTGAGTTTGAGGAACATGTATTTTCACCATAACATTCTCTCAGGGCACTTGACACCCCTCAAGGGACTCATACACCTTAAGTGGTTGGATGTGAGTGACAACAGACTCTCTGGGGCCATAAGTGGGGATGTTCTCTCCCTAAGAAGGGTTGTTCACCTCAATGTTTCTTTCAACCGTTTCACAACATTGGAGGTTATCAATTATTCCTTGCAAGGGCCTAGGCTTCAAGTGCTTGAGGCTCAAGGGAACCACTTGAGGGGTCGTTTGCCAGTGAATTTGGTGACTTTTGTGAACTTGACTTCAATCAATTTGGCAAATAACCAATTGACTGGTCCCATTCCCTTGGAATATGGAACAAAAGTTCAGACATCGTGGAGAAGATTGTACTTGGATCACAACTTTCTTTCGGGAAATCTTCCTTCGGAGTTTGCTCATTCATCAACAAACGTTAGAGGGAGCCTTGCAAGTAACTGTCTTAGGTGTCCAACAAATGTTGGTCTCTGCCACGGGGGACAAAGACCGTCCACAGAATGTGTGGGGCAACACAACGAATGACACTCACGATTGCAAAGATTAGTCTATACTTTCGACCATGAATATTTTAATATTTCATACCGATATCATAATTATTAAAGAAAAAACACGCATACAACTTATGACATTGGTTTGAATATTCACTGCCTCAGTGATTTTGCTTCCTCCTAAGGAAATGAGATCTAAAAACACAAGCGACAATAACCTATCTAAATGGTGTGCTAAAATTAGTGATTGTATGCAAATAGGAAAATAAATTTTGTGAGTAAAATGTGCTAGTTATATTCATCTTAATTTTGACCTGTTTTCAAAATTATGTTACTTGCTGAGCCATGCTTAGTTGTTGTCGATACAAAGATAAATTACCTTGCAGTTACTCGTTAAGATGGGCATGAAAAATGGCAAGTGAAAAGGTTACTATTGGCCTAATCCAAGAACGAACTTAGTTTGGAAATATCGAACACTTGATATTGTTTAGCAAGAAACAGGCTTTCTTTGGACCATGTGTGGAGACTCAAGAATGAGATTAAACAATTAGAAAGAGAACTATTATGAGCAAAGATGATGTTAAGTGGTTAACCAATGAAAGTATTATTTCAATTTTTGACAAACTTTTAATTACTTGCTACTTGACATTTTTTAATTTGGGTTGCCATGATTCATGAATGCTTTTTTCAAACTAACTAATCACAAACTGAATATATGGGCTTGGTTGGGTTGGATCCAAAAAAAGTCCTCCAATCCCCTGCTCTCTCTCTCTATCAATCCCCTTCAAATTAAGCTTTAAAGAAAATCTCAACCTACGTTTGAAGTTTATACAAAAATATTTTGTGTACATACAAAAAAACATTTTTTTTTAGTTTAGAGCAATAATTAATATTGTTAAGAAACCAAATTTAATTAGGCTAGGGCATAATGGGCCTGGGCTAAACCGAAGCACTAATAATCTCAACTCTGGTTAGGCTCCTTCAATCTAAACAAATTTAGAGGGCCAATAGCAATGATTAATTTTCTCGCTACATTGGAGACACCTCAAAGGGTGAGATAACTAGCCCCAAGATTTAACGCGGCTGCATACACAAGGCAGGATTCGAACCGACAAGATTCGAACCCCTGACCTTGCTTAAGCGTAGATCCCCTACCGCTGAACCACACGCTTGGAGTTTATTTTATTAATCTATAACATTTGTTTGTTGACTAAAAATATAAAATAATTAAAAAATACTTTGATAAAAAGAAAAGATAATTATTGCAAAAGAATTTCGGGGAGGATCCTTTAAAAACTAAAAAGCAAGAAGCAAAACTTTCAAAACAATCCTTGGGAACATCATGGGCCTAGTTTGGGCTAATAGGAATCATAGCTGGGCCGGCCCGAACATCCAAAACTGACGCAGTAACGGACAGAAACAGACAGAGGCAGAGGGTGCTGCACTCAACTGAAGTGGTAATGGTAGAATTGAACGGCATCGTCAAGAGGTTCAACCTGCAGAGAAGAAAGAAGGATTGAATTCATAACCATAATCGTGATTATGGAAGCTTCGGAGTTGGACGAAGGCATGAAGGTGCTGGATTCGTGTTTAGCGCGTATAAATTGGCGCCTCAAACCTTCTTCCAAGCGTCGCTTACAATTAGGTCACCACTCACCTCTCTCAATTCCTCTCTTTCTTTCATCAACTTCATTCACTCATTTCATGGCGTCGAACCAGATATTCTCGCTCTCGCCACAACAATGAGACCGGTGGTTATGATAGACTACGGCGGAATCATGCCGCAGCTCCAACACCACCTCTCTTCGCTCCTCCAACTCGCGCACAAGGTCCTCTTCCGATTTCACCCTCTCTTATTTCTCTCATCCGCCATTCACACTTTTCTTCTTTCAGGAATCCCTAATTTTCGAGCACATACGCGTTATGGTTATACAAGACATGATATACCTAATACACGTGACGGAACTAGCGCAGCATGTGAGATCTAGCTTGAACTCTCAGCAACCGTTGCTCTTTGTGGACCTGCAACACGAATCGCCTAAGGTCTTTCCGACGCTTTTTTCTCCGGTATTTTTTTGTGCTTTCAATTTCGTCAATCGTTTATGCGTCTGTTCTGTTTAGATGATAACGCAAATCGAGGAAAGCCGATTAGCGGTGCAGTTAGTGTCGATTCAGAGGTTGTTTCTGACGATATTGTCTCCCGAGGGAATCGCCGATCCCTCACCGTCGCGGGAAGCGGAATGTACGGATGATGATGCTGACGCCACGTGTCGGAGCTTTGCCTCTGATGAGTGCATTGATCTCAGTAACTGCATGGACAACACTGACGTCACGGTGCCGACCTTGAATGGGTAATGTTAATATGCTTTCGGAACCAATGTCTTTACATTTTCACTTGTAATTTATTGGAAGAGTAAACCTACATTTTGTTCCTTGAATTTAAAACAATTTAGAAAACGCTTTCATATGAGCTGAAATTGCAAATTGAAAATCTCATTAGTCAAAAATTCAAAAAAAAAAAATGTTACTAAATTGATAATAATATATATTTAGAAATCGAAATGAAAATAAGTAACAACATTGGGATTTATTTGGTAAGTTTTTTAGTTTTAGAGAATAACATGATAGTTCTTTTCACTTTCTGGGACCAAAATGACTGTTTATTCTTATTTGAATCTATTTTCCGTCCATATAGCGTAGACTTCCCATGCTTTCATATAGCAGCAACCCAGCATAGATTCAAGACATCCTGATTGTAAAAAAAGGATGCTGACATGTCTCTACCATTATTTTCGGTAATGGTCCCATGTAGGTCGCAGAGCTTGTGGAATTAGCATGGGATGTTACACAGATTGCATGTAGTAGTATGTTACAGCTTAAACTTTTATCTGCTGGTGGGTAGTTCATTGTGCCAGATTCTTGGCTCTTTTAATGAGTGGGATGGTTCAAGTAAAATAGCTGGCTACACTGTTATATATAACCAGAATGTCAATGAAAAGTAGTGAGTTAATATTGTCATATGTTGTGGACATCTGGAGATTAGTTTGTCATGATAATGCACTCACTAAAACTAGTTTGTGCAAAGGCTTTTGTCTTGTTTCCGAATTGAGTCTATTTGAGAGATCAATATCAATTTGTGCTGCCTGAATAGTGATTCATAGAATAGCATAGCTTTTTTCATCCTATTATTTATTAAACGTGTAATATGCGATGGGAGTATCTCATTTTTGTGTATTTATTTGCTTCAGATGGCTTCTAGGCTATCCGGTGGTGTATCTGTTTGACAAGGAGCATATTTCTGATGCCATTTATAATCTTTCGACCAAATACCTTCATATTTTTCAAGTGTTTGTCTGCAGGTTTGTTTTCCTAGGCATTTGTCCATGGTTTATGTTATGAAACTTCCATTATATGTTTGATGTAGAAATTGCTTTAAATTCACCAGAACATTGTTTGTTTTGGCAAAAGCAGAGAGTGGGAAAAGGGATAAATAAGACCAAGAAAAGAGGGGGGAGATATAACAAGGATAAAATGGTTCATGTGAAGAGTCAAAGAGGTGTAATGTATATGCTTCGCAACTATTCAAAGTTCAAACTAATTGGGATTTGGGATGATATCATTGACGACCAACTATATTGGCATAACTAAGCATCTGTTAGGTAGGATAGAAAGAAATAGAGTGAAATTTTGGATTGTTTGGTTTAAGAAAGTGAGAGAAAAGAGAAATAATATTGTGGTTCTGTTTGGTTTAAATAGAAAGAAAAGAAAAAATTATAAGATTAAGTAAATTTCATTTTTGCTCTTAAGGGATAACTCACCGGTAGTGTGTGTCGACACCTTTTTCAATCCGTTATCTTCAAAGTACAATTGATTATTTAGGAATTTCAATCAAGGGCGATAATCAATTATTAAAGCAACGATAATCGATTGAACAAAAGTCTAGATTAAATATTCACAATCGGTTAATAAAAGCTTGCAATCAATTAAACCAGGGTATTTTCAGACCTTAGGAACAGAAAAACTTATTTCTTTGGTGTTTCTTCGCACTTTAGTGAAGAGAAAAAACATGTGGGACCAGACCTACTGATTTTTACATTCTTTCCTTCCTCTCCCACTCCTACCAAATGACCGTGATTTATAAAATCATCGCTATTTCTTTCGTACCTACCTCCATTTCATTGCAATATCAGCTATCCAACAGACTGTAAAAGAGGCAATATTTCATTTGTTTTTCTTGCAGGAATAGTACTCTCAAGAAAGGGACTCAAGCTGAAGAGCTGTTAAGGTAAATACTACATTTGGATTTGTGCGTGTCATTTAGTCATTTAGAATCTTTGGCTATCGAAGAAAAGGTGTGATTGAACTGAGAAATTGAACTGTATACGGGGTGACTTTAATTGTAGTTTATGGATTTGAAACCCACTGAAAGCACATTGTGACCTTGACCATGGCAACACCCACGCTGGAATTAGTCCCACATTCAAAAGGTGTGGGGAGGAGACCTGATTGTCTTTACCCAAAAGATAACAATCATCCTTGGTAATTGTCTAATATGCTGCTGCAAATTTAATTAAAATTTTTGGAAACTTTGGTATACATGAAAGATGCTTTAGCTTGCATGCAAAAGATGGCGGAAAAGAGACAATTGTATCGAGTATTGAGATATGAATGGCTTGTTCAGAGGAACTATTTATTTCTTGCAAATAGCTGATATGTAGAATAGGCTTTTACTGCCAATTGATGCTAACCATAAAATGGTGGAGGGGCATTATAAGTGACCATTTATAACATGGTTGTTCTATTGGCTTGACATTGAGAACTAATATGCAGAATTAGGTTCACACTTTGGGCTGATAATTGTCTTGCATTACCCAATATCAGGCAAAGTCCTTGTCACAGTAACAGAAGAATGTTAGTGTTATACAAAAAAGTATTAGTTTTTTAAGCATGCAGCTGCCAAACTGTGGCTACGTTTGGTGGTGGTGATGTTAAGTCACCACTCAACTGCACGATTAGGTGATTAGCTTCTTTACAGCAATAATATTTTGTTTTATTTTGGGGCAGTCTTGATCGTCACTTTCTTCACGGTCGCCATGTTATATATTGTCAATGAAATTACCCATACAATGGGTGAAATTTGAAGTCATACGAATGTTGTGAAGTTGATCCGCAGATTACTGATATTCTAAGGACTTTTTTTTACAGTTTTTCAGTGCCTTATGATCTAAGCATGAGAGGGAGTAACGAACAATGGGCAGAGGCTTTTCTGGCTCACATGCAGGCAAAGTGGGAAAAATGTGCATATGCTTGGAAGTCGTTAAAGATGGAGGTTAGTGAATGTCATCCTCAAGCTATCGTGTTATAGATGTCACCTCTTTTACGCTCAGCCTGTCAAAATAGATTTGAATCTCACAAAGTACATGAAGTATATGTGAGAGAAGAATGTATTTAGATTAAATTAAATTAAATTAAAGGAAACACTTATCAGAAAATGCGTTCTTTGGTTTAATAGATCATAATACATTGCATCTTATCACATGGATTTTTATATGGAGTTTCGAACAAAAAGGATTCAAAACGCATTGAGATTTATTACCAAAGTCTGTACTCTCTAAGAAATAAATTGATCTCGCGCACACGGATATGCGGCACACTTTAACACGACTTTATCACTAGGAACTACTTTATATCTGGGAAACTATCACACATCACATCCAGTTTTATGTAGATAAAATCCATTTCTAGGTGTTTTGGTAAATAGAAATGGCAGTTACAAATTTAATTCCAAGTGGTGAACACGACCCATTGATCTATTCTTGTCCGCGTTACAGTTACTAATGTTTTTGGACTGGGTAGAGTCTGGTTGGCCTTTCGCTCCTAAATTTTCTTCTTTTATTAAAGGTTGGACAGACGACAATTTCATTGATAAAAAAAATATGAAGTGGTTTAAGTTGTAGCTATGGACCGAGCTTATGAATCAAATTTTCATTCAAAATTTGAAGGAAAACGTTATTTGGCAAATCCAGCAAACGTGATCGTGCCGTTAGTGCATAAGAGGAAAAACAAAAATACAAAGAAAATCAAGAAGCGTTCCCTCGTAAAATGATAGCAAGAAAATCCAGAAAACGAAATCATGCTAATACTTTTGTCAAAAGATTCTATGCCCCTTTGATCAGTTTCAGCGCGTCCTCCTCTTTGGGAAGGGCGGGAATTGCTCCCTTTTTAGTGGTTGTGATTGCTCCACATGCATTTGCAAACTTAAGTACTTCTCTTAACCTTGGTTCATCCTGTAATCAGTAAGCTTAATAAATCAACCATTTGAAATTTTATCAAGACAACCAAAAAAATTACTAAAAAAATCTGTTCATTACGGTGTGGTAGCTAAGCACTCACCTCAAGTATGGCCTGATCATCGACAATCTTGGACAATAGAGCGCCAACAAAGGAATCACCGGCACCAGTTGTATCAACTGTATTAACGTGGAAGGCATCTACCGATCCATGGAAATTCTGGTTTATGCAAAAATTGAGACAATCTCATTAATGATTCAAATAAAAAAGTATCCAAAAACGGGCACAATTATATAGTGACCCAGTAATACGTGCATTTTGATACCTTCCGGAACAAATTCTTCAATTTGAAGGCAATAATAGTATAATACATGATATTTCAAGACGCATTATTAAAAAAATTAAAAATGAACGCAAAAAAGAGAATTTTAGTTCGTATGCCACAGCTTATAGCCTATTGCAGGTTAATTTATGCAGATGAGATGATATTCATACACGCGGCAAAAGAATAGCAAACTCCACCACTAGGCTAGGCTGATAGATTGCTTTATGAAAACGACAAACCGTTCTGCCCTCTTCAACCCCCTCTGACATTACAGGATATTCAAAGTTTAACCTTTCCAAGAGTGAGCTGGAGTTTCCAGCTCACTCTGAATCCAATGTACGAAATTGACGTAACAGGTGAGAATAAAGAGCAAAGCAGTTCAATTTAATTTGATTAAAAAGAGGGAAACAGAAGCAGAAACACACGTGGTGGCCCAGCCCGAAAGCAACTTAATTACAAGCGTATCAATTACAGGCATTCAGAATGACGAGGACACATCATAGCTAACCAAACAAACATCTACGGATCTACCATACTTAAGCAGCTAACTTTGAACAAAATGGTAAAAAAGTAAAAGGTAATTGAAGTGTACCTTGGTGTAGTATCTGGAACCGTGTTCCCCTAGAGTGACAAGGAGTAACTTCAAGTTGGGGTGCCACAATGACAAAGCAGAATCATCATCAATCTTGTCACTTCCAGTGAGGAACTCAAGCTCCACATCACTGACCTTTATCAGGTCAGCCTTCTCCCATATGCTCAGTATTTGCTTACGAGCTTCCTCGGCTGAAGGCCACAATGGTAGCCGAAGGTTTGGATCATACGAAAGCAGGCACCCAGCTTCTTTCGCAACTTCCATGGCCTTAAGGTGTGCCGATCTGCATGGCTCCACGATCAAGCTTATTGATCCGTAATGGAAAACTTTTGCCTGGAATCAAGTCGACTTTCAATTAGCCACCTACCTCAAACTGCTAAGGGTACACTAAATCACTTTAACAATGATCAATAATTTTCATTAATAGATAAATTCATTTCATTGTAAAATGCATGAAACTGGCTGCCAAAACCATGTACTTTATTTTAATTTTTATTATACAGGTGCTTCCTAGCTGTAAATTATGGCCCACAGTCACAGCCCTTCATTCATCATCAGCTAAGGATAATTAATTAAATTAGTTAATTACCACCGACACCTCGGGATTTAAGTTGTACTCATTTTTTTAAAGTTAAATTTTTGTTGTACTCACTTTTACTTAGTGTTTTAAAACCCGGACCGACCTGGCCGGTCGGACCGGTTGGACCGGGAACCGGTGGTCCAGTCGGTCTGAATCTGAAGTTAGATCGGTTATGCAGTCGACCCGTTTCAAACCGGATTGAAACGGTCAATTTTCCGGTTCAACCGGTGAACCGGTGGGTCAAACCGGTTCAACCACTTCTTTTTTTTTATAATTTTTTTAAGGGACCATAAATCACAAAAATAATAATGAAAATTGAATCTCTTAATGAAAAAGTAAGGAGTCTTATTAAATATAAGACTGACTACTTGTTCTAATATATTTGTGTGCAATATATACAACTTAAATAACTTTTATAGTATATTATTAATTTTAAATTATATATTTAATAATTCAATATCTATGTAAATATTACATATATTATTTTGTGATATTAATTACAAGCATATTATATATGTACATATTATTTATATTTTTAATTTGTATTAATATACCGTCTAACATGTAATTTTTTTATGTATTTTTTTACAAAATAAAAATAATTTTAAATAGATAGAAAAATTTAAATTTAAAATAAGATATGAATTTATTAAAATTTATAAGTATAAATATATTTAATATAATATTTTTTAATAAAAATAAATAAAAATCGAGTCATGCGGTTCAACCAGAAACCCACCGGTTCAACCTTTGACTCACTAACCCAATACCTTAACCGGTTCGATGACCGGTCCAGTTTTTAAAACTATGTACTCTTTTAAAAAAAAAAAAAAAAAAAAAGTTAAACTTTGGTTGGTGTTGCTAATATTGGAGAAGATTTCTAGGAACTAGGAATTGTAAAGCTGGAAAAAAAAAAAAAAAAAACTTTATGACATCACCGCAAAAAAACAAGAAGTAAAACATGAAAACAAGCAGATGAAAGAATTAAGTGAAAAACAAGTAATTTTTCAACAACTATATGGAAAGAAATCCGTAAAGCATAAAATTCATAGCACCAATTCCATAAAGAAAATAGAATAAAGGCTAGACTCACGTTGGAGCGTTGGTCAAAGACAACACGGATGACATAGCGCATGGTTACCAAAGAAACACAAAAAAACGAACGAGTGACAGTCAAACAGATAACAAGACGAAACAAATACGCGATCCTCCGAAATCCCAGACTCGTCCCAGCGCGTGGAGAACACGAAGAGTTATAAAAAAAATAAAAAAGCCCAAGAGCTTGTTGGATTGAAAGGAAACAGATCCAAGTATTGAACGAAGCGGCACGTGAAGCACGCCGTGCAATAATCCACCCACCCACCTTCATTATAATTTCGATAACTTCAATAAAAATAAAAATCTATTGCTAGTGCTGGGGGTTCGTGAATCCTAGATCTAGTGATGGGCCCCACCCCAGCAACCTGAATCTGACGTGGCATCATCTTTCACTGGACGCGCGCGTGACGCCACGCGAAGGAAGGAAGGAAAGAAAGAGTTGGTTTTCGGAAGAAAAGAAAAGCGAAAGAAAATTGAGAGAGAGAGAGAGTTGAGAAGCATTACAGATCTGATGAGTTCGAGGTTGAGCTCTTCGGGGCGGAGGAGCATGTCGGCGCTAGGGTTCCGGTAGAACATGAACTCCCGCTCTCCGTCGGCGCGCAGGGTCACGAAGGCCAGGGCGGTGCGCGCCCCCTCGTCGAAGGTGATGCCGTCGCCTCTCACGCCGTTCTCCTTCAGGATTCCGGCCAGCATGTGCCCGAACTCGTCGTCGCCCAGCTTCCCCACGAAGGCCGCCTTGCCGCCCAGCCGCGCCACCGCGATCGCCACGTTGGCCGGGGCGCCGCCTGGGGCCTTCAGGAACCCCGGCGCCTCCGCCAGCGACACGCCGGAGACGGTGGGGACGAAGTCGATCAGCATCTCGCCGAAGCTCGCGATCAGGCCGGTGCCGGTGGCGGGGACGCCGTTGTTCAACGCCATGGGAGAGAGAGAGTGTGTGTGTTTGGTTTCTGAAAGAGTGTTTGGGAGAGAGAGAGAGAGAGAGAGTGATTGGGTTGGTGGAGATTATATAGAAGGAGTTTTGCACAGAAAGGGATTTTCTTTTTATTAAAGGGTTTATTAATTTATGGAAAAACATTTATTTGGCTGCAATTATTTATTTATACGTCATTTGTGCTGTTTTGCAGAATTACCGATAATATTTACTTGTATTTAATACGTAGATTTTATTAATATATATATATTATTAATATAAAATTGTACCAACTAGTATCCCAAAGTGTTTTGGTTTAATTTATTGATTAACGGTGCTAGTGGATGGAGGATGCAGAACATAATTGGCCTGATTTGTTGAATTCTGGTGACGAGTCATTGGTTTCGGTGGGGCGTGAATGTTGTTGGATTTGGACTCATTATCCACTGCTTTAAATTCAAACTTACTTTTCTAGGCTAACTGGTCGCCCATTCTCTTTGGAATCCCAATATATATAGAATTACATTAATTGCATTTTTTATTTATAAATCATTGTATATTTTGCCATTTAATTTTAAAAAATTTATATATTTTATCATCCAAGCAGTTGTTAATTGATAATTGACTTACACTTTATATCATTGAAATAGATGATCATTACTATTAACATGTAATGTTAATCGTGTAATGTGATATATTATATTATGTTCATATTCACATTTCACATTTCACATTAGTAATTCAAGTCAACAATCAAATGTACATATTATTTCAACTATAACATTATACATTTTATTAATTATTATTGATTTTATTAAAATGTGTTGTGCATGAGAAATTACTTATGAGTTTTTAGTTGTTTATGAGTATTTTTAAACAGATGTCTAGTTTGACCTGTAAGAGGAGATGTATATAAGATTTATTTTAAAACTTAAGTTTTATAAATTAATTTCTTAAGAAATATTAGAGTAAAGTTAGAGAGAGGATCTTTGGAGCTAAGATCCTTTCTTCTTGTTTCCTTCCACTTAAGGTAGGCTTGGTGGTTGAATAGTGATTCTAGCTCCATAATTGAGAATCAAAGTTGTGATTGGGTTGTATAGAGCTTTCAGGTGATAGTTTCGAGTTTGTCTTCTTTATTTTTCTTCGTTTCTCTGCTATCCAAAGGTAAAAGAAGGTAGTGTACTAGTAGCCACCTTATAGGCAAGCCGAATACCCCTTCGGCATCAGGGCAAGCCGAATACCTCTTCGGCATCAGAGCAGGCCGAACACCCCTTTGGCCTCAAAGCAGATTAAATACTCCCTTGCCCTCAACTTTGGCCAAACACCCCTTTGGCCGAAGCAAGCCGAGTACCCCTTCGGCGTCAGGGCAGGCCGAACACCTCTTTGGCATCAGAGCAGGCCGAACACTCCTTCGGCCTCAGGACAGGCCGGACACCCCTTCGGCCTCAAGGCAGACCGAACTGTCTCAAGACAAGCCAAATACCCCTTCAGCCTCGAGATAGACCGAATACCTTCCAGAAAGGACGTATACCCCCTTCGGCTTTGATGCAGGCCGAGCACCCTTTCGGCCTCAAGCTTGGACGAAGACCCAGAAGAAAGTCAACTCATGAAAGACATATAGATTAGGACCTCTATTACACAATGAGTACGCACCTAATTAGGAGAGATTAAGCATAAACAACCTATTACCCATTCTCGAGGCAGAAGGCCCACCAGGCCCAAACATGTCACTATAAATATACAGGTGATGTGACATAAATGAGGTACGTTACTATTCCCACTGGTGCATTTATTGCTCTGAACCGAACACTGACTTGATCGTCGGAGTGCCTTTGCAGGTACCATCCCCCTCCAATCGGAACTAGTGTTCGGTCGGCACGGAAGATTCAGAAGGACTTGGAGTCAGCTAGGAAGGATTAAGGAGAAAAGTGTTCTTACACAGGAACATTTTAGTGTACTAGTAGCCACCTTATAGGCAAGCCGAATACCCCTTCGGCATCAGGGCAAGCCGAATACCTCTTCGGCATCAGAGCAGGCCGAACACCCCTTTGGCCTCAAAGCAGATTAAATACTCCCTTGCCCTCAACTTTGGCCAAACACCCCTTTGGCCGAAGCAAGCCGAGTACCCCTTCGGCGTCAGGGCAGGCCGAACACCTCTTTGGCATCAGAGCAGGCCGAACACTCCTTCGGCCTCAGGACAGGCCGGACACCCCTTCGGCCTCAAGGCAGACCGAACTGTCTCAAGACAAGCCAAATACCCCTTCAGCCTCGAGATAGACCGAATACCTTCCAGAAAGGACGTATACCCCCTTCGGCTTTGATGCAGGCCGAGCACCCTTTCGGCCTCAAGCTTGGACGAAGACCCAGAAGAAAGTCAACTCATGAAAGACATATAGATTAGGACCTCTATTACACAATGAGTACGCACCTAATTAGGAGAGATTAAGCATAAACAACCTATTACCCATTCTCGAGGCAGAAGGCCCACCAGGCCCAAACATGTCACTATAAATATACAGGTGATGTGACATAAATGAGGTACGTTACTATTCCCACTGGTGCATTTATTGCTCTGAACCGAACACTGACTTGATCGTCGGAGTGCCTTTGCAGGTACCATCCCCCTCCAATCGGAACTAGTGTTCGGTCGGCACGGAAGATTCAGAAGGACTTGGAGTCAGCTAGGAAGGATTAAGGAGAAAAGTGTTCTTACACAGGAACATTTTAGTGTACTAGTAGCCACCTTATAGGCAAGCCGAATACCCCTTCGGCATCAGGGCAAGCCGAATACCTCTTCGGCATCAGAGCAGGCCGAACACCCCTTTGGCCTCAAAGCAGATTAAATACTCCCTTGCCCTCAACTTTGGCCAAACACCCCTTTGGCCGAAGCAAGCCGAGTACCCCTTCGGCGTCAGGGCAGGCCGAACACCTCTTTGGCATCAGAGCAGGCCGAACACTCCTTCGGCCTCAGGACAGGCCGGACACCCCTTCGGCCTCAAGGCAGACCGAACTGTCTCAAGACAAGCCAAATACCCCTTCAGCCTCGAGATAGACCGAATACCTTCCAGAAAGGACGTATACCCCCTTCGGCTTTGATGCAGGCCGAGCACCCTTTCGGCCTCAAGCTTGGACGAAGACCCAGAAGAAAGTCAACTCATGAAAGACATATAGATTAGGACCTCTATTACACAATGAGTACGCACCTAATTAGGAGAGATTAAGCATAAACAACCTATTACCCATTCTCGAGGCAGAAGGCCCACCAGGCCCAAACATGTCACTATAAATATACAGGTGATGTGACATAAATGAGGTACGTTACTATTCCCACTGGTGCATTTATTGCTCTGAACCGAACACTGACTTGATCGTCGGAGTGCCTTTGCAGGTACCCTCCCCCTCCAATCGGAACTAGTGTTCGGTCGGCACGGAAGATTCAGAAGGACTTGGAGTCAGCTAGGAAGGATTAAGGAGAAAAGTGTTCTTACACAGGAACATTTTAGTGTACTAGTAGCCACCTTATAGGCAAGCCGAATACCCCTTCGGCATCAGGGCAAGCCGAATACCTCTTCGGCATCAGAGCAGGCCGAACACCCCTTTGGCCTCAAAGCAGATTAAATACTCCCTTGCCCTCAACTTTGGCCAAACACCCCTTTGGCCGAAGCAAGCCGAGTACCCCTTCGGCGTCAGGGCAGGCCGAACACCTCTTTGGCATCAGAGCAGGCCGAACACTCCTTCGGCCTCAGGACAGGCCGGACACCCCTTCGGCCTCAAGGCAGACCGAACTGTCTCAAGACAAGCCAAATACCCCTTCAGCCTCGAGATAGACCGAATACCTTCCAGAAAGGACGTATACCCCCTTCGGCTTTGATGCAGGCCGAGCACCCTTTCGGCCTCAAGCTTGGACGAAGACCCAGAAGAAAGTCAACTCATGAAAGACATATAGATTAGGACCTCTATTACACAATGAGTACGCACCTAATTAGGAGAGATTAAGCATAAACAACCTATTACCCATTCTCGAGGCAGAAGGCCCACCAGGCCCAAACATGTCACTATAAATATACAGGTGATGTGACATAAATGAGGTACGTTACTATTCCCACTGGTGCATTTATTGCTCTGAACCGAACACTGACTTGATCGTCGGAGTGCCTTTGCAGGTACCATCCCCCTCCAATCGGAACTAGTGTTCGGTCGGCACGGAAGATTCAGAAGGACTTGGAGTCAGCTAGGAAGGATTAAGGAGAAAAGTGTTCTTACACAGGAACATTTTGGCGCCCACCGTGGGGCCGAAACTAAAACGGTTCTCGACCCCGAAGCGAGATGGTACTTACGAGAAGTCAGCAGGAGAACGTAGCCACCGAACACCCTTACGGGATGCCCAGAGGCACCCCCATACAACGAACGGATCAGAACGACGGAATGGAAGAATCATACGTGGACCGATCCCAGCAACCTAATCCCTCGTCGGCCCTCGAACAACTAAGAGCCGAAATGATGGAACTCCGAAGGCTCCGAGAAAAGGATGCTCACGAGTTATCTGCCCTGAGAAGAGAGAACGCCGAGCTCAGGAGCGATAACAGGACGTGGCAGCCCTCGCACGATGTACAAAATCAATCAACCCGGGATCAAGGTGAATCCTCAGGATGGTACAAGGAAGTTAATATTCCTCGGCCATCGGGAGTACCGACTACAATGACGCAAGATCAACAAAGGCGGCAGGGGAGGACACCATTCACGCCAGGCATTGCCGGGTCTCGTTTACCCGACAACTGGAAAAATTTAACCTTGGAGAAGTATGATGGAACATCCGACCCTGAAGAACACCTCGATGCGTTTGTTACGCAGGTCGGATTGTACACCGACGACGATGCAATCATGTGCAAAGTCTTTCCTACTTCGTTGAAAGGACCAGCGCTCAATTGGTTCACTCGGCTACCACCCGGATCGGTGGACTCCTTCACATCCCTGTCCTCTCGTTTCGTAATACAGTTCGCCACAAGCCGCCCTCATCAGTTAACATCCATCGCGTTAGTCAATATACGCCAAGACAAGAAAGAAAATCTAAGGGCTTTCATGGAGAGATTCGGAAAGATGACGTTGTCGATTCGGAACCTAGACCCGGCCGTGGCAATGCATCACCTCACCACTGCATTACGGCCCGGGCCTTTTGTCAATAGCTTGTGCAAGAAGCCGCCTCGCGACCTGGACGACCTGCGGCAGAGGGCCACGAAATACATGCAGATGGAGGAACTAGCCGAGTTCCGCAACCAAAACCGACCCGACCTACCTTTCGCCAAAAGAGAGAACGACAAGGAACTCACTAGGCCTCGTCCTCGAGAAGCCACAGATCATGCGAAGAGTAATAGTAGGGGTCCAAGGTATATGCAATACACGCCGCTCAACACCAGCAGGGCCAAGGTGTTGGAACAAGCCCTAGCCACGGAAGTTTTGGCTATTCCTCGAAGAGCTCTGACCCCCCCTCACGCAGACAAGACAAAAGCGTGTCAATTCCATCGGAATAGGGGGCACACTACGGAAGAGTGCTCCGCCCTTCGAGACCGCATTGAGGATCTCGTTAAGGCCGGGCACCTCCATAACTTCGTTTGGGCCGCAGATGACAGAAGAAACGACTACCGCCCTGGAAGAAGGGAGCATAGGAGGGACAACCAAGATCGAGCACCTCCCCGGAATCGATCCCGCGAGCGTAGCAGGTCTCGAGGGAGAAACGACCAACGAGACCGCGATCAGCCCCGGCGAGTCATAAACACGATCGCTGGAGGTTTTGCAGGGGGTGGGAGCTCGTCTTCAGCCCGGAAGAGACACTTGAGGGCTATCAAGTCAGTCAACGCTATAGGACGGGCATCCCCCATTCGTATGCCCTCGATAACGTTCACAGACCGGGACTTTCACGGTATTGATCCAGTGCAAGACGACCCGATGGTCATTAGTGTGGAGATCAACAATTGTCTCGTGAAAAAGACGCTGGTCGATCAAGGAAGTTCGGCTGACATCTTATACTGGAAGACGTTCGAACAATTGGGCATCCCGGAACAAGAGCTCACACCCTATGACGAGCCTTTGGTAGGATTCTCGGGCGAAAGGGTGGATACCCGAGGAACCATAGACCTATATACCCACTTCGGAGACGACCAGCGCAGGCGGATCAAGGTGCGTTACGTGGTGGTACAGGCCAACACGTCATACAACATTCTGTTGGGCAGACCTTCTCTGAACAAACTCCGAGCCATCATATCCACCCCTCACTTAGCCATGAAATTCTCATCCGAGGAGGGGACCGTCATTACTGTACATGCAGACCAGAAGACAGCGCGCGAATGCTACTTCGCCAGCTTAAAAGTAGAGCCAATGCCGAAGCCAAGAAGAGATGTGAACGTCATCGACGACGTCAGCAAACAAAAGCTAGAAGGCATGGAACTCGATCCAAGGATGGACGATGAAGATAGGGTTGAACCCATCGAGACAACAATCCCCTTCCAACTCGGAAAGATCGAAGGACAGGTTACCTTTTTGAGTTCTCGACTATCCGAAGCAGAAGCTAAGGATATCAAACAAGTCTTGAAGAAATACTCGGATCTATTTGCATGGACGACGGTGGATATGCCGGGCATTGATCCAGGTTTTCATTGCCATCGTCTCTCAGTATGCCACGACGCCAAGCCCGTCGCCCAAAAGAAAAGAAAGATGGGTGGAGAAAGAGCTCAAGCAATCAAGGAGGAAACCGCCAAGTTGCTCCAGGCGAGATTCATCAGAGAAGTGAAGTATTCCACTTGGTTAGCCAACGTAGTAATGGTCAAAAAGGCCAATGGGAAATGGCGAATGTGTACAGGCTACACGGATCTGAACAAGGCATGCCCCAAAGACGCCTATCCCCTACCTCACATTGATGCATTGGTGGACGGCGCAGCCGGCCATCACAGATTAAGTTTCTTGGATGCTTACTCGGGGTACAACCAAATACCCATGTACCCGCCGGACGAGGAAAAAACAGCATTTATCACCGATTCGACAAACTTCTGCTACAAGGTAATGCCTTTCGGTTTAAGAAACGCCGGTGCCACATACCAGAGACTCATGGACAAAATCTTCCGCCACTAGATAGGAACATGTCTGGAAGTGTACGTGGATGACATGGTCATCAAGTCCACTTCAGCCGGTGATCATTTGAAAGATCTAGTCACGATTTTTGAAGAAGTGAGGCGGCACCGTATGCGATTGAACCCTGCAAAGTGCACCTTTGGGGTGGCCGGAGGAAAATTCTTAGGTTTCATGTTGTCCAAAAGGGGAATAGAAGCCAACCCCGATAAGTGCCAGGCAATCATCAACATGCAAAGCCCTCGCAACATAAAGGAGGTACAGCGCTTGGCCGGACGGATAGCCTCTCTAGCTCGCTTTCTTCCCTGCATGGCCGAAAAGTCAAGACCTATAATGTCCCTATTAAAGAAAGCTAACAAGTTTCAGTGGAACGAGGAATGCGAGACAGCTTTCCAGAACTTCAAGGCAATGCTAATAGCTCCACCGTTACTAAATAAACCGGACCCTTGCTTGGACATGATAATCTACATATCAGTATCGGACAAAGCCATCAGCACTGTCTTGGTCCAAGAAAAAACGGAGCAAATGCCAGTGTATTTCATCAGCCGAGCCCTGCAAGACGCCGAAACCAGGTACCAACACTTAGAAAAGACGGTCTTGGCCCTTGTACATACTGCCAGGCGCCTTCGACACTACTTTTAGAGTCATCGGGTGCTCGTTCGAACAGATACGCCGGTGACTAAGGTCCTGCGAAGGCCAGAATTGGCAGGACGAATGGTCGCTTGGTCCATAGAATTGTCCCAGTTTGATATTCGCTTCGAACCTAGGGGACCCATCAAGGCACAGAGCTTGGCTGATTTCTTGAATGAGTTTACCCCCAAAGAAATCCCCAATTCTCGCCTCTGGACCCTACATGTGGACGGATCATCGAACCAACAAGGCAGTGGTGCCGGCATCATTTTAGAAGGTCCTGATCAAGTGGTGATTGAACAGTCACTCCGTTTTGGTTTCAAGGCATCCAATAATCAAGCCGAATATGAGGCCCTTCTGGCAGGCCTAAGGTTGGCAAAGGACTTAGGCATCCCCAGAGTACAGTGTTGGAGTGACTCGAAAGTGGTAACAGAGCAGGTCAACGGCACCTTCCAAATCAAAGAACCAACACTTTTGTTATATTTTCACGCGTTTAATAAGCTGAAAGCAGATTTCGAAGATGTCCAGATCAAACATACGCCTCGAGAACTCAACACGAGAGCCGACCAGTTGGCCAGGCTAGCCAGCAGCAAGAAAGTTAGCCATTTGCGCAGCATGATACAGCAAGAGTTGCCCAAGCCAAGTATCACGCAAGCGGAGTGTCTGCAAGTTCAACAAGAAACGCCCAATTGGATGACCGGGATAATAGAATATCTAGTAAACGGGTCTCTGCCCATCGATCCATTGGAAGCGAAAAAGGTGAAGGTCGTCGCCGCTCGATACACTCTAATCGCCGGAGAATTGTACAAAAGGGGGCTCTCGTCACCATTGCTGAAATGTTTGGCACCAGACCAAACACACTATGTAATCCGGGAAATCCACGAAGGCATATGTGGAACCCATTCGGGAAGCCGAACCCTAGCAGCCAAAGTCGTCCGAGCAGGATATTATTGGCCGACTCTAGTGGCGGATTGCTCAAAGTTCGTCCAACAGTGTAGGCCATGCCAACAACACGGACCCTTGACGCATCAACCACCCGAAGAGTTACACTCCATCGCCACCCCCTGGCCATTTTCTGTATGGGGCATGGACATTTTGGGACCTTTTCCACCAGCGAAAGGCCAAGTCAAGTTTCTTCTCGTGGCCGTTGACCACTTCACCAAATGGATTGAGGCGGAAGCAATAGCGACCATCACGGCTAATAATGTTCAAAAATTCTTCTGGAAGAACATCATTACTCGTTTTGGAATCCCATACGCCCTAATCACGGATAATGGTCTGCAATTCACTGACCGCCGTTTCAACGAGTTTCTGACGGGGCTAGGTATCAAACACAAAATGACCTCAGTGGAGCACCCCCAGTCAAATGGGCAAGCCGAAGCAGCAAACAAGGTTATCCTTAAAGAACTAAAACGACGCCTCGGACAAGTCAAGGGAGCGTGGCCCGAGCATTTACCAGAAATCTTATGGGCTTACCGGTGTACTCCACAAAGCTCGACTAGGGAGACCACTTTTCGACTGACATACGGCACGGATGCCATGATACCGGTAGAGGTAGGAGAACCATCATTGAGGCGAACAATGTTCAACGACCAGACCAATAGGGAAGCACTGAACGTGGAACTCGACTTAGTGGAGGAAGCACGCGATCAAGCCATCATCAACATGGAAGCCTGTCGAACCAGGTTGTCCAGAAAACATCAGACCAAGGACAAACCACGTGAATTTCAAACCGGCGACTTAGTCTGGCGGGCCACAGGAGAAGCGCGAAGAAACAAAGCTCAGGGAAAGTTGGCACCGAATTGGGATGGCCCATATCGTATAATGCACAACTTGCAGAATGGAGCATACAAGTTAGAAGAACTATCAGGAAAGGCCATTCCACGAACATGGAATGCGACACACTTAAAGCATTATTTTAGTTGAAACCTAATGTATTTGTTTTGGTGCACTCTTTTCCTTCTCCCGGGTTTTTTCCTCTTAAAAGAATGTGAAAAGAGGTTTTCCTGAGAGAAGGTTTTTAATGAGGCACCCCATCAATGAATCAAACCCCTTATTTTTTAGGCATCTTTGTTCAATTTGATCTCAAGTCTTCATACTCCCTCCCGAGACTCTTCTCGGCCAAGGTTGAGCAAAGCCTCCCTCCCGAGACTCTTCTCGGCCACGGTTGAGCATAACTTCCCTCCCGAGATCTCTCTCGGCCAAGATTGATTAACAGATTCCCTCCCGAGACCTCTCTCGGCCAAGGATGAACGCAAAGCCTCCCTCCCGAGACTCTTCTCGGCCAAGGTTGAGCATAACTTCCCTCCCGAGACCTCTCTCGGCCAAGGTTGATTAACAGATTTCCTCCCGAGACCTCTTTCGGCCAAGGATGAACGCAAAGCCTCCCTCCCGAGACTCCTCTCGGCCAAGGTTGAGCATAACTTCCCTCCCGAGACCTCTCTCGGCCAAGGATGAACGTAAAGTCCCCCTCCCGAGATCCCGCTCGGCCAAGGTTGAGCATAACTTCCCTCCCGAGACTCCTCTCGGCCAAGGTTGAGCATAACTTCCCTCCCGAGACTCCTCTCGGCCAAGGTTGAGCATAACTTCCCTCCCGAACTACCTTGTTCGGCCAAGGATGAACACTTGTTCCCTCCCGAGTTCCCTAACTCGGTCAAGAATGAAATAGCATTCCCTCCCGAACTACCATAGTCGGTTACGGATGGACACTTGTTCCCTCCCGAGTACCCCAACTCGGTCAAGGATGAAATAGCGTTCCCTCCCAAACTACCTTGTTTGGTCATGGATGAACAGGAGTTCCCTCCCGAACTATCTCGTTCGGTCAAAGATGCATAAAGAACCCTTAGCCGAGTACTCTAACTCGGCCAAGGATGAGTGATTGATTTCATTCGACTAAGGTCGAAACACGCATTTCCTCCCGAACCACCTGGGTTGGCCAACGATGAAATGAAAGCTTCCCAACTGCCCCGTTAGAACACAAATAAATTAAGTACAAGAGCCGAGTCGAAAGTTCTAGTTACTAAGACAAGTAAATAGCAAAGAAATTCATTAAGGGCTCTTTGGCCTAGGCGGCTCTAATGGCCGAAGGGTACAATCATTACACGGCCCAAATGGTCGGCACAAATCAAAAACAGCAAAAAGTATACCCTAATCTTTACATCTCAAACAAAATAGATGCATACTCAAAAAGCAAAAAGGTCGGGATGTCTTTCAGTCGGCGTTGCCGGTTTGCTCGGTCTCTTCATCGTCGTTCAAGGTAGTACCGGGATCTTCTGGAGCCGCGGACTGGGGAGGAGCAGCTTGATCAGGCTCGGCATCTGGATCGGCCTCGACATAGTCCATGAACACTCCTTGGAAGAAGTCCTTGCTCAGTGCGAAGGAGAAATCCGGAGGAAAAGCACCGAAATGAGTAGCCTGACGAGCACAATGCCAAAACCCCTCCTCATGCTCCTTAACAATCTTGCTCTCCACATCGGCCCGAAACGACGCCATGGCCGCCTCGGCTTCGACCTTATTTTGTTGTTCCCGAGCCGTCAGCACTTCCAATTCACGGACTCTCTGCCGCTCGGCATCCTCCGCAGCAAGCGCTCGGCCCTCCATCTCCGAGTAGGCTTCCTTCAACCGGGACACCTCGGCCTCCAATGACAACTTCTCGGTAGAAGTTACCTCGTGCGCCTCAATGGACTGATTAAGGGTCGACTTGGTCTCCTCCAAGTTTTTCTTCAACAAATGTACATCGGCCATAGGCTCTAAGGCCAACTTCCGAAGTATCGCCGTCGCCCGAACCTGCAACTCACAAGCCATCGCCCATTGGGCCGACGGGGTTGCCGAATCAAGCATTCGGTGGCCTTGGTCCGACAACAAGTCCGACGACATCATTCGAGCCGGTCGCACCTCCTCGGACAGAAAATCTTTGGCCACTATGGCCGACGGGATGGCCAGGTCAGTTCAAGGGCTGTCCCCCCGTCGCTGTTTCGGCCGATTGGAATCCCCAGCAGAAGGGTCGGCCTTTCTTTTTCCCTTATCTTTTTTCTTCTTCCCCTGCGGATTCGGCAGCGCAATCACAGGAGGGGGCGGGGGCGGAGCGGCCATGGTCACTGGTCGTTGATCTATTGCCACACTCCTATGGTCTTCGGCGGACGAACCGGCAGGGGCACGATTCCTCATGAGTTGCCGATACGAAACGCCGGCACCTTGTTGAGCCATCCAACCGGCAAAAGCACAAAAGTCACAAATCAACTTAACAAGACCAAAAGAACAAGACAATTAATACATACCCTCCAATTCGAACCGAGGCCGAGGCGACTTCAGCAACAGCACCAAAAACCGGGCCGGGATCCCCTGAGGCAATCCATTCAAAACGTTTGCGGCCGACACCTCGGCCTCGGTCAACATCTCCAACGGAAACTCGTCATATTTCTGAGGCTGCGTAGTCCAATACAAAGGAAACAGAGGATTTCGCTCGGCATCATAGAAATGGTTCCGGCCGGCAACCGGGTCTATCATTACTTTAACAAACCCTGACTTAAATCCTTTAAAAGAGGAAGTATACGGCCTCATGAGTGGCCGGTCGGCGTGCCGAATTAAAGACAACCATTTCACAAATTTATTTGACGGGCGAGTACAGAAATAGTGCAAAAATAAACCTACGCTAGGCTCTACATAATGGTATCTACAAAGCACCCGAAATGCTTGCATATACGCCCACCCATTCGGATGCAACTGGGTCGGCGCGACATTCAAAAACCTAAGTACCCCCATTTGAAATTCGTCCAAAGGGAGTGACACCCCAAGTTCCCGGAAAAGACACTCGTACATATAAAAATAATCAACCTGACCCTCTTGCTTCGCAAGGAATACAAGGTCTAACTCCCCAGGGCCTTCAGCCCGGCACCGGCGTAACTTAACCGGATAAGGCTCCACATCTTCCCACCGAGCCAATGTGCACACTCCGACAAGGTGCTCCACGGTACTCCTCGCATGGAAACGAGAAAAGTAGGCGGCCACTTCACCGTCCACCCACTCATAGCCGGGCACTTCACAAGGGGGGAACTTTTGCCTATAGTCCTCACGGCCCATCTCCGCATCCGGTATGTCCGAACCGGATGAACTATCTGACTCCCCACTATTATTACTAAGCCCCAATTGGGGAGAACTCCCCGCCTCGACTTCTGCATTAAAGGCCAACATCTCGGCCTCAACATCGACTGACAATACCCTAGAGTTCGAAGACGACCCAGATGACAAATCAATCGGCTCGGTTGCCATTAAAAAGAAACTAAAATCTACCTTTTCAATGACGTGCTCGGGAGACAGGACGATGAGGGCGTCGGGGCAGAGGAATTGAAAACAAATGGCACGCCCAAAAACTAGCCATACTACCATATATATAGGCAAATCCCCCGGACAACCAAGAGTCACCAATTAATGCTCTTTTAAGTGAAGCGACGCCAGCTAAGGGCTCGAAACCCAAGGGCGGCTGCGCATGCAAAGGTCCTTTTCACCCAAGCGTTACAACTCCCGAGACGAGTACGGAAGCCCACGATGCCACTAAATGTCTTTAAACCCCTTCGTCTTTCCTCCTCGAGCTTGGGGGGGCAGTGTACTAGTAGCCACCTTATAGGCAAGCCGAATACCCCTTCGGCATCAGGGCAAGCCGAATACCTCTTCGGCATCAGAGCAGGCCGAACACCCCTTTGGCCTCAAAGCAGATTAAATACTCCCTTGCCCTCAACTTTGGCCAAACACCCCTTTGGCCGAAGCAAGCCGAGTACCCCTTCGGCGTCAGGGCAGGCCGAACACCTCTTTGGCATCAGAGCAGGCCGAACACTCCTTCGGCCTCAGGACAGGCCGGACACCCCTTCGGCCTCAAGGCAGACCGAACTGTCTCAAGACAAGCCAAATACCCCTTCAGCCTCGAGATAGACCGAATACCTTCTAGAAAGGACGTATACCCCCTTCGGCTTTGATCAAAAACTTGTTGAGATTTCCGTTGAAACACTTTTGTTAATATTTGTAAATTCGTTTAATTCTATCAACGGTCTCAAACACGGCAAGTATACCGGTCGTTCAAGTAGTAAAAATATCGTATCCACAGGGATTAGAAGGTAAAATAAGCATTTAATGACTATTCGTGACTAAAGAATGATTCCAAATTGTAGTTCGTCATGTATATGAATCGAAGAGCATGACTACTGGAATGAAAGCTATAAATAAATAATGGTTTGTGAGTGGAAAAGGGTAGAAATGGTAATGGTTTTGTGAGGTTGTGGGGTCAGATTTCACCAAACGTTACACTAATGAGTCCTTAATCTCTTGTTAAATTCATTGCTTAGTCAACCCAAGAGTTACTCAAACCTAATCCCTTAGAAAAAGAGCCTAGATGCGGATATTGAATATCAATCCCTTGAGTACCCAATATCTACACCCGCATTACGGGCTAGGGTTTAAGACTACTAATGGGTCAAACTCTATCCCTAGATACAATCACCACTAGGCATATGTTTCAGAACTAGTTTCAAAGGTTATTTTCCAATACCCATGGAACCTTAAATCGTGCAAATGGTGATCAATCCAAAGCAAGCATTAAGAATAGAAACATAAACAACAATGAATGAAACAACATGTATATATATCATAAAAACCAGAAGGATTACAATAGTATTCGTTGGTTACATCTAACCCCACAAAAAATGGGTGAAACCACTCAACAAAGAGGGTAAATACAAAATAGAGATGAAGGGAGAAATGAAGAACCGAAGGAAAGACCCACACACGAACGGCTTCAAGCTCCGAGAATCCCTTCCACAGCTCCCAAAACGCGCCCAATGTGTGAATGGGGGTTTCTCCCCCGAAAATGGCTTCAAATACGAGCTTGGGGAGTCAGATTAGGGTTTCGCGCCCGGCGCATAAGTCTTCGTGCCCGGCGCGGGGCCTTCCAGATACTCTCTGCCTTAGGACAAGCCCGGCGCAATTCACATTACGCCCGACTCAATGGCTCCCAGAGGTGAGATACTCTGTTTTGCTCGCCTGGCGCGGATCACCTTGCGCCCGGCGCAGAACCTCTTCTCTGCTCCTTAGCTTCTTAGATTTCCAATCCTAAGAGTCTTCAACCCTCAAGTCTCTAGCTCAATACCTGCACAAAAAATGAGATGTATTAAGGTATTGTTAGCTAAATTTGGGTTAGTTATATCTGCACACAAAATGAACCAAAAAGAGAACAATTATATTGCAATGGTTCAGAGGATGACCGGAATTTGTTTAATAAGTCTCATCCAAAAAGATGTAAAATTGAGACTTAACAACTCCCCTAAACTTAGAACCTTGCTTGTCCTCAAGCAAAAGGTAATTAATCTAGCAGATAACAAGCAATGCAAGTGAGTCAATTTCTACATCCTAGTTCACTTGTATCTTCTTTTCGCAAGCATGAACCTCAGATGAATTTCCAATCACAATTATTGTAATAGAACATGACAAGGTGCAAACAAAGGTTTCAAAAGAGATCAAAGAGCTGAGAGGAGTAATGACTATCTGTGTATGCATCCTCACTAGGAAAATGTTTCTCTCTATGCACACTAGTGTATCAGGGTGAGTGTTTCTCTCTAGTCTACTACTCACGCCACATAATTCAACTTTGCTCTTCGTTTCCAAATGAAACCAGTGGTAAAACAAATGCAGACACTTATCACAAGGTCTTTATTAGGGCAATCTGGGTCAAGCAGGGTCAAGCGGTAGCAGTTTTATGGTTTTTCAAGGATTGAAGGTGCTATAGCTTAAGAGAGCAAATAAGATTTTACAATGATGTCCCTCTCCATACGCCATTACAACAATTTGGCACATGCCCTTTACCTGATCCAAGCCATTAGCCTTTATGAGATGCATATTTACATTTTTGCATCTTAATATTTTTGTTTTTGTTTTGCTTTGTTTTTCTCTTTTTTTTTTATTATTTTTTTTTTTTTTGTTTTGTAATGGCTGACCACATACTTTCTTCTTCCCAAAATTTCCCATTCTTCAACTCCCCCAAACTTATTTGATGTCATCAGTTTTCTCTCTTAACCAAAGCAAGGGTTATGGTTAATTTTTCTATGGTTTGGGATAAGTGGAAGGTGTGGTGTTTAGGCTTATGAAGGTATGGGTCAAGTGAAAAGTGGGGATGGCTTTTTGGCTTAGAAGGTTAACAAAATATGGAAATATAAATGCCTTGATCATATAAATGCACAACATAAGCAAACCACCAGGGAAACTCAAGCAAAGTCTATCATGCAACTTAAGTGTAGTTTACTCATTGGTGTTTGGGCTCAAACCTCACCCGGCTATGCATCCACAAACTATCAAACTCAGCTCAGTTCTATGATCAACATTGAAACCCGTATGCAACTAGTCATGAACTAAAGATCTAATGTGACTTGAAAATGTCTAGGGTACATGCACCATAACATCAAGCAAACTACAATCCAGAATTGACCACAAGCAACGCAAGTATCAACAAGATTAAAACCTGTGCTAAAGCAGAATATTCACAAAAAGAACCAACAGTGTAATCACCAAAAGAGATAGATATAAAAATAGTTAAAATACTGAAAATAAAAGACAGAAAAATAAATTGCAAGAAACAAAGGCAAACTAAGGTGAGCTCCATCTGCTTCCATCTATGGGGTCTGGTCATCATCATCAGCAGCTACTCCACCATCATCACTCCATTAGCATCAGCAGCTCCATTCCCCCAAACTTAGGAGCCTGGTCCCCAGGCCAACCAGTATATGCCTGAAAGTCCTAGTAACCAGAAGTGGTGAAAGAGTATAATCATGAAAGAACATGGTGAGCATAAAAATTAAACACAGTGATGACCATGCAGTTATAACCAAGATGAAGAACATCCTTAGACCAAAATTAAGCACAACAAACAAACACAAAGAAGCACGATTGAAAATAGATAAACATGGGGTATCAGGAGAGTGCGCGCCGGGCGCGACACAGGCGCGCCGGACTTGTTATCAGTAAAAAAAATAATAGAGGTTTCAACTCTGATATCGCGCCGGGCGTGACTGATGTCGCGCTGAGCGCAATTCCAATTGTGCCCGGCGTGGTGGTTCCAGAGACCATAATTCGAGTCTTGCGCTGGGCGCGAGGTAAATCGCGCCGGGCGCGTAACCCTGATATGGTCAGTTTTGCCTAAATTTGCTTTGAAAGGAGGCCTTATAACCACCTGGAAACAGAGTTACCTCATCTCTCACGCTCCAAACAAAATGCACCCTATATTTACTCATTCAAACATGATTCAAACACTTAACAATTAACACAGACAACACATAACACAAACAACATGTAACACAAAACATATATACATATAAACAGAACAAGTCACAAATAGCTATAAATACTAAATCGCCATTCTAATCCCCGGCAACGGCGCCAAAAACTTGTTGAGATTTCCGTTGAAACACTTTTGTTAATATTTGTAAATTCGTTTAATTCTATCAACGGTCTCAAACACGGCAAGTATACCGGCCGTTCAAGTAGTAAAAATATCGTATCCACAGGGATTAGAAGGTAAAATAAGCATTTAATGACTATTCGTGACTAAAGAATGATTCCAAATTGTAGTTCGTCATGTATATGAATCGAAGAGCATGACTACTGGAATGAAAGCTATAAATAAATAATGGTTTGTGAGTGGAAAAGGGTAGAAATGGTAATGGTTTTGTGAGGTTGTGGGGTCAGATTTCACCAAACGTTACACTAATGAGTCCTTAATCTCTTGTTAAATTCATTGCTTAGTCAACCCAAGAGTTACTCAAACCTAATCCCTTAGAAAAAGAGCCTAGATGCGGATATTGAATATCAATCCCTTGAGTACCCAATATCTACACCCGCATTACGGGCTAGGGTTTAAGACTACTAATGGGTCAAGCTCTATCCCTAGATACAATCACCACTAGGCATATGTTTCAGAACTAGTTTCAAAGGTTATTTTCCAATACCCATGGAACCTTAAATCGTGCAAATGGTGATCAATCCAAAGCAAGCATTAAGAATAGAAACATAAACAACAATGAATGAAACAACATGTATATATATCATAAAAACCAGAAGGATTACAATAGTATTCGTTGGTTACATCTAACCCCACAAAAAATGGGTGAAACCACTCAACAAAGAGGGTAAATACAAAATAGAGATGAAGGGAGAAATGAAGAACCGAAGGAAAGACCCACACACGAACGGCTTCAAGCTCCGAGAATCCCTTCCACAGCTCCCAAAACGCGCCCAATGTGTGAATGGGGGTTTCTCCCCCGAAAATGGCTTCAAATACGAGCTTGGGGAGTCAGATTAGGGTTTCGCGCCCGGCGCATAAGTCTTCGTGCCCGGCGCGGGGCCTTCCAGATACTCTCTGCCTTAGGACAAGCCCGGCGCAATTCACATTACGCCCGGCTCAATGGCTCCCAGAGGTGAGATACTCTGTTTTGCTCGCCTGGCGCGGATCACCTTGCGCCCGGCGCAGAACCTCTTCTCTGCTCCTTAGCTTCTTAGATTTCCAATCCTAAGAGTCTTCAACCCTCAAGTCTCTAGCTCAATACCTGCACAAAAAATGAGATGTATTAAGGTATTGTTAGCTAAATTTGGGTTAGTTATATCTGCACACAAAATGAACCAAAAAGAGAACAATTATATTGCAATGGTTCAGAGGATGACCGGAATTTGTTTAATAAGTCTCATCCAAAAAGATGTAAAATTGAGACTTAACAGCAGGCCGAGCACCCTTTCGGCCTCAAGCTTGGACGAAGACCCAGAAGAAAGTCAACTCATGAAAGACATATAGATTAGGACCTCTATTACACAATGAGTACGCACCTAATTAGGAGAGATTAAGCATAAACAACCTATTACCCATTCTCGAGGCAGAAGGCCCACCAGGCCCAAACATGTCACTATAAATATACAGGTGATGTGACATGAATGAGGTACGTTACTATTCCCACTGGTGCATTTATTGCTCTGAACCGAACACTGACTTGATCGTCGGAGTGCCTTTGCAGGTACCCTCCCCCTCCAATCGGAACTAGTGTTCGGTCGGCACGGAAGATTCAGAAGGACTTGGAGTCAGCTAGGAAGGATTAAGGAGAAAAGTGTTCTTACACAGGAACAGTAGAATTGTAATTCTGGTTGAATTTTGGGGTTGGATGTGTGTTGTTTTCAATGAATATGTGGCTGTAATGATGAATGGGGATGAAAATCTTGAAGTTGTGAGTTTGGTGTCATGTGAGTATTGAGAATAATTTGGTAAATCTTGTTTTATAATGGTTGCACATGGATTTTATTTTTATATTTGAGTTGCTTGAAATATGTATCTATAGATTAGTGCATTGCATGCTTAAATTGTTTGAGTTTTAGGTGGCCTTGAGCCAATTTGTGATTCTGCCAAGTGCAAAAATCACTATCATGTTGGACACAACTTCAAGGCGTCGAACATGATACACGGTAGAGACTTTTTGCCTCATTGATGTCAAGAGTAAGATTGGTGACGTCGAGCTTGAGTAAAGGAAAACCCTCTAACTTGGTCATGTTGAACATGGGTTAATGACATCAAGCATGGATGAGAGAGAAAAACCTCTGACTTAGTGACACTAAGCCTAAGTTGAGTGGTGCCAAACATGATCAAGACAAAAGTTCTTTGCCTAAACAATGTCGGGTACCAGTTCGGTGACGTTGGGTGTGAGTCAAGTGGATGCTTTCTGCCTAAAATGAGGTCAGGTGTGAGATTTGGCCACGCCAAGTGTGGAGCATCAAAGGCTTCATGCCTAAAATGATTTTATATGTTGATGTATGATTTTGAGTTTTTATATATTGTTTTAGAATAATGTGTATAAATGAATAAATGATTAAAAATGGTGAGTTGAGTTGTATTTAGGAATAGAGAAAATGTTGTTTAAAAGTTGGATATTCCATTGTGAATATATTGTTGTGGTGTTCTACGAGCTTAATTTGTTGAAAAATCCTTCTTGGGGAGTGGGCCTTCAAAGTGGATAGTTGAGTCTTTTCTAGGATCTTAGTTGATATGGTATATGGGTAAGGTTAATGCATACTATTTATAAGTGATCACAGTATAAGGGTTAAATTGAGCTATACTGATTTTAAAGTGACTAATGGTGATTCGTACATGGGTCAAGTCAAGCCATACACATATAAAGTGGGCAATTTAGAGTAAGTTACAAGGTCGGAGGTTAAAATCTCTAAGTAGTGGAAGGGACATAGTATTTGAAGGGTAGTCAGTAGGTTAATCCCATAAGTGGTTTAGTTATGCAAACTAATATCGTGGTATGCTCACATCCAAATTGTCCTACCTGACTGAAATGCTAGACTTTTATAGTTTAAGTGACGAAATTCAAGAAATCACGTTTTTGATTCGGTAAGGTCAAACACTTAGATTGCTCACTTGTACTGTAAGAGATCTTTTAGTTGAAATGCATAATGACACATGCAATTATTGTATTGTGCGTATGTTGTTGAGATATTTGATGATGTTGTACATATGTTATGTTGTTTTGTTGGTGAGTATAATGTTATTGTGTTGTTCAAGTTGAATGGTGTGTTGAGCACATGATATGTTGATGCATTTTGTTGTTCACATGATATGTTAACTCATTGATGATTGGTCCAGTTGTGTGAGAAGTTGAACATGTTGAAACGTTGTGAAGTTAAATTGTTGTTCAATGTTGGTTGTATATTTGTTAAGTTGATTAATTTTTTATTCTTTTGAATATTACTTTGTTCATGCATGTTTTTTTGTGGTTGGACTACGATAATCATACTTAACATGAGAGCAAAGTAAGGTTAGTTAGAGGAGGAGTTTCAGTTAGGAGTCATGTTGGAAGGCGGTGTTGTTTTGTAATACCATGGTGTGGTGTTATTTTGTAGTCGTTACTTGACTGACAAATAGGATTTTTGTACTTTCAATTCACTTTGGATTATTGTATGTATACATGTACATGATATGTCGTAGTTCTATTGAGAGACAATTTTATTACCAATTGATTTTTATATTCTTATACATATATTATTATTTGTATTTTCAAGAATTATCTGCATGTTAATTTTAAGTAGTTGTAATTATATTTTTTTTGTTGTTAACTGTCAAATTATTAAGTGTAAAGATTATGATGAGTTATTATATAAACAATCAATTAACCACGTCAAATGATTAACTAGCAGATAATAAAGTGTGTAATTTTTTTTAAACTAAGTGACAAGGTGTAAAAAGAAAAACGAGACATGTTTTGACTTTTTTTTAAATATATTATTTTTTTAATTATTTATTTAAATAATCTTATCACATGTTTCTCAATAGTATTTTTTTAAAATACTATTGAGAAATCGATTACTAGATAACTGATTTCTCACCTAAACCACAAAATGAATCATTTAAGTAAATAAAAATTGGCCCAAGTTATTTAAATAAACAATTAAAAAAACAATATATTTATAAAAAAAGTCGACGAGTTTCACTAACTACACAATATATATTTTAATCTTTATAATTTCATGTATTTATTTTTCATAATTCTTATAACAATAGATAAAATGCACTAAAAAAATAATTATATGTATAGGAGTTAAAATGGGAAATTTTTAATTTAAAAGATTAAAAGATAAAATTTTAAAAATTATAAAAACTAAAAGTAATTAAACCTTCAAAAAATATTTTTTAAAAATTAAATAAGAAAAATTTTAATATATAGAAACTATATTTTTTTCACTTTTAGTTAAATTTTTTTTTTTCTTCTGAATTTTTGTTAGATATGTAGTAGTGTATTTCAGTTTAGGTTTCTAGCTCCTTTGCAATAAATAAATAACATTAAATTAAGATTTTATATAAAGTATTCGAATTCCTCACTATCATACTGATAATATATAGCAAGTTGGTTCACAAGCAATATAAAACTAGATATATTAGTCAAAGGCCCATAATTAATTTATCCCTCGCATTCTAAATATAAATAAAATAAAATAAGAATTTACGTTAATCATGAAAGTTAAATAATATTATTTAATTGCATTAATTTCATTTAAAAAATAATATAATTTTCTAAATTACTCTCTTTTTAAAAGTCGATATTAAAAATAAAAACGTAATTAAACGTCTCATTAAATGAAAGAGTATTTAAAAAAAATAATAGTATTAAATAGAATAAATTAATTAAAATTTATTAATATTTAACATCACCCGTAAAAAAAAAAAATTCTCTAAGAATCGGAGTAGTACCTTATATTGTACACATTATTTACCTAAAAAATCATTTAATATCCATTCAATACAACATAATTAATATACACGTTTAATATCCATTCAAAACAAATATAATTATTATGGACAGCATAATTTTTTTTTATATAGTTTTAATAGGATTATATTTTCAGCGACTTAAATAATCATCAACTACTTAATATACACGTTTAATAATTGTTTTTGGTTAAAATGTATTCTCAGTACAAGAAAACATAACTTTCTATTTTGTTTTTTAAGAACATATTAATTTTGGTTTATACAAATTTTATGCTTTTACAAATAATCCTTATCACTGTTTAATAATAATTAATCATGTCATATGTGTTTTTATGTAAAACAATTAAATGCATAACATATTATTACTTAGTGTTGATGGAGATTATTTGAAATAATAAAATTTGAGAAAATTAAAATCCATAAAAAATAAAGTTTAAAATTAAATAAGATCATATTTATAACAATTATATATATGGTTAAACATTTTTCATTTTTTACTCCCAAAAATTATGTTTAAAGTATAACGATTGATCACCAACACGGACGGTGTGTTTTAATATATTATTGTTGCGTGCCAACTTGTCATGACTTTTTTGATTTTAAGATACGTGGATAGTACTTTTTTAACTTAGGAAAATGATTTTATAATTATTATATAAGCATTTATTTTTGTTTGTTGCAATTGTAATATGTATGGTAATGGTGACCCTAGATTGGCAAGAGAAGTCGAGTATTTTGGCTACAAATTTAACCTTTGACGAGACAAAAACAATCCTTACCAAAAACATGATGACATACATTACAAACCACCAAATATCATTGAATAGAGTATGATAATTTTTAGTTAATTTTTCCTTGTTTATCATTATGGTGCATTTGTATTACTCATATTTTCTAGTATATAATAGGAACAAAGAAATTTTAACATAAACTCTTCTCCTAATAAGGACCACTCCAGTGGCTTAGATAATTTGTATTAACTTTTTATTTAATAACAACAAAAGTGGTATTAAAATTTATAAATATGGAGATTATGAGAGTTTTAAATGATCTTTGGAACAACAAATATTTTAGTGAGTAGCTAAAAGATTCTTTAGAATGGTGAAGAAAATAAAACTAGTGAAAAGGGGAAAAGGCTAAGCGTTGACGCAATGCTCCGTTAATTTTCCTAAACTTCTCCTATCCCCAGATTTCAAACAAAAAGGGCATGCGTCACATAACACAAGGAATACTTGTGCATTTCTTTTTAAGTTTCTCAAAATATCATTTACTCAAGAGATAAAGACTAGGTTTTGAGACAAAAAAGTTATGTTTTTTATTTATTTATTTATTTATTATTTTATACAGACAAGATTCAACTTTCGAAGTCCAAATTAAATTTGCATGCTTACACTTTTTTAATTTATTTTCATATGTATTAAACAAAATAAAATTCAAAATTAGTATTAATTACGATAAAATTTAATGTAATCCATCATCCACCTCAACTATTTTTCCTTGGATTAAGTTTGAAATTCATATTATTGTGGTATATTCTTCGCAATGTAATGCTACCTTCTCAACAATCTCTTTGCCTTCTAATCACTCTCCTCTCTTTATTGTTAGTCAAATTATGTTCTCCTTTTCAACTTATATATAAAGAGAAAAAAAACCAAATTTTTGGACTTAAATATGTAAATTTCTACTAATTTAACTCTATTTAATTATTTTAATCCAAAAATACTCATAAAACAATAAATAAGAATACTATTTATAATAAATGTGATTAAAAATATTTTAACAAATATAATATATATATATATATATATATATATATATATATATTTATATTAAATCATGAAAATTAAATATATTTAATCATAGTGATGGTGTTAATTAAAGAAAAATTTCTCATATATATCCAAATTCACAACCATGTGATATTGGAAGGTAGAGGTATAGGTAGCGTTTATTGATGTGCATAGTTGTTAGTATAACATTCCTTTTTCCCTACTCACACCCATCATCCATCCCTTCCTCAACCTTTCCAACTCACTTTTTAACATTCCTTCATCCTCTCCACTTTAAATTATAGAACCATTTTCATCAAATGTACCTTGAAGAATAAAAAGTATTTTCGTTACTTACACAATTATCCATTTCCTTATTTAGTTACTTTTTGGTAACATTTTTCCCTAAATAATCAGTAGTAGTTTAAATTAGTTTTACTCCTCTTTTTTATTAGACCCAAAAAATGAAAAAACAAAAAAAGTGTTAGGTCAATAAACATTGACTATTGATGGTCCTTGGTCTAGTTAATAAACTTCTATTTTTTCATGGTCTTTGAAATTTGGAATCAAACGAAGTCCTCTTCAGAATCTGATTCATTCATTGACCAGAGTTTTCACCTTCAAAATCATGTAAGCTGTTTCGAAAGCTCCATACATGTGTGTGGAACCAGTTTCTTCCGTCTCAAAAACATCATTAGAAAAATGAAACGTCTCAAAAACGTAATTTATCTTTTCTTATTCTCTCTCAGCAATAACATGGAGGATGTGTTTTTGGATTCACATTTGAACATAATTTTTCAATTGACCATCATGTTAATTTCAAGTTTTAAATTAAATTCCCATGGAAGTTACTAGAAGCTTCTTTTGCATTAAAACCAACTTGGTGAGTGAATTGGTGGGCCTTAAGAATGGGCCTGGGCCTGGGCCCATGTTGTTTAGAGAGAAAGAGAAGAATAAGCTATAGGAGTATCCAACGCGGCATTGACATGTAATGCGAGACACACAGGAGCGTTGATAGGGTTGTCCTCAGGTGAACCCTTCTCTTGTGTTCTGAATGAATCTGCACGGACACACCAAAATTTAACTTATTTTTCCCAATCACGCTCGCTTCCTACCACAATCCTATTTCCCAGTGAGTTTTTTTTTTCCTTCTTTTTTTTTTTTTTTTTGTACATTCCGATTCACTTTTAGGGTTTTCCCTCTTCCGCTCTCTTAATTGTTTCTTCCGAGGACTCAATGTTTCAATTTCGTTTCAACTCTAGTGTTTAGGGACTTAATTTGCTCAACACGCGTGAATTCCCTTTTCATATGCTCTGTTTCACGTGTGACACAATTTCGAGGGAGCCATTCAGAATTGCAAAATTTTCCATCTTTTTTTGTTTTAGACGTTCGTTGAAATTTGGACTCATTTGCTTGGCTTCCGCTAATTACACACCTTTAGGATGGTACTGTTATGGAGTGCAAAGTTTTACTCTGTTATGAATTTTAAGAATTCTCAATAATGTTTGTTAGCCTGAAGTTTTTTTTTTTTTTCCTTAGAATTTTTTACGAAATGATTTGCCATGCTTGTTAACTCTTGGATGAGTGAGTGGTTCTTACCAATTTATTTATATCTGATAGTCAAAACTGAAAATTCTGGCACTATTCGTGTTTGATTCACAATAAAGCTATGGCAAAGTGGAAATTAAACGGGGAGTAGAATTTCGAATGCTTCTTTTAGTTTTAAAAAGATGATATTGTCAGTCATAATTTTCAAGTTGTTATTCCTTTTTTCTCCATTGTTTGAGCTAGGAGAAGTTATGCAGAACTTTTTCCTGTTACCTTATCCCACTTGATAAGTTTGGCTACATAAATCATTTGATGTCGTCACACGTTAGGCTTTAAGGAAAACCATTTTTTTAACAAATCCATATAACAAATTTTTAAAGAAAATTAAAAGACATCCTCAAGGTTTCTCATGCCATGTTTTTTCGTTTGTGCTTTGTTATTCAATGGAGGTGTAGTTTTTGTTTTTTTATTATTTGCAACAAAAAAAAATTGTTTGAAGTTGACTGAAGTTTGCCATACCATGACATGGTTGTTTGTCATACTTGTGAAAGACATGAATTCTTCCTTCACATTGACTTTGTGAAAAGTCTTTGAATTCAGCTTGGTAACTGCCTAACTGGTAATCCATTTTAACTGTTGTAGTGGAGTGTACTTGTCCTCTATAAATGACTTTGATTTATGCTGTTTTCTTTCACTGATTCTTTGTAATACTTGTTATATACACCATTTTGTACCCATTCTGCTGTTATGCTTTCTTCAAAAATTAAAAAAGAACTATAACTTGGGAATTTTTGAATTAGGACAATAATGTTCTTCTCCTTTTCTGTCATACTCTTTATTTTCAATGAAAGGGTATTTCGTTGATTTTATACACTTCGCTATAGAAAATTACATGGCTCCAAAAATCTTATAGCAGATCTTTTGTTGCTGCAGTGGAGTTTGGGATTGATAGCTCCATTAGTGGTGAGACAGTAACAGTAGGAAATGCTTCTATAGGGCAGATTAATAGCAGCACAGCTGATGAAAACAAAGTGGGATGCAGTTCTTTTAATCCTGCCTATAAACAAGATCATGATGATAATATAACTCAAGATTCTTCTGGAGGGGACACAATCCCATCAGGAATTCCTGCAGTATCAATTGTGTCAGCTGATGAGCCCTATGTGGGTCAGGAGTTTGAATCTGAAGCTGCAGCACATGCATTCTATAATGCATATGCTACACGTGTTGGATTCATCATACGTGTAAGTAAGCTCTCTCGATCAAGGCGTGATGGAACTGCTATTGGACGGGCTCTTGTTTGCAACAGAGAAGGTTATAGAATGCCTGACAAACGTGAAAAGATTGTAAGGCAAAGGGCAGAGACAAGGGTTGGTTGCAGGGCAATGATCTTGGTGAGGAAAGTAAGTTCTGGTAAATGGGTTGTTACAAAGTTTATAAAGGAGCACACACATCCTTTGGCACCTGGAAAAGGTAGAAGGGATTGCATTTATGAGCAATATCCGGTAAGTTAATATTCTTTTCATCACGGAAAGATGGTCTATGTGGTTATGTTTATTCTGTTAATAATTACTTTATGCTTGATAGATAATAATAGTCACTCACTTGGTGCTATTGACTGTCTATCGAGCCCATCACACGAGTTTGAATTTTGCACCTAATAGAGTTTCCCATCTTATACCTCCACGGTCCACACAAATTACCAAAAATTGCTTTGGGGCAAACATTTCCAAATATAAAACTCACTATCCCATAAACAATAAATGTTCCGAGTCAACTGTAGTACCAAAAAGCTAAGAAGGGTCTAGTTTTATTTTTTCTTACAAGATCATTTAGCTACTTTGAGAAAAACATTGTTTTAGATTAATATAGAATTTGAAGGAACACGTCAATAAATTTTTATTAAGATGTTCATCAATCATATTTGTATTGTTATTGTAATACTAATAATAAGTCAAACTTATTTAAAAGAAAGGGAGAGAAGAGAAACAATGAAAGACTTTCTATATGTTTTATATCTGTAGTATTGGTTGCATTTTAGTTGATGAGAGTTTGTGTTTTTTGTTTTTGTTTTTGGGTGAGCCATTTGAGTTTCTGTATTAAGATGCATGGAAAATATTTTTGGCATCATCTTCTGTTTGGCATATATGCTTGTGTTAGTCCATGTGACCTTGTATGTGATGAGTACTTTGAGCAATTTGAAGATCATCCTTGTTGAATTTTCAGTTAATCCTTACACCTTTGTTCTATGCAATTTCCAGAATGAGCATGATAAAATTCGAGAACTATCTCAGCAGTTGGCTTTAGAGAAAAAGCGCTCTGCAACCTATAAAAGGCATCTTGAATTGATATTTGAGCACATTGAGGAACATAATGACAGCCTTTCAAAGAAAATACAGCACATAGTAGACAGTGTGAATGAGATGGAAACCAAGGAACAACAGAGTCACAGATAGATTCAGCTCTTGGTTATATAGTCTTTTCATTCTTTTTCACTGGATGAAACACAGAATCAACTGACCGGGTCAAAAGGTGCTGCTAGAAATATCATGCAATAATATAGTTGCTGACCTAGGTATCTACCTCGTTCCATCCTTAGGTGTCAGGTGAGTTCTATAGTTCAGTTTGTTAAGTTCAATGGAACTCAATAATTCATTGGATTGCTCTATTTAGCTGTAGAAGAAACTAGTTCAGTCAATGTACAGGTAATTTGAGTCCATTCTTCAGAAATTATTACTAACAATATGCGACTCATAACAGGCATTCAAATGCCTTGATAGAATTTAATTGTTCCATTGTTGATGTTGTAAAGTTTGATCCATGGCTGTGTTCTTTGTATAGCATTTGAATAATATTGGGAATGCACAGTCCGGATGTTCATATTATTTTCATTATGCAAACTTCCATTAATGAATTGACTTTATTGGCCGCATACGCATTTAATTACTATCTAACGACAATTTTTCTGTAATTAAAGGTGTTCACGAGAATGGTTGAATCGGTCACTTTTTTGGGGACAACAGTTGAGTCGAGTTTAACCTGGCTTGTAGTTGAACCAAATTTATATCCATTTTGTATGGATATACTTTTCTTAAAAGTATTTTTAGAAAAGATAGGAAGAAAAATAAAATAATTTTTTTCGCCAAACTAGTTACAAATAAGATTTTAGAAAGTTAATTAGAAAATTTTTACAAATTAATTTATACATAAATTAATTTTTATTTATGAAAAATTTTATTTTATTTTTTCTTCTTATTTATCCTCTTAAAAGTGTGTTTAGAGACACGATTACTATCTACACCGTTTCAGCTGCCCCATGCACCCATCATATTTAAAAATATATATAAATTATCCTTTCATCTTCCTCACATATTCTTTCCACACACTTCATTTATAGTCTTCAAAACACATTCTGAAAGTTATTTTTATTTCTCCGGAACACATTCCGGGTAGTTTTTATCTCTGAAATTCATATTCCAGTTTAACTGGACCAATTGTTTTGGAAATGAACACCCGACCCAATCATGAACAAATTACTTGCGTTATTGGATAAGATATTTTAGACAAAAAAAATGAGTTTTGGTTTTGCGTGACTAAATAACAATACAGAGTTAAAATCAAGGTATATTTTAAATATATATTTTGAGAAAACAACATTTAATCCATTATAATCAATCTCTATCTTTATATATTAAAGGCAAGTTAAACTGTTTTTAGAGGTTTTTTTCAACGATAGTGTTAGTACAAATTTTTTTAAATTTTTTTATCTAATTCGTTTCTTATTTATTATAATTATATATAAATTAAATACTAATATTTTAAAATGATTATCAATAAATAAAAATAATTTTTTATAATATAATTATTTATCATAAATCTAAAATATAATTTATACCTATAAAGATATCTATTTATATAATTTTTAAATATAATTTATATATTTAAATATAATATGTATATAATTTATTATAAATTTTAATTACATATAATAAATATACATATGCATTGTACAAACTAAAATACTAGTGTTGTGTAAAATGTTAATAAGTAAAAGATCCCAAATTATTTATAACTAAATAATATTTTAGCATATACAATGTATATGTATATTTATTATATATAATTAAAATTTATAATCAATTATATATATAAATAAATATTTTGTTAGCATATATAAATTATATACATAAATATTTCTAAACATATATTATATTTTAGATTTATGATAGATAATTTGTTAGGGGTGTAAGCGGGTACGAGTAACTCATGAATTCAAGCTGATCCAAACCAATCCATTGAGTTCGGATCAAGTTTTTTTAATGTTCGGGTCAGATCGAACTCAATCTGACCAAAATTCGACACTGTATGGATCGAATAACAGATTTTGTATTTTTAATCCATTACCTGACCCAATCCAGTCATATATAATAATAATAATAATAATAATAATAATAATATTATTATTATTATTATTATTATTATTATTATTATTATTATTATTTGAATGATCATTTGTTTAGAATACTCACTATCACTCTTATTTAGTAACGAGTATTGTGTTTTAAGTTAGTAAAATTGTAACAATATAATATATCATTGTTTGCTTTATAGGATGATAATGTCGTTTGTGGTTGAGTTGGATTAGATTGAGTTTTTTTTTTTTTTAAATTTGTACAAGTCCAACTCAACCTAACCCGTTAATATTTGGATCGGGAACCCGTCGGATAATAGCTTCATCCAAACCCAATGTAATCTACCTATTAGTGTTTCTATAGAAAATTTATGAAATATTATGTTATATAATCTACCTATTAGTATTTTTATTAGTGAAAACATTATATTAAATCAGCAGATTTTATATAATTGCTTCAATATGTCATTTTTAAATATATTATTCATGACTTGGAAAACTAAAATAAGATTTTTAAAAATTATATGTACTAAAAATATTAACTTCATATTTAAGGAAATAAAAACAAGTTTTAAGATACCGTACTGTGTCTGAATATACATTTGTAAACTTGATTTTGAATGAAAGTCATTTTATACAACTCATTTTAAGTAAATGTAAGTTTAAAGTAATATATATATATATATATATATATATATATATATATATATATATATATATATATATATATATATTGGATAACTAATATTAGAAAATTGAGTAAATTACAATGACATTTCTTGAAGTTTCAGGAAATTAGAGAGGATAATGTTATGTCTAAGATGTGGTAGTATAATATTTTTCAAATAATTAAAGAGAATTATTGTAGGGATAGAAAAAATTAAAAATATATGTGTAATTTTACAAAATTTCAAAGAGTGTGAGTTCTTAAAAAAAAAAAATTTGACTTTGACAATTAATGTTGATTAGAAGTATGCAAACAAAATTGATTCTAAGTGTGTAATTATGAGAAAGAAATAAGTTTTTTTTTTTTGTTACAAAAGATGTTTTAATGTCTATGTATTTTTTATTTAGGTGTCATTCGTATTATAGTTCATTGTTAATATTAATATGTACATTCATAATTTAAAATTAAATAACTATGTAATATTTTTTTTTTTTCAGAATATAATAATTAAAATATTTGCACCATAGCTGTTTATGAATGTAATGCGCCACTGTTACTTGGAGAGTAATCGGCAATGGCTGTTTTGTTCTCAGAAAATGCAGAAGAATGACCAGTGTGAGTGACCCATAATTAAATGAGTTTTTGGATTTTTTTTATATAAATTTTTTTTATCAGGTATTCTGTTTTAAAATAGATATATTTAATTTCTTATTTTAAATATATAAAATTTTAATTCTCTTATCAATTTATTGTTTAGTGATGTGTAGGTCCTTGACATTATATGTAGGAATAAATATTAAAAAAACATCATATATGTATTTTAATAAGTGATTAATATTTATTTTATTAATGATTCTTATTTATATATATATATATATATATTAATATATTTTTTTATTTTTAAATATTATATCTTTATATGTCATATTATTTATGTACAAGTAAATGATAAAAATTTATACTAATACAAAGAGAAGGCTTAAAAATTTATATTTTTAAAATTGAAAAATTATATATTTTTAAAATTGAAAAATTATATATTTTTATTTTAAAACAAAGAGATAAAGTTTATAATCTATAAAAATAGAGGTAACCATTATTTGACTCACCATTTAAGACTAAGACTTCAATACAGTTGTGTTTGCCAAAAAGTTACAATTCAATATAACTTGCTTTTGATCTGATAGAACACTAAAGTTATTTCTATGTTTTGTGCATTGAAATGTGTAAAAATTTGTTGAATGTTTTTCAAATAATAAATCAAACATACATTATAATTGTTTTAACATTCTAGTGCCTCAAACGTTGGTTGAAATTAATCACACTAAAGGACATCAGAATGTGTGCCAATTGAAAAAAACAAAATTAGGCTAAAATGAAATATGTCAACTTGTTGACTTCGTATTTCCAACACACCCTATAACTTTGATTCTTCCATTTAATGCATTTAATGGGAACCATATTATGAATCCCACTTACTAGAGGTTTTCATCGACTAATTTATACTGATTGCCATAATTCAACCAATTAAAATTTGATTTTTTTTTATTGGATTATATCAAATTTTGAATCCCACGCCGGTTCAAATTGAACTAATTTGTTGTATATCTAAGATTGTTTTACAATTAGTTACACATTCATATATTTAAGGCATGTATAAATTATAAATTTGTTATGTATTTTTTATTTGTTCTTTGAGATATTGTTTGTGTGTTGTTTTGTAAAAATATATTTATCAAGATTTATAAACATCTTTATATTGTTATGAAATAATTCATTTAGACTTCAAAATACTTCATATTAATAAAAAAAAATCTATATGTTTTTATAAAATTATATTTATCTTCTTATTATAATAATATAAGATTTTATTTGTATTTTAACAATTATAAAATTATCTTTAACTTACAATTTTAATATATACTGTATAGTATGTTATAAATTATATATGAACTGTGATGTTGGAAGTTGAAATAATTTATATTATATCAGTATTTGTATTTTTTTAAAATCAAAACCAATTCAATTCAAATAGAAATAAATTGAATTGGATCAAATTTGATCGATTGATTTTAGTACTAAAAATTTAGCTGAGTTTAAGTAGTACGAGCGAGTTGTTATAAATTCTCTAACATCAAGTTCAATTCTTATAAGTGAAAAAAAAAATTGAATTTGAATTTAAAATCAAAACAATTAAATGATCAAAGGAAACAATCGAAATAATTCTATTTACCATGAGTTAGTTACTCATGGATTTTAACCGGTTGGCTAGTAGGAGGAGGGTGTTAAATTCATTAAACAGCTAAATCATAATTATCAACAATTAATGTTACTATAGTGACTGTTATTTGATCAATCTTTCGGGGAAAATCTACTACGAACACTTTTATTAGGGTTTAACAATGCAACTCAAACTAGGCCACTCGATTGGATTAAGGGATGTAATCTATGTAGAGAATTTTATCAATGTGAAAACCAAATAATAACTTCCTAGTCAGATGCTTGCATATGCAGCATTAGTTATAGGAAGATGTTTATTTGTTGCTAGTATTTCAAGGAAAAATACCACATTTTATGTGAAATTTCACCCTCTTGGGTATACAATCAACCCGATAAATTAAATCCAACTACCCCATTTAACCTACTCTAGTGGATTATTTTAGGTAGATTTTTTTTAAGTATAGCTGTTATCTCAATAAATCATGCTTTAACAAATATTTTTCAGGTGACATTTTGGGACATTTGATGCATGACAATTTTTTTCATATTTGAAAATTATAAATCTTGAGAACATAATATTTTTACGAAATGTTATCCATAAATTAATAATTTTTACTATATTAAATAAATAAATAAAATTGAAAATTCATTTAGCATTGCACATTCATCATGTAGTCCATGCATGGTTGACCACAATATGGACATTGTGAATTAAAATACTTGTAGAACTCATTTCAGAAACAAACATTTCAATCAGCTTGGTTCCACGTCATCTACCTGTTGTTAATTTTCTTTTGTTTTATCTGGCGTAAAATAATGCTTTAATTTCAATTTTTAGTGTACAATGTTAAGTGCGGGTGAGGAGACATTGAGAGTCATTCTTTAAATTTTGTGATTTTTAATAAATTTTAACTAATAAAGTGTTATAAAAAAGTGAGTCAGACACTATTTCTAGCATTTCTCTAACTTACAATTATCTTATCATAACCCAATTATGAATCTCTCAAATGAGTGGGAAAAGAAAAAAAGAAAAAAAAGACAACGTTATGATAGAATTGAACACAGATGATACGCTTTACAATCAATAAAATAAGATGATAGTTACCTTACATCCAAGTGTAACTGCATGAAAGAATGAAAGCTCCACTAAGATTCTGAAAACACAACTCTCAGGAAATAGCAACTAAGTAGTGTAAGAGTTGCATTCATTCATATATGATGAAACTCAACTAAACAAAACAAAAATTTCGTGAACAGTAACACCATCTACTTTCTTCAAGTTAGAAGTTGTGTTGCAAGAAGAGTCTCTCTTGAGGAGAAGCAAGACCAATCTCTTCCTCAAGGCTTCTCAAAACATCACCACCACCTCCAACGTTATGCCTCCCTTCTGCAATGTTTTTCCCCTCAACATCAGCCTCTGAGCCTGACCTTCTCTGAGAGGAAGTCACACTTGGGAAAGTGATCCATGAGGGTGCTCTAAACTCAAACCTTTGATCCTCCACATCAGTACTTTCTGACCTGTTTGAAGATCTTTGAGATGACTTCTTGTGCAATCTGTTACTTCCCAAAACCACTTCAGTTGGCAAAATTGGTTGCTCAATGCAAGGACTTCCCATCAACTGTGCCAAAGCTCTCTCCAAAACTGTTGTCACTTTGTCCATTGAGGGCCTATCTTTCCCTCTCATTCTCACACTTTTGCATGCCACATTTGCTATCCTTCTCAATGCATCAAGGTCAGGAGGGGGTTTCAAAACTGGGTCCAAAATTGCATCTATGTCTCCTGACTTGATCAGGGGCACTGCCCATTGAACAATGTTCCCTTCTTCATATTGCATGTCTATGGCTTTTCTACCACTTAGAATCTCCAAAAGTAGGACACCAAAGCTGTACACATCAGACTTTGTTGTGAGATAGTGAAGCCTATAGTATTCAGGGTCAAGATAACCAAGAGTGCCAGCTGGCAACTCAGCCAGAGGGGAGCTACTATCTGCAGGACCAAGCAGTGACAAACCAAAATCAGCCACTCTAGCATTGTGTTCTTCATCAATGAGGATGTTTGAAGACTTGATGTCTCTATGGATCACTGGTGGACATGCATAGCCATGCAAATATTCTATTCCACGTGCTGCTTGCACTGCAATTGTTACTCTTCTCACCCAATCAAGTTGCTCTTTCATCACTTTGTTGCCATGTAGGTGTTGATGCAAAGAGCCATGAGCCATGTATTCATAAACAAGGAGCCTCTCTCCACCTTCTTCACAGTATCCTAGTAGATTGAGCAAGTGTGCATGGTTCAATCTAGAGAGCAAGTCAAGCTCAGTGTGAAACTCCTTGGAGTTTTTCTGCACGTTGGGAGACATTATGGCCCTTTTGACAGCAACAACAGTGCCATCTTTGAGAACACCCTTGAACACACAAGAGAAACTTCCCTTCCCCACTATGGATTCTTCTTTGAATCCACTAGTTGCTCTCTCAAGTTCCTCATAGGGGAACATCTGTGCCCTTCTGATCTTGAACTCCTCCAAGTCTGGTCTGATCTTGCATTTCTCCTTTTGGTGTGAGCAACCCCCTTTTAGTTTCTTCACATTTGAGCCTCTCACTGAAGGACATTGACAATCTCTCAGCTTGTAGCGAACATACAACACAGCGGTTATGGACACAATGCTAACTAAGAAAACAGCAAAAGCTATCTCAGCAATAACCACTGGCAACTGCATGGACCAAAATCTTTCACTCTTCTTGCCACTGGCAGCATCATTGGAAGAGGAGCAATTGGAGAGGCATTCAGGTGAGGAACAGATGGAACAATTATATTCACATAATATGTCAGATTTCAAGTTGCATCCACTTCTTTGGTACATCTCAGGAGGACAAGAAGGACTGCATGGCATGCAAACATGGGAACCTGGAGACTTGCAAAGACCATTTTGTGGGGTTTCATAGTAACTTGGAGGACATGGTGTAGACCTACACATTCTTGGTGAGGCAGGCAAAGGAAGAGATGAAGGGAAGCCAACACCCCAACAAACAGGCACAAGAGATTTCTCAACAAGTATTCCACAAGTAAAGTAATTCCCAGCAGAAACCACGAAGACCTTAATCCCTCTAGGAACTGGGGTACCTGCTTTGAAACTATAGCCCCAGCAAACCACTCCATGATCATAGCTCTTAATGCCACATGCATGGAACTTCCCTCCCACCACAGAAAGCATTGGATCCGTTGGAGCCATATCAACATTATTACCTTGTCCTTGTCTCAATGAAATTGAAACCTCTTCCCCCATATCCAACAAGCTCCTCCCCCAACAAACTGCTCTAGAATTCACCCCTTCCAAGATTCCACACACATGGTACCCTCCAGCAGAGATCTTCTGGAACCTCGTGCCATGAGGGATCATATCAATAACTGGGCTACTACTCTCATCTCCCCAGCAGAACACAGTCCTATTCTGGGAAAACAAGCCACAATTGAATTGAGAACCTGCTGAGATTGATTGAACCTGTCCATCAAACACATAGTTATTGGTCATGTTGTAGCCCCAACAATCAACCAAGGAAGTGTTCCTGTGTCTCCCTGTCAATGGTTTCCTCAATCCACAAACATGATAGTCCCCAGCACTGATCTCTAGGTACTGTGCTCCCTTAACCATAGGCTGTGGCACACCCATTTCAACATGGCCACTGCTACCCCAGCAATATGGTTGACTAGAACTCATTAGAAGGCCACACACAAAGCCATCGCCACCGGTTAGACCAAGGAACGGGAAATGCGTTGGTGTTCCATAAATTATGGCTGAGTTCATTCCATAGCAGGTCACAGTGTGAGATCCATCTGATTTCAAGCCACAAAAAACGGACCCTTTGTCTCCATAAGAGGTGGCAATGGAAGACATGGAGCCAAGACTTGAAACTTGCAACCACAAGCATGAAAAAACCACAACCTTAACTAGACTCCCAAATCCAACTAGCCATTGCTTCATATTCAACATGGCCATTACCGAATATTATTTAGAAAAATGTATAATATAATCCTCACTAATAATGTTGGTTGGATATACCTTTTGACTAGTCAGCAAGAAACACAGTTTAAAGGGAGAAAGCAAGTTTAACAATCTTCATATAACTACTAACCAAAGCAATTTTACCTGATGATTTTTCACAATTTCCATGGATAACTAGGAAGGAAGGGGAAAGAGGCCAAAAAAATTAAAAAATAAAGTGGTGGGGATGTAAAATAACTAGTGGAATAAGGCCTTTGTTGTTGTTGGATGCAAAATAGCTAGCCAAATCAGAATCTTCATTTTGGGTTTGTATGCATAAGAAGGCAACAATCAGCAACACAAATAGCAAGAAACTTCATTGGATCTTCTGTCCTCTTTGGATGCTTACAAGAGAAGATTCCAATGTTGATGCTTGTTTGGTAAGAGAGACAAAAATACCAAGAAAAGTCATCAAGTGATTTCAACTCTTCTGGAATCATGAAACCGTCATAATAATAGATCACAACTGAGGCTATGGTCCATTTTGTAAGAGATGAAGGATTGAAGGTGTTTACAGGTTGCAAAGGAAGAAGAGATGGTGAGGAAGAAGGTGCATTAAATGACACAAAACTGCTACTTCTGTGGAAATGTAGGTAAGGCATTAAATAAGACAGTTAATGCATTTTGATATTTCCATGCCTGGATTACCGAATTTACTGAATATATGGAAATGTAGGTAAGGCATTAAATAAGACAGTTAATGCATTTTTAAAATGTCATGGAACAACAACAAACAATACTCCTAAAAACATTTGGGATTTGAATTCTTTATTCTTCTGCCTTGGTGAGTAGTTAATGGAGTTTGTTTTCTCAACATGCACCGTTTTACATTGACTTTCTTATGCATTTTCTCACTTTTACCACGATAAATAATGTGTAGGATTGCTGTGATTTCTCTTCATATCACGTTTAATTTGTTTGCTGTTAAAATATTATTCAAAGAATTAAGGAATCGTTTTTAAATTCCTTTACATTTTTTTTTGAATATAATTAATTAATTTCTGTTTTTTAATTCGTTAGTCAGTTATTTGTTGAGGATTCAAAAATGAAAAATAATTTTGTTTATGAATTGTAAATGTATTAAAAATATTGTACACTTTTCATTAAATATTTTGAAGTTTTTAAATAATAGTTTTAAGGGTAACGAAACTTGTGAATTAAAGGTTCTGCGTTTTCTGTTATAGAAAAAAAATAGAGTTTCTTAAACAATCATTTGCAAAATAAGTACTCCATTAATATTTTTTTTGCGTTTTGATTTTTCAAAATCAGAAATGTAATTAGACAGATTGATAATATTATATATAACCTAGCTTTTTACTTGTATATAGGGTTCATGGCACCCCTAGTGCCATATATAAATATTATTTTGCTTTTCAAAAAAAAAAAATCAATTTAAATGTGGATGAGAAGGTTTAGTAACGTGGAATAATTTAAAAAAAAAAAATTTTAAAATCAAAAGGTGGTATTGAGTATTGAATCAAACCAAAGACAAGCCCTAATTAAATGAAGAACCTTCCCTCAAACAAGAAAAAATAAAAATTGTTCATCTAAAATAAAGATGTGTACTTCAGAGAATAAAAGATACTTATAATTTTTAATTAAAAAATCAACTATTAAGAAGAATGATAAAATTTAATACTTGTATAATAGAATTTAAAACTAATTATAGTATATCATTAATTTTTTAATTAATATTTATTATTGTACTTTTTTTTAAAAGCAAAGTCTCGTCATTTTAGTGGAACTAGATAAATAATATTAAAAAAAAAAACTGGAATCGAAACTAATATATGTTTAATATGCCAAACATTTTGGTACGTAATCAGTGGCATGCCTATGCATGAATAATATTAACCTTCACAGTATGCTTTTTCTCGTCCGATTAACCCTGGCTAGTGAAAATAAGATAAACACTTTTGCCCAATTATTTTTCACTTTTCAGACTCCTTTTTCATGTTCACTATTTATATATATATATATATATATATATATATATATATATAAAGTTACCACTTTTTTTAATTTGCCACAGTCTTATGATAGAATGAGAAATAACACGCGTTGATATTAAGTTTATGATGAAGTCAACAAAGATTAATTCAATTGGTAAAGAACAAATTCATATATATTTTCAAAGGATGTAGTTTAATTCTGGCTGATATAAAATTTTTGTTAATAAATAATATGTAAGTGCTTTTATAAAAGTTAATAAAGTCTTTAGACCTATCTTAATGAGTCCAGGATTCAATTCACCTAAATTTATAAAAAGAATATTAAATTTAGGACAATAAGTCATTAAGAATGGAAATTAACAGGGCCAACTAAACAATCCAATATGGGGTCATAGTGCCACACACTAATTGTGCTAATTTATATTAATATTCAACCATTTAATTAGCTTGCTGGAGCTTTAAAATGCTTACTCACGAATTACTTGATCAGCGTCCTGTAACATGTACCTAATTTTCTGTTTTTTTTCTTCTTTTAATAACATAATCTTCTTTTTCTGATAATAATAATCTATAAAATTAATAAAAGAAATATTTTGATTTGATGTCCATATTCTTTTAAACTTTTTTTATCTTTTAACTAATTTGTCAATTATTCTATTTTTAAAAATTAACTGAATAATATTTTTTTAATAGGAGAGACACATAGTGTCTTTTTTCGCAAATAATAATAGTAATAGTAATTACAATAATATATAAAGTTACCCAAACAAGAAGTCAAACAAAGCATTTGTGACTGCAAAATGGCTTCATCCTCAAATCAGTCTTCAGTGATATACCGATTTGCTAAACCTTGTGAGTTTTCACATGGGGTGGTGGGAATTTCATATGGTTTTCAATGGTTTTGACCAATATTCAAACCCATTGCTTCTAGGTAATAAGGTAGGTCTTACTCTTAGTTCTTTATCAATCAATAACATTTCTTTTTAATTTTCTATTAGTATGTCAGTCAACTATAAATATTGCATGTATATATTAAACTATTGGTATGTAGGTTCTAGTATATCCATATTCCAAAGAAACTAGCAGTGTAGCTACCAACTTTTTAACGGTAAACAAAGTAACGGTAATGTACACTGAAATGGTAATTTATTGATCAAAAAATTGCTAATTTGCTGTTAACGTTATAACTAACAATGTTTTTTCAAAAATAAAATAAAATAAAATGAATAATACAATCCTATTGGTTATTACGTATCATGTAATGAATCGGCTAGGAAAAGAAAGAAAAAGAAATTATTTTTTCTTTGATTTTGATCCTATTGGATCTCAAAATAGAATAAGGGGCAATTAACAAAAATTTAAAAGGAGTATTTCTTATCTTGAAACTTCTTTTTGTTTAGAGGAAGATTAACATATAAGAAAATGATGCGGAAAGAACAAATTATATTGTGGAATAAAACTCATGCACTCATAATTAACATTTCAGTGTTTTTTTAATTTGTTAATATCTTAGACTCAGAGTTTAAGTGTTTAACTAACTGATTGAGAGGATCATCGTGTATATTTTGAAAATCTAAAAGACATTTAATAATTTTAAATAATTAATAAAATAATAAATATAATTTTATTTATTAACATGCATCACATTTTTAGTTAAGAAAAAACTAATAAGTGTCCTTTAATTACTAGCTTCTTTTTCGTTTCATGTTATTTGTCACTTTAAAACTCAAATCATAATGTATCACTTCAAATTATGGACCTTGTTTACCCTTCCACTTTGCCTCGAGCCCACAAATATATATTACTTGACCGAAGCAAGAGATTTATTTAGTGTGTGCTACTAATAAGATTTGCAATGAACCTAAAGAAACCAAAGTGCGTTAGATTTGAAGTTGATAAGTTGAAGGTATGGACATTAATAATTTCTGAACGTATTAAACAAAAAGTTGCAATGACTTTGGGGGTTTCAATTAAACTCAAAGATTAATAAGGATAAAAGGTGTAGGAGTTTTGGGGGTGTAACATACTAAATAGTAAATACCGATGAATATTTTGACTGATAGGGAAGGATTAACTATTTTAAGTAAAAGTGACTACACAAAATGTCCATTGAGCATAGAACAATCCTCTTATAAGTTACTATTAAGTTCCTTCAATTAAGAAAAATTACCCTGAGAGGATGGACCCCCTTGTCACTGTTATATTAGAATGGCTTGTCCACAGGCAATTCAATTTCTTAATCTACTCACACTTCAAGAAAAATATCTCATTTTTAACTTTTTTTAATATAATTTTAAATACTTTAAATGAATTATATACGTATTTTAATTTTAAATATTATTATTTTAATATGTACTTTTATATACTTAAATTAACTATTCATATTCTTTGGAGTTCAATTATTTTTGTTTTAATTTATATTTTTGATATTTTATTTAAATTTTAAAAAATTATAATGCGCAGAATATTTATTCATCATAAATTAAAAATGGAATTTTAAAGAGGAATTATAAAAAAAACTTTAAAAATTATTTTATTTAGAGTATAGGTACATAGACAAGTTTAGGAAGTTTTGCTTGTTTTATATCCACATGTATTATACAAATTTAAACCTTCACTCTTCAAATTAAAATAATCTTTAAATATATTCTCATTCTCAATCACATCTCTTTGATTTTTATTTGAGCATACTGCTTGTCACACACACACACACACACACACACACATATATATATATATATATATATATATACTTTGTATTTTACATTAGGATGTAATTCCTGATAAATTAAAAGTGTCAGTTTTTGAGGTTATATTGTGGTAAGTAATTTCTTTTAACAAAAAAAAAATCAAACACCAAAATGAATAACTAATATACTTAGCAAGTGGTTAGAATCTGGGTTCGATGTGTTTTATTCTCCAACGCAGTGCCAATTTGGGAAACAAAATCATTTCCTTCCACCATAAACATTTTAGCGTAAAATTTGTAAATAAGATTAATTTTGACGCATTTAAATTACATTCAGGTGATTCAACAGTTCAAACTTTAATTTACTCAACTTTAAAACAAATAAACAAACAAATCCTTTTGCCACAAGAGTAGAACTTGAAGTATAAGCTACAACCGTGTCAGACCTTAGGATCCTGCAATTTTTTTACAACTCAAGTATGCCGTAAATTGATCGACGACTTCAATCTAAGTAAACTCTGATATATAATGAGACCCAAGTAAATGTAAAAATCAGTATCTGAAAGCCTAGTACACCTTAAAAAAGAATCATTTTGCTGAGTATATTTCTTGCAAAAGAATAAAGCAACCTGCAGCCGGTTAACATCAATAACAGAATCATCTTAAATTTTAATTTTTGATATTAGACATTTGGGGTCGGACTGCCTCAAAATGTAGTCCAGACGCAGAAAACTAAGCTGCTAAACAAAGCTAACAGCGACAGAAATATACAAAATTCTTGGACGGGGATTTTATGTATATTGACTTCTAATTTGTGTTGTCTGCTTCAAAAGAACAATCATGTACAAGACGATTTTCTAACCGTCTCTTCAATTACAGCCATCCAATCCAAACCAATGATTTAAGTTGTTGATTTACACAAAACTTAGAATTGCAAGTCATGAGATAGGGTTATCTCTAATCTTTCATGTAACCTGATATAAAAGTTCAATTTCAAGAGCTGTCTCACTAATCCTTATGATTCTCAAAACAACATGAAGTGATAGTTGTAGTTCATACCTACTAACTGTCATTCTTCCACTTTGATTCACTGAGAATTTTGTAACTAATGCTTTCAGATGAAGCATACAAGCACCTCATGAAATCACTAAACAAGAACAAAAATTGTGATAGCATCAAAAGAGTTGAAAAGAACTTCACGATCAAAGTAATTTATTTTTAACAAACAAGTTAATAGCACCAAAAGAAAACCATGAAGAAAGTCTTCCACAAGCTAGGCATACCTGTGCGCCAGGTATGCATGAGAAAAATTGAAGTTAGCTTTTATGTAAAAGACAAAAAGCAAGGTTGGAATGTACATCAATATGGCTAAGAGTTTCTAATTTATATTTATACCGACCAATCCTGTTGCTTCAATTGGGACATAACTGAAGCTCAGTAATTTGCAAATATAGAATGCACGAAAGAACAATTTCCAAGATGTTTAAAATATCAGGTCATTACTTTACCAAATATGAACCATATTATTAAAGATACTGAATGCTGCAAAAGAATTGAATATATAGGTTTATATTCACGTTTTGTTACTGTGTGTTTAATGAAGTAATTGTTAAGGCACCTTGGAGATTAGCCGCATGGACCTTCTAGGCTGGACTGTCATAGCATTCTTCATGCTTCTTAAGAACATCGCAACAGGTTTATCGCTGGAACTTTTAGCCTCAGAGTGTATGTGTTTCCTCTTTTGGCGAAGTTTCACTCCAGATTTCTGATCACTACACTCTTGACTAGACTTCTTAGGCGGGTCATCAAATTGGGAGTATCTGGAAGAAGCACAGTATGAATATGCTCAAATCAGTTGTATAAAAAATTAAATAACTTTGAAAAATGTTACTGAGAGGAGTAATTACTCTGAACTCTCCCTTCCATTCACATTTTTGCCCACCACCTCCTGCAATTAACAGGGTGCTTTTTATACTTAACATAAGTGAATTCATAAAAGCAAAGATAAATATCAGTCACATGGAAGCCAAAAGCCAATATGCCTGTAAAGGATCCTCAGAACTGTTTAGATTGTCAATGCATGAAGTTTATATTCTCTTCCCTCACAGACCCTATACTTTATCCCCTTCTCCAACACACAAACATGAAAAGTCAAAAGTTGTCTTCACAGGTATCAGGTATGTTACAAAGGATTAAAAAAGTATTATGATAAAAATAGAGGATAAAATACAAATTATTAAAAGTTCTATTACATTAAGAAACAACTACCAAATAATGAGAAGACACAATACCACACAAAAACTGATCAAATTACAGTGAAAAAGATACCAATTTGAATAATAAGCTGAAATTTTTGAGAAATAGAAAGAGCTAGGCAACTGTACTTAGTAATAGTATATTATTAATATGAATCATGTAATGATGGGATTAATTTCACTTTTTTCACATATGTAAACCAAGAACCAAATAAGCCTTCCATCTGAAAAGAAAACAAATGAAAGAGTGTACATATGATAGAATCATACATATCTTCTTTTTTCTTTATCAGTACAATCGTACATATCTGGAAGGCTAGAGATAGCAACATACCCATTCTTCAGTTAGTGATGGGAGATTCTTCCCATTAGTGTCCAAATTAAGCTCACTTGAGTTGACTAGTAGACCCCGTTCCACATCTGAAGCGTTCTTAGGATCACTTAAATCCAGGAATCCATTATTTTCAGAGTGTGAAAGTGATAGATATTTATGACAACTTGTAACTTCTGAAACTTTTACCTCCAAAGAATCGCTTAACAAAGCTCCAGGACACATCATATCAGGGTTCACAGGGCAAGAACCATTTAGCATAGCACAAACTTCAAAAATTTCATTATTAGGCTTTGAATTTTTCTGCCCTAGTGTGTCAGGATCTGACAATGAGTTGCCAACTGAACCACATATTGACTTAATGAATGGAGTATTAGTAGCATTTAAATCAAGGATTTTCTTATGCACTTCTTTACTGCAAGATTTAGCACCAGAAATATAATTGTTTGGTGCACCAAAACTAACTTCATCTGAGACAGTTGATTCATATTTCTTTAAATTCTCTGCTACATTTACAGTCAGTTCCGCTGAGGCAGTGGATTTATTTTCATTTACATTGTTTTCCACATTTACAGGCATGCTGCATGGAGCTAATGAATCATATATTGAAGGAAGGCCACCTTTATTCTGTTGATTGGGCCCTGTAACATCTTTTGCCAACTTCAAGATTTGGGAAGATTTGGTCTGCCCATTACAATCATCAAAGCAGACAGAATTTGCACTCCACAGAAAGGAATTTTTTCCTTGTGTAGAACTCCCTCCTAAGCAACCAAGATCCTGCCAAAGACTCCTAAATTCTTTTTTCGCACTCTTGTCCAGGCTCACACATACCTCATTTCTGTACCTGTTACTCCAATCTGATGGGGATGAATTTAAATCAATACAAAGGTTAATTCCCTCATCTGACCAGACATAAAACTCAAAAGAACGAGAAGGATCTTTAGTAGTTGCTTTTAGTGAAGTAAAAACAAATTCTTCCGAAGAAACACCAGTTTCTACAGCTCCAGAATTATTCTGGTGAAAATTTTGCGCTGTCTTGTCCCTTGTGTTGCATAAATCAATATCAAAGTTTCTTTCAGGCAACTTTCTCTTCTTTGAAGCTCCCTTATACATTGTATACCCAAGGCCCTCCTATAAATGAACACAACTTCATAAGCATATGTTCCAAATGATTGTACCAAGAAAACAAAAAATGAAATTAAAGGTGGAATAACTAAGTATACACGTCATATGCTGTCACCCATATGCATGTACCATGGTAAGTTGGAAACAGGCACACTGTGTGCTGTCCAAACCAAAGTATGAGAAAGTATGAATTATTTAAGAATTAGATTACATGCACAGTTTTAGATTCCAAACAAGTATGTAAACTATGATTGAAACTTCTATTATCTTACTATAAAATACTATCCCAGTCCACTAATGTGCAAAAGAATCACTCCACCACCACTCATAAAATTTCTCCCTGGTATTTTTAAACCCAAGAGCAATAATTTCATTAGAAAATTGCTTAAGTAATAAACATATTCCCAGAAACAACTATTGAACTCATGTCTGATTTGGTACAGATTTAACCTTCTGAGGGATCAATTACACAGCAAGTGGAGACCTACATGGCATATCCCCACAGTACAGAAATAGAAATCTTCAAATTTGTCAAACAATTCGACACTTCAAATTTCAAAATATGTTGTGTTAATACTTAATACAACAAAAGTATGTCAAAAATCACAAATCACAAGTGTTGACAAATTTCTATAAATGCTCTAAAAATATGCAGCAGACTAGCAACACCGTTAAAGAAATCTATAAGTGATTCATGGAAAAAAAAAAAAAAAAATCCTTGTTATCAATTGATTTATTTACATCAAGTAGTTGGCCCTCCACCTCAAAACATTGTATTATAATAATCTTATTATGCTGTCACAAATTAAATTCACCAACTACAGAGGAGAAAATTAGCAAGCAGAATATAAAGAAGGCTAACTTGGAAACGGAATGTGCTAGAGTTATAATTATAATTAAAAAAATAAGAAACATGTTAGTATGGATTCAATCAAAAGTTATAAAATTTCAGAACAACCGGTTCCTTGACTTGTTATTAGATTACAACAAAAGTAAGATCTATCCAGGGATACAAAGGTCGATTGGAATTCTCAAAATCGATTCCTGTTAATATCCAAGTAATATTTAACTAGCAGAATGTAAAGGGAACTAATAAATTAAGATACAATCGGCTATGATTGGGTTTTATATTAGTAATATACAGCTGTATTAATTTTTCCCTTTTAGTTATTGTAACTACATTTATATAAGAGCTCTATCCCTCTATCCTTAGATTATTCTATTCAATATCAATAATACAAAAACACTTTTCTCTGTGTTCTGTTTATCTTTCCCTCGTCTATGATTGAACTCTAATACAGAAGTCATGTTGTGCAAGCATAACTTAATTTTTTGTTGTCAATTTTAGAATCCTGTGTATACTATATCCACAATGGTGAACCAAAAAAAACTACAACAAAAGTATGTAAAAAAAACACAACTGAAATTGAAACTTATTATAAACATTAGTAGAATTCAGTTCCCTCCGTGACGAAAACAAAAACACGCCGTAACGCAATCATCATCGGTGAATGCTCGATTCTATGATCGAAACAACCGCTTCGGCAGCACCTTAGCTTAGCTTACGCTGCTCCTCCCCACACCGTCTCCTACACTTCATTACAGTTAGAGACATGCTTATCGCACCTTCCTTTCCTATTTAAACTTTTGAAGGATTTTCCTAACTAAGACGTCATTAAGTTCGATAGTAGCAACTTAGATGCGAAATCAGAGTGTGAGAGCTTAGTATTTTGAAGCATAGATAGGGAATTTGCATAACAGTGAGTGATAGGAAAGAAACAGTTGATCATATTATGAAGAAATGGAAAAAAGAGAGAATGAAGAGGAGAGTACCTGATCGGAAAAGTGGCGGAGAATGTGAGTGGAAATTTGAAAACAAAGTTTTAATACGGATTTGGCATAAATATGCCGCCAAGGGGAAAGGGCAAGGCCGGTAATTTCACATTTCGTCGGTAACAAGTAACAACCATCGGATTACTTGCTCAACAACCTTCTTTAAGGCTTTAATGAGTCGCATCACTCTTCGCATTCAAATTTCAAACTTCACACTCATCGTAATTTCTTTTCTTTTTATATATTTTTTTTTTACTTTTTATAAGAATAGTTTGTTACCCAAATTGGTTAGCAAAATAATTTAGGAGTTAATCATCCATATATTACTAGTGTAAAGTTTTTTATACTGGTAATCAATCATATCTTTTAAAATTATTTATTTTATTAATATTTCATTAAATAAGTAACTCACATGACACTATTAAAATATATGATTGATTATCAGTGTAAAAAAAATTTACACTAACAATGTATAAATGATTAACTCATAATTTATATCGTCTAAATTTAAATAATCACTTTAAATATAAAATATGGAATAATTTATATTTAAAAGGTACACATTTAAACAAATAAATTGTTGGTAAACATCTTAATTTTTTTATTGTTAAAATATTTTATTTAAAATATTAGTATTTTTTAAAAATTACTCTTGCATTTTTATATAATCTAAAATAATAATAATAATAAATAAGTATTTCATTTCTACAATATTTGGTTCCAACAAAGGTGTGGAAATAGAGAGGAGAGATGAGAAATAAGAGGCAAGAAATATGTTCCATCTTTTGGTACATGTGAATTTTGTCAAGGAAGATATTTAAAGTTATAGATTCATTGTATTTTTATTTCTTTGCAAAATTGTGAGAAAATACACGTGAAATTGAAGAGAGAAAAAGGGTGTTGTAATTGGTTGTGTAAGACATGTATTCAATTGAAGAAAACCTGTATGGTTACAAAATGTAGTACAAAATTGTAGAGATATAAAATGTGTTTCTAAAGCTCTAGCAACAAGAGTCGCTTTGGCCGAGTGGTTAAGGCGTGTGCCTGCTAAGTACATGGGGTTTCCCCGCGAGAGTTCGAATCTCTCAGGCGACGTGATGTTTTTTTTTTTTAATTTTTGGTTCTTTTGTTTTTTTCTTACACCAACATTAATGGATTCTATTTATATATCTTCCACTAACTCAGCATTTACTTTGCAGTTTAATATATAAAGGCGATAATATATTTATTTTTAGATGATTTTATTTTAAAATTTTAAAATATTAAAAATTAATTATTTTTATAAATACAAAATTCAAATCTGAAATTTTAAAATTTAGGAACTAAGTGTAACATTATTTAATCTAATAAATGTTAATAAATATTAAATATTTTTATTAAATAAAATATATCCTTCACTCCCCACTAATAATTTATAATTATCATTTGAAATTAGAATGAAGTTATTACAACCGAAAAGATGGTGATTCTGGTGCATGGCCTATGGGGATGTATCCGGTTAAAATAAATCACTGAATTAATATTGAGAAAAATCAATAAATGAATTAAAAAAATGATCAAAAAGTGGTAAAACTGACGAAAATAAAATAAATTGGCCAAATCCCGGTATAAAAAAAAATCATATTAAGTGTCTTTGGGACGCTACAAAAAAAATTGTAATAATTAATAGTTGAAATAATTAATTATGATTATAATTAATTATAACTAAAAATAGTTTCTTTAAATAATACTGATTGTTCGAAATACAAGAGAGTTAAATACGAGAGGGAATTTAATGAATGAATCATGAACAAATTAAATATGACATCTTAATTAGTTAGTTTTATAAGAGAGTTAAATACTTACTTATTTTTGGATATCTTAATTAGTTTACCTAAATCATCAAAAAAATTTACCTATTAACTAGTATTTTAATAAGTACAATAGACATGTTAAATATTTATTATATATAATTAAATTTTATAATAAATTATATTTATAAATAAATACTTGAATATATAAATTATATTTAAAATTTATATAAATAAATATTTTAAATGTATAAATTATATTTTAAATTTATGATAAATAATTTATATTGTTTAAAAGAGATTTAAAAATATTAAAATATAATTTATAAATAATGATGATAAATAAAAATTAAATTAGATTGTAAACTAAAATAATTCTTAAAAATTTCCTATTTTTATAGAACTTATTCCACCTTCAATCGTTGTTGTCAATTTACTCCTATTTTATTCATTCCCCCAATATGAATTATTATTTTTCTTTTTTATTTTCTTGTTCATTCTTTGTTATTTCTTGAGCCTTAGACGTGTTTGATATTCAAGATGATTTGCAATTCAATTATAAAATAATGGATTCAAAATGCTTGAATTAATTTCAATTTGAAGGATTAGTAGAACTAGATATTGTTATTGTCATTGTGAATATGACTACGATGATGTTCCATGGGAGATACTAACTCGTGACAACTTAAATTTCATGACAGATAAATGAAGAAGAAGGTAGACAAGATAATTAGAACTCTCATCGAAAACGGAGTCAAAACAAAGCATAGGTCCATGTTTGTCATTGTGGACGACAAGTTTCATAACTAGGTATCGCTTTCTAAAACAAACACCATTGGACAATTGGGTATGACATGTGATATCCACCTTATTTGTAAACCATCAAAATATTAGAACATATTATAATTCTTTTAATCTTTTCAACATAAACATTTTTAAAACTCAATTTAATGTTAAATAAATTAGGGTTGATACAGTTAGAGTGCTAAGTAGTGTAATGAGGAGAAGGTTTTACTATGTGTGCAGGTTGTAAATCTTTATTTGGTGCTTTGCAAGGCATGGGTCAAATTCAATCCAACAACTTTATGGTTTCCAAGAACGAGCTTGAACTAAGCAGATGCAATATATAATTGTGATACCTTGCTGTATTGGTTTGTTTGAGGGATAAAGGTGTACATTAGTTTGATTAAGATGATCTTAAATACAATGATGAGAGGAAACGAGAAACGAATATTCAAAAATTGAGGTAAAGGGATCTTTTGGATCATGACAAAGTTGAACAGTTTAAAAAATACCCATTGGTGGTGTTATCGGTGTAAAATCTAGTAAGAACAAAACCATGTCTAAGAAGAATGAAAGTTGGAAGAGTAATAAAAAATGGGGCATAGACAATCACATCTATAAGCTGTGCAAAAAGAGAAGATTTTGATTGTCATATCAGTATCATTGATTGTCATCACAGGACTTTTGTGGATGTTTTGTTCCTACTCATATTTGTTGAGTAATGTTTTAAAAGGCACTTATCTTAAATTAAACATGTTTAATTATGATTTTTTTGAGTAATGAACTTCTAAAAGTATATATATATCTTCATGATATAAGTATTATTAATTAATTTTATTTTAAATCATCAACTGTCAAATCTCACATTTATACAACTTATGAATCTCTTTCGTTATGATTCAAATTTAACGATTCAACGATAACACATTTTTATACTCATTTAACATTATGATATTTCACACAAATTTTAGTTAATCAAAACCTTTTGTTAACTTGAATCTTCTCTCAATAGTCCTTTCTAAAATGTCTATATACTTTTAAGATGTTTGTCCACTTTTAAGATCAATAACTATCTTCACAAATAAAGACAAAATATTTGGACAAATTAAAATTTTTTTTTTTTTTTAAATAATGAGGCAGGGCATAGAAAGATGGCACGTGTTAGCAGCCTACCAAACAGAAAACGCGCAAATAGCCGTTGAGTAAAAATCGAACTAACTGTCCTAGTATAATGAATGCCGGCCTCTACCCTTATCATTGCCCGGCTCCACTCTCCAACGTCTCCTTCTTTATATTAGATCCGTTATCAGCGCCAATGACTTTTTTGCTTTCTTCATTTCTAAAACAATTTATGACTACTTCCAAACCTTACATATAATAAATAAAGCCAAAATAATACTACTTTTATTTACCTTACAATAATTTACATACATTATTTAACTAATTAACTTAAACTCTTTCGATATATATTGGACAGCAGAACGGAAATATATTAAAAAAAAACTGAACATGTACCAAACATGTTTGTTTAAACTAATATTTTAATTAGGTAGTATTGATAAAGATTTTCGCTGGCGACTCACTAATCTGGTATTTAAAATATTGTGAAGAGGAAAGAAGAATTAGTATTTGCCTATGATTCATTCAGAGAGGAGAAAAGGTCATGGGTTGGCAGAGTTATGGTATCTACAACATTATTTATGGATATGAGATGAGTGGCTAGTTAAACAATAACTAAAACTTACAGGTAAGGCAACTCCATTGAAGTGACATGGGGCACTACAATAGTACTAGAAAACACTTATTTAATATGAACGCGTCTTTGAACAACCGAGTCCCATGATGTTCATTATTAAGTAGTAAGTCAATTTATTTTCTTTCTCATATAAATATGGAAAGAAGGTCCCTTATTTAGAAAGCAAAAAACACTCTTGACCACAAATTGTATTGTATTCCGAATGCCAACGATTTTTCATAGGATTGTGGTTGTTTACGAGGTGCTATACCCATTCCTGGTGAGGCTGATCCCCAAGAAGGTGCGAGCCTTCTTCCCCAGTGCAGGAGGATCTTGGAGCTCCCAGAAGAGCAGAAGAACAAGCATGGACCCGCAGGAGCTGAGGCGCGTGTTCCAGATGTTCGACCGGAACGGCGACGGGAGAATAACGAAGAAGGAGCTGAGCGACTCGCTGGAGAATCTGGGGATCTTCATCCCGGACAAGGAGCTGTCCCTGATGATCGAGAAGATCGACGTGAACGGCGACGGGTGCGTGGACATCGACGAGTTCGGGGAGCTCTACCAGACCATCATGGACGAGCGCGACGAGGAGGAGGACATGCGAGAGGCCTTCAACGTCTTCGACCAGAACGGCGACGGCTTCATCACCGTCGACGAGCTCAGGACCGTCCTCTCCTCCCTCGGCCTCAAGCAGGGTCGGACCGTCGAAGACTGCAAGAACATGATCATGAAGGTCGACGTCGACGGCGACGGCATGGTCGACTTCAAGGAGTTCAAGCACATGATGAAAGGGGGTGGCTTCAATGCTCTCACTTGACTCTTACTTTCTTACTCTTACCCATTCCATTCCTTTGTAAATAAATTCACTCAAGAAACTATTGCATGGTCCACAACTACTACTCATATTTCGTTTATGGCCGATCGATCAAATGGTTTCCATGGATCTTCACGTAATTTGATTATGCGCATCATGTCACGTGAAGATCGCTGAAAACCATTTTCAGGATTACTGATTTGGTTTTCATGTGACATCATGTGATGTGAAGATTGGTTGAAATCATGGACACTCAGACCATGGATATGGTGTAGGATTCGGAGTTCAGATCAATCTCATCTCAACTTATCTCGTCCTTGGTATGTATTGTATTGTAATGTGCGTACGTACGTGCCTCGGACTTACCATGCATGTCATGCCATGTCTTTTGGTTTCGGAAGAGGCACGCGTCCAGGCTTTTGTGTGTTTGTATTTTTTTTTCCAACGTTGGACGTTGGTTTTGGATATTTAGCACATGGCTCGGCGATAACGTAGATGAGAGAAGCCTTGCCCTGGTAATGCTAGTACTTTTTTTTTCTTCTCGTTTTTGGGGGTAGGAGGAGGGGGAGGAAGGCCATTGAAATCGGGGGGCTATTGCTACTGTCACAAGATGTGTTTTGTGTTTTTTCTTGTTGAAGTTTTGAGGCGAGAAAGGTTGGTTCTATTTTTACTCGGTATAACTGTTGAATCACTTTGTTCAATTCTCTTTCTTTTTTTCTTTTTCTTTTTTTCCTTTTATCATTACCATATTTGCTAGAAATTCACGGAAAATAAAGTGATATGACTCTAATTAATAAATTATTGGGGCAGTTTTACCTACCGCACTGTATTATAGTAATATTTTATTGATATGCAACAACATTTAGCATTTGCAGTTGGCAACAGTTTGATAATTGGTAAAGTCTGCATATGCATAATGCCTTGACTGCATATTAATTTGCCAGGATGTTCACAAGTCACCCTTAATCGAATAAAAAAGAATAATTTGGGTAAATTTGTCCATATTATAAAATTGAAAAGTAGTATTTATCTAGTACTAGGTCACTATTTCTTCCACCAAAAGTAAGTTAACCAGAAATTCCCGCTATATTGGAAATCATTAAATACGTAAGCAGAATGCAAGCAGGGGAGACTAGAGTCAATATTTGATGTAACCACGATCCCACCCACCAACTTGGAAAAAGTACATGATCCAATGAATAAAGTTGAGTCCAACGGGAAAAATGAAATGGCCAAGTTACTCATGAGGGAAACGCTTTTCAGCAAGAATAACAATGTATAAATTACACTTTAAGCACCTACCTAATCCAGGACATGGTACACACCAGAAAATGAATTTCCTGCTAAACTATATGCTGCCTGAAGTTTAACTTAACCGCTACACTACTTCAAGTGAAACCGCATCTAAATGCCGACAGAAGAATGTTAGCTTTCAAATACCAAATAGGCTTCTTCTTAACAATCTCAACTAGGATGTCTCGCCAATGCGGAAACATGCTATAGCAGCACTGATTAGTAATTACCCACCATCGGAATCTGATTTTTCCTCGATCTCTCTTATACTTCTTACTACAGCAGCAACTTTTTCAGAAATGTGTTCTGTGTGCTTTTCTAAATCATTCAGAATCATATTTAACTGTTCTTCATAAGCAGCACAGCGTCGTTTGCACTTTTGCCTTTCATTGTACAACTCAAGTGATAGCTCACGGATTCTCTTATCTTTCTCATCCTGTGACACAAATCATCAATAAAAGTAAAATACTTAAAGAAAGAAACACGGAGAATAAAAATTCAACCCTGGGGAGTAGACACAAACGTAGCTGTGACTTCCAATTTTATATCACAGTTTAATCAATCAAATTCACAGCATTTTTCTTTCTTTCAATCTTTTTTGTGTGGTGGGAGGCTTAGTCTTTTGTGATCTCAATACAGGTCAATTACAGGCAGTTATTTACTACCATATCTTCTTGATAGAACTCCATCACGGTCTTAGATATATGTTAGGACAACATTTAAGAGAACTTTGCAATCCAAATCCAATGCAACATGGGATACAATATGCCTTTGAATAACTAACAGCCTAGGATGTAAATTGAAGGGAAAAGATTTTTGTTCGATCAGTGGAGCATATAGAGAAAAAGGGGAACAGTGAGAAGGCAGGAAAAACTGTGAGTAACAGGCTGGAACTGAGAGAGACGAGGCACTCTCAAATTGCATGGGATTACCCATATTTTGCTGACTAAACATCCAATCTAGCCCCTAAAATTCTAAGCATTGATCATTTAGTCTTTGAATTAACAAAATTTTTCACTTTAGTCTCTAACTTTACAAAAAAAAAGTCATTCACTTTAACCCTTTTTTAGTTCATTTTTCACTGTCATTTTGAAACTAAAAATACTAAGTGATGATGTTTTGCAAATTAAGGGGCTAAAGTAACCAACACTTACAATTTCAAGGACTAAAATGAGAGTTTTCTTGTATTTTGATAGTCAAGCACTCAAGCTCATCTTGTTCTGTCTATTTCAACCCCATCAATACTATTGTCAATCCCATAACAGCAGCATGAGAGGAGATCTAATCAGTTGTCTATTTACACTATACAGTCCAGTTCAATCAAGTATTTTTAAATTGTTAGTTAAAAATGACTGATTTACTGGTCTCTTTTTTTATCATCCCTTTGTTGACAACAAAGTAACAAAGGAAAAAAGATTTGAGAACTGTGTATTCAACCATAGATCATACATCAGTTCATAAGTACCATCTAATCATAATCGCCTGTCTGGAGAGACATACCTCACTAACCAAGTGCTTCCCAGATCCTCGCCATGGAACTTTGCTGGGACTCATTAGTTTATGAGTATGCTCCTTCACAAATTTGGTGACAACCCACTTCCCTCCATCCCGTAATGCCAACCTTATCATGGCCTGACAACCTTCACGGGTGGCTGGTGGAGGAGGTAGCACTCTATCTTTTCTGTGTACATACTTTTTTGCACGAAATCCTTCTTTCGAGCAGACAAAATCTTGACCAATGACTTGGTTATTTACTCGTGAACGACGGTTATGGTGTATTCGTACGGTAAATCCTATCCGCCTACCATATGCAATATAGAATTCTCTGGCTTCCTCTCTTGAATTGAACTCCATGCCTATGAATGGTTCTACAGCTTCTATATCTGTTGAAATGTCTGCTACAGGTTGTTCGACAAACTTTTCATCTTCACTTCCACAAAATTCTAGGTGTTTTGAAAATTCATCCACATTCTTATGTTTCTCATTAATTTCTGCTTGCATATCAAGGTCACTATCATCTGAATCAAATCCCTGGCCAGATTGGTGATCCATCACCCCACTGTGGCAGAATTATGCATATAATTAGATTATCTTTCATAGTTCATCAGAAAACTGAAGGAAAAGTTGATGCATGATACAACCAGTAATCATAAAAATTCAAGAATATGGTTATTATGGTTTTGTGATTTCCAAATTAAAGGGTTTCCATCTTTTTTAATTCTCTTTGTTTGAAATATAAATGGTTATAAGAAGCAGTTCCCTTTATGGATGGATATCCATGTGCTATCAGAAAAAAAAAAAAAAAAAAAAAAAACTTGTGCATATTTACAAGGTTGTTAAACTTGAGAGTCTACATAAACACATGGAACTTTTCATAAATTCATTAGAGTTTACTTAATATAAAAAGTAATATTAAAAAATCTATTAATGACATGTATGGATAAAAACATAAGTTCTTAAAGTGAAAACATATAGAAAAAAGTGTTAATTTCCTCAAATCATTTGAGCCCTAGTAAAATTTTACATTTACGTTGGATTCAATAACAGTGCATGAGCAGCATAAAATACTGCCACTATGTGGAGTCAATGAGGGGCAAAAATTACATTTGATTTTAAAGTCACTAATTCACTTTTTGATTTGAGTGTATATGCAAGGTTATGTGATTTTACCTGAGTTTATCCACAAGAGTTTGACAACAGTTAACTCATTATCTCTACTAAGAATCATAAACTTATAAGAGTCTCCGAGTTAACTTGAGAGTTCGACAACAGTGCCAATTCGATTCTTTAATGTTAATAATAATAAGTTAATAACCATAAATATTGATAATAATGTTCAACCAAAAATAGAAAAGAAAACAACAAAACCAAAGGGGAAATCGGAAGAAGTTCTATGAAGCTTATTAAAGCATATCTTACCATAGAAGCACTTGTGTTGAATATCAAAGGTGTTTGACTAAGCTTGTGAAAGTAAATAATGATCTTCCAACAAGCTCTTTTTAGCTTATCAAAACGAGTTAAGGTAGTATTTGGCCTTACTATTTTTTTTTGGCTTCTCTTCTCCTTAAAAGCAGAAGCTCCTCCAACTAAAGCTTCTGTGAAAGATCTACTTTCCAATTTTGACTTTCCCATTAAAATAAGCTTTTAGTTTTAGAAATATTCTTAAATCGTGTTTTGCCCCAACTTTTCCTATTAAAATGAAGAGATGTCCAAAAAAAGTTGGGACGAACATTATATAAAAATAGTTAATAGGAGGGTCTGTAGGAGAGTTATAACCATAACCTATCAAAATAACTTCACAATGCATGAAGTTGAGCCACCATCTCTTTTGTGATAATCTCTTATGAATCAGCATGTAAGTAAGTTTTTCATCCAAGCTACAAATCTAGTATGCTCGGCTGCCAACACCAAAATATCAACCCCAATTTTGAAAGAGCATAAACAAAAATAAGGCAGTCTTGTATTTTGTTAAGATTGTTTATAGAGTGGATAAGGATGTTGGCTATCCTATCTATTAAAATTTGGAAGAATATCAGACATTAAAAGCAATTAAGTAGATCCTATACTACAGAAAAAACTTAAAGGGGGGGGGGGGGGGGGAGTACACATTTCACTAACAAAGATCACAATCTAGAAAAACTAATTTACATGACTTTTCACCAAATCTGATGGTAACTGAACTCTGAAACCCTAAGCTATAAAATAATTGGCCACAAGATAAGTGTACATCGATACAGCATGAATTTAATTAATTAATTTATTTACTTGGTCCAAGTCAAGAAAACAGACAGGCTAATTTTCATGAATTAAGAATATAAATATAGGATTCGTGAAAATGCGAGAAGATGAAGAAAAAAGTTCACCTATCCAACACAAGAACTAGCGGAAAGATAATTGGGCAGATTTCAACACATCCCTTTTGATAGAGGAAGCAGCCAAACCTGCAAAAAGAACATGAAGTTATTCAGATTGCATTACACACTTCCTTTCAAATACGAATGCTTCATTAAATTCATAGCTAATCCAAAACTCAAAATAGCAATTTTGTGGTGCAATGTTTCGGTTTTGTACATGAATAGAAAATGGTAAATGGGAAAGTTGATGAAGCCTTACTTGGCCCTCCGACGAGGTGCAAGACGCAGGATTGGATCGGGTCGGGTTTATCAGTTTGTCGGATACAAAGGCGAAAGAAGGGTTTCTCCGAATCTGATACACACACCATTGTTGTACGGACACATGACCAGAGAACAGCGGTACTACGGTGTGACGCGATGCAGGATACACTCTCAACTTGAGAGTAATTTATTCTATTTGAAAATTAAATCATAAACAGAATTATGATTTATTAACTGTGTTTTTATTGTAAGAAAACCTTTTTATGTTTCACAGTCAAAACGTGGGCTTCATATGGATAAGGCTGGTTAGAAGCTTTCAATTCTTTGACTGTAATCAGAGAAAGTGAGTATCTAAATTTTTGTAGAGATTAGTTGTAATAATGTACCGTATGTTCTATTGTTTGTGAAATTTTATATATTTAAAATATTTTATCATAAATTTGTTGTGTAAAATGTGTTGAAACGAAGATATAATTTGATACATGTTTTGTTTTGTTTATACGAATTTTGTTATTCAATTATTCTTTGTTATTTATTGGTTTTGGTTCCATCACCTGAATCTATAAGATAGAAACTTAGTTTTGTTGCATATTTAGAGAAGATACATAATAGAAATTTACTACTACTATTATTATGCATATGAATTTGATTAACACTTAATAATTTTCTTCGGTATTTTTATTATTTAACTAATGATTGAAACTTAATATCTGTTGAAATCACAATTAAGAGATATTATTTTGCTTTTATAAGAGTCATTTAAGTGAAAAGAAGTTATACTTCCTTAAAAAAAATTAACTTGATACAAAACAAAAACTTGTTTTTTTATTGTTTAAGAGAGGTGTAAATGTATTAACCACGATGAAAATAATTTTTCCTTGTGATGTTAAAATTTATGTTAATGTTACATAATGGAGTGTTAAAGATTATTTTCATCAAAAAAATAAGTTCTTTAAAAATAAATCATTTAAATTCCTAATTTTAGAAAATACAATTTTAAAGATCATTTAAATTAATAAATATCATATAAGTCTTTAAATTTAATTATTCAATATCATATTAGTCTTTATATATATATATATATATTTTTTTTTTTTTGATATTATCATTCTAATTACATAATTTTTCTAATTTTAAATTACTATAATTGTGAATTAAATTTGTACACATATTTCACAATTTTTTAAACTTCCTGGACCAATATGATTGCACCTATCAAATTTAGAGACCAGTTTGAGAAGTATTTATTCTAATTTTTTTAAAAGGTTAAGACTTTAAATAGTAAAATAAGGGGTGTGTAGTAAGTAGTTACTCCCCTCTAGCAAGCTTCAACTCTTGGCCCAAAAAACCATCACTTAGCAAAAACCGCACGAGTGAGGAGAAAGAAAGACGTGAATGCGATCATTGCGATGTGATGCCGTAAACTAAACTAAACAACGAAACGGTGTCGTGCGGTGTTGGCGAGAGATGGCGGGAACCTACCACAACCACCACCGCCACGTGCTGCAGCTGGTGTTGTCGTGCCGGAAAATCACCGCTCAGGTGACGAACACGGAGACGTCGTCGATCATAGCGATGGCGTCGTCTTCGGAGCAGGAATTCGCGGCTCACTACCGCGCGCATCTGAATCGGTTCCCCAGATCCCACCGCTTCTGGGACGCGAAAGTGGCCTCTCGCGTGGGGGAGAAGCTAGGGTTCCGGCTGAGGGAAATCGGCGTGACGGCCGTTGAAATCGAGGAGCAATCGCGTCCGCTCCACTACCGCGTAATGCTCTCCCCCTTGTTCCATTCCATCAAGCATGCCGGCGTCCACGTTTCCGGCGTTGACCAATTGTAACGTCGTGTGAGTTTCGATTTTGGTGAGGATTTTTCCATTTTTTTGTGCCCATTCTTCACACAATCAATTTATTACTCTCAGCTATTGCCTTCTTCTTATTATTTGGATCACATCATAAAATAATTTTACCTTCTAAACTAATTAGATTAGATATTCTGATTCATATTTTTTTTTACTTATTTATTATAAAATTAAAATAATTTATTATAAATAGTGAATTGCGGTTAAATTACTTTTTTTTAATGTCCCGAATTGTTCAAAGAGAATGGAGATGAGTTTATATCGAGAACCTTTTAGGTGATGTCAAAAGTCAAAAAATGGACAATATTTTAGTGATATAAAGACATGTGAATATGTATGATGATCTCAACAAGAACGATGTTAATATTTTTCCATTATCACTCACGGGTTCGGCCTAGTTGCAGAATATTCTCAATAAATTAATGACCGTATCTGATTAACTAGACAGCAAAAGATGATGCAGTATTACTTAATAAGTGGAAATATTACTTAATTTTAAAAATTAGAGAAATTAAATTTCTAAGAAAATAAGTTATAGACTAAATTTCCACGATACTATATAAACCGAAAGTGGATCAATTCTAATAAAAGCATGACATGTATATATCTCCGTTAGTATTTTTAACAACACAAACACAAACAAATTGAACAACGTTTTTAAATTTTAAAGGATTTAATTCAAAAAATTGATAATAAAGAAAAAAATTAAATAAATTAAATATAAAATTAAAATAAATGAGTAATTTAATAAAAGATTTAACTCCTTTAAAGTGAATGAGTGTACGTTAAGATAAAGTACATTTACAATTGTTAATTAAAAAATTATTTGAAAATTGTAATAAAATTAAATATAAGTATAATAAAATTAAGAATTAATTACAATATCTACTTCTGATTTTTAATTAATAGCTATTAGTGCACTTTATTCTCTAGTTTAAAAATAAAATACCATTATTATTATGAGTTAAAAAAACTCAAAATCATAATTTATGATAAATACATATTGAATAAACCATCTATTTGATTTTTTTGAAGTATTATCCTTTTTATAATTAATCTTTAAACTATTAAAATTATATAAGTTCCTAAAATATTAGAAATCATTTTATCTATTTCTAAACTATATTTTTATCTTTTATCTTTTTTTTTTTAAATTTATTTTTATCTTTCATCTGCTAAAAAATATTTATTTTGATATTTTATCTTTTATATTTAAATTAATTTAATCATTTAAAAATAATGGTCATTTTAATTTTATGACACAATTTTAAATTAATTTTTGACTTATTTAACGTGTAACTTGTAACATTGAATTCAATTATATAAAAATTATAAAATTCAATTAATATTCAAATTCTAAGATTTTAAAGGTAATTTTTTTTTGTATTATGAGTTAGAGTAGAGTACCCCTTGTATTCCTTTTTAATATATCTTTTCTTTGCTTAAAAAAATTAACATTTAAATTTAAAAGAGTTGTAAACATAATGAAAATTGTGTAAAAATATAATCATTACCAACTATAAAAATATAATCAAATTAAATTTTTAAATTTTTTGTTATTTTTTTAGACTTATGTTTATACAAATTTTCTCCATTTATGACACTTTTTGAGTTTTTAGTTTAAACTTTAATTACATTCATTAGTTTACGAACATAATGAAACAAGTTTCAAAATTTAAATTAATCAAAAAATATTTTAAATTATATTTTAAATTAAAAATAATTTATTTGTTTTAAAAAAATTAATTTGACTTAAATTTAAAAGATAAATGATTAAAATGAATATTTAAAAGATAAAAAACTATAATAAGTCTTAAAAATAAAAGTAAAAGAATAAAAGTATTTATTTATATATATATATATATATATATATTAATTTCTACTTTTTTGAATAGGTATTGGGTCGATATCTCAAAATAAATAAACTTTCAAACTTCGTTCTTGCAAAAGTAAGTCCATGCAACTCTTGTGCTATTCTAGATAACTATATAATGAATTTAATTATAAACATGCATTTAATATAAAAGTTTCTTAATTTAAATTTGACTTCAAATCCCATGTTAATCTAAATCAACCTTTTCCAATATCTAGATTATCTTGTTAATAACACAAACTTTAAGAATTAATATCGCTGGTGTAAAAAAAAAATAGTTATTTCATGTATGTTAACATTCAATCGATAAAAAAAATTGATAAGGAATGTAAATCCTGTTATATAAATGAATAACACGGACACATATTTTTTTAACGAAGATGGTATGAGTAATCCTAAGTCTTAGTATGATTATTTTGTAATTGAATTAGAACATATTAATCAGAGAAATATTTTATTTATTATTATTATTTTTATATCACGAGTTAAGTTATCTTAACAAATTAACATCTTTTAATAAATATTTTTCATACATATTAATAGAGATTGAATCCAGATTACACTTTAAGTCTACCCGCCAATATCACATTTTATTATCTATTATCACTTAATTATAAAGTGTCATGTCTAATAAAATTATTAACCTCTATAAGAACTATTTTAAAAATCATATTAAAAATAACTTTAGATTAGTTGATGGTGTTTTTTTATCACAAGTTAAATCCATTGTTTTTCAAGAACTAACATTAGAGATTTAGACACATTGTTGTATTGACAAACATGTGCAAGTAAACAAAAAGTGTTGGGAAAAAGATGAAAGAAATGATATGGCGTGAGAATATATAATATAATAATATAAAAAGTAAAAAAGAAAAAGAAAAGAATGGAGTGAGTTTCCTTTTTTTTTTTTTTCCAATCAAAAAAAGCATAAACCCATAATTTTAGGAACCGTTGGGCCTGCAGCGTTGTTCCTCACTACCCCGCACAATTTATTAACACCCTTAACAACTCGCCACCCACCCTATTTAAGCTATGAATATCTTTTATATTTTTTTTATTCAAATTAAAATAAGAATAAAAAAGTATTCTAAACTCACTAGCCGGTGACCCATCTGGGCGACAGCCCAATAGCGCACGTTCATTCTTTGGAAAAATTGATAGCATCGTATGTGATCATGAAGTGTATGTGGTCGACTTTGTATTACTCACCTCCCATCAACATTCCACGATGTGCTCTGTGTGTGTGTGATGTTATGTTATGTTATGTTAGCGTGTTTTTTTTTTTTTTTTTTTTTTTTGCATTCTATTTTTTAATTTTGTATAATATTAAATTGTACAATATTAATATTAATATCGGTAAATGGCTACAATTGCTTCATGGTTTTAATACGCATTTTCTTCTTTGAATTAAAATGTTACTTTCCGAAATAATGTTAATGGCCGGGGAAGAGTTGCACCTCTGACTCTGACCCCATTGCCATTTTCTCTGGTATTTTTTTTTTAATTTTATTTTCTATGGTAAATAGCAAGATTTTCATTTTTTGATCGTTTTTCTATTTTCCTTAATCTTTTTTCTCTGGAAAATTTTGTTTTCAGTATAGTCTAGATCGCGATCGGAGACGCTTGATTTTGCGAAGAAGTGGAATTTGTGTAATTCGAATAGGTAGGTTTCTTGCATTCCTCTCTGTGAATTGCTGATAAGTGAATTCAGTTTATGTCTCGTTTGGTTCTGAATTTTCGAGCCTTCGATTTTCTTTTGTTTTTGCTGAAATTCGTTAAACCCTGTGTGGGCTATTAATCGAGTTGAATTTGATTCGGTTTGTGATTGTTGATTGTGAGTTCGTGTGAAATTCGAGTTCTGATTAGTGGAATGTGAAGGGTTGAGGCAATTTTGGGAGTGAATTTTGTTGTTGTTGAGAATTTTTCAGGGGGAGGGTTTGTGAATTCATAGGAAAATGGGGGTTATGTCCAGGCGGGTTGTGCCCGTCTGTGGTAACCTCTGTGTGTTTTGTCCTTCTCTGCGAGCAAGATCAAGGCAACCGGTGAAACGTTACAAGAAGTTGATTGCTGATATCTTCCCGCGTAATCAGGTGAATATTCTGAGCTTATTTTGTTTTGTTTTAGTCTTTGCTTGGTAGTTGCTAGTTATTAGTCTCGGGGGACCCGAGAATTATAACTTTACTTAGCAATCATTTGCTATTGTAAGTAATACCACCTTGTGTATCATTACTATTGCTCTTGGTGTCTGCTTGTTATTCTGTAATGACAATGAATTGAATAATAAGATTTTCAGTTTTCTGAAGAAAAATGCGGGCAAAACTGGGGGCGGGGGCTTTATGATAAGTCATAAGACCTGTTTCTATACTAGTATAGGGGATTTGAATTTAGCAAAGAGAGGATGCCCCTTTTCATTCACATCACAAGATGATTACTGTGTTTTTCAGGTTGCTGAGCCTAATGATAGGATAATTGGAAAGCTATGTGAGTACGCTTCTAAGAATCCATTGAGAATTCCCAAGGTAATGTTATTCTTAAAAATCTCCTCCCTTTTTTGTTTCTTCTAAGCCAGTTGTTTCATGTAACCAATAACGTTATGACATGGTGGAGGAATTTTGGATAATCATTCTCATAGGAAACTAATATATTTGATCTGATTATGATATCATTGTAGAAAATTCAGTTGTCTTCCATCTAATAATTGTTCGTTTCACAAAACTGATATTAGAATATATGAAAATATCTTATCATATATTAAGATTATCCTCTAGGATTAGTTTCCCTGTTTCCTCTTTTTCTCTTAGGATTAATTACCATACTTTTTTTTAATCTTATCATGGTTTGTTTCCCTAATTAGCTAGGATTATGATTACTATAGATAAGGGTTTGTACTATAGGTTTTATGAATATATCAAATAATATCAAATATATCATTACATTGTAATACATCTAAGGTAATATCAATTTATTGTTTCATTTTCATTTATCCCTTTACCTCTCTCAATATCTAAAACTACATAATTTCAACTTAAACACTAAGATATTTTAACCACTGATTTGTAATTCTTGACAATTTATTAAAGGAAAACTTGGTCATTAATATTTTGAATGAGGTTACACTAAAGGAAATCATTTCGATTTAATACTTTAAATTAAGAATTTGTTACCGAATGTTTTCAGCACTTTTTCACCTAATATCTAATTTGGAATTCATTAAATTTAAACAAACACCATTAAGTCACTTGCTGAATTTTTTTATTTTCAGTATTGATTTGTGATCTCTGTCCTAAATTTGTGGTGTTTTGTCTTGGCAGATTACTGATAACTTGGAGCAAAGATGTTACAAGGATTTACGTAATGAAAGCTTTGGTTCAGTGAAAGTGGTCTTGTGTATATACAGGAAATTGCTATCGACATGTAAGGGACAGATGTAAGTTTTATGTCATATAAGTTAAGTGCATATTCCTTGGATTGAATTGTTATTTGATCCTAACCAAGTTCATTGAAACACAATGGGGTGCTGGGGGAGGATTTATCTTACAAGTTTCAGGCACCATAAGATTATTACATTGCAAAAGCCATTTTGAAATTTATGGACATTTATGAGTTCTTGGTGTCCTGTTTTCATTCATGTAAAAGCTTGGGTGTACCGTGTACGGGAGTTGGTAATTTATATGATCGATGTACTTCAAATGAGTAATCTTAGTCTGTAATACTATGAAAAACCCTTTTTTTAAAACTTGGTTTTGTGGAGAACTTTTTTTTTTTTTTTTTTTTTTAATTTAATTTTCTCAGTATTTTGAAGCAGGGTCGTGCAGAGTGTCAATTTGTCCTCCCATAGTCCTATTTGCTAGTGATTGACATAGTGTTTGGTTAGAAGGAGAATGGAGAAGAGGGGAGGGTAGAGATTTTTATAAACTTTTCTTGTTTTGTTCAATTTTTAAGAGGGGGAGGGGAGCAAAACCCCTCCTCATCTGATTTTAGCTCCCCTCCAATATTGCAGGGATTTGAGGGGGAGGGAAGAGATTTTAAAACATTTTTAGTATAATTGTCCAAAATAAGGATACAAAGATAAATTGGTTTTTAAAATCTCTCCCCTCCACTTGTGAACCAAATAAGAAAAGAGCTCCTCTCCCCTCTTCTCAGAAAAACAAAATTTCTAATTCCTCCTCTCCTCTCCTTTAAACCAAACATACCAGCATCTCACAAAAATGTTTTGGTTCATTTATTTATTTTTCTTGTTGGATGCTACTCTTCACTATTTTGAGTAATAAATTCAAACATGCTTCTTAATCTTGTAGGCCTCTATTTGCCAATAGTTTATTAGGGATCATCCAGACTCTTCTAGAGCAAACTCGATCAGATGAAATGCAGATCTTAGGTTGCAATACTCTTGTAGAATTTATTGATTGCCAGGTATTTGGTCATTCAACTTTTTTGATTTGTTGGTGACAAAATCACTGCAGGATTGCCTTAATTGCATGTTATGAGAGATTTGCTGCCCCTTTAAAGCAGTTTTACTAATTAAAATTTAACATCATAAGTTTTGTTCATAGGAGAAGGAAATATGAAGAAAAATTGAATTGAACTTCTCTCATAAGCTAAAATTAGCATATGCACTTAACTTTTATAGTAGCTATCTCATCTAATTTCTCTAAAAGCTGAAGTGAATAAGTTGATTTTAGTTTAGGAGAGAAACTCAATTCATTTTACCTTTTTTGCACTTTTTTTTTAATTCCATAAAGTTTAGTGATATTGACCCTTTGAGTTAAAAGTAGACAGATGGTACATACATGTTCAACTTAGAGGGTTTTATACCAAAACTATGTCAATTGGCTCATGAAGTGGGAAATAATGAACAAACTCTGCATCTACGTTCAGCTGGACTACAAGCTTTATCCTATATGGTAATTCTCCTTCTCTGGTCTATTTATTCTTCCAGTTTGCTTATGAATTTCCATAACTTTATAACTATAACTATAAGGAATTTTCTATTCTTTTTGATCAATATGCACGAGAATCTACCCACTTTGATAATCTTTATGGAAAGGAACCCTATGTAGAGTACAAGGATGGTCATTAACAGTTGTAGTTATTTCTGATTAATAGTCATTAAATATTGAACTTCTTCACACTGATTTGCAACTTCTTTGACTTGGTAGAATGTTCTTAAAAGATGAAGCTGTAGTAATCCAAAAAATGAAATGAAATTTACCAAATTTTGATAGGCACTTGGGTATTATGGGATGCTTAAGTCTCCCATCAAGTAGTATGAGATGCTCATCGGAGTACTTAAGTGGCTTGGGTCTCCTTCTTTGACAGTTAAATTTTAAGAGAGGGTTCCCCAAGTGTTTGGGTGCTTATCAAAGATGATTGTTGGTGTCTTGAAAAGGGTTACCTATAAAGAGGCCAATTAAAAAGGCTGAGCAAAACATTGTAGAGTGCCAACCGCCGAGACGTCAGCTCTTAGGGATGATGCTATGATAGGAACTTGGGTACCATGGGATGCCTAACTCCCACATCAAGTAGTATGGGATGCTTGATGGAGTACTTAAGTGGCTTGGTTCTTCTCCCTTGACAATTAATTTAATTTTTAAGGGACAGTTTCCCAAGTGTTTGAGTGCTTTCAAAATCAAAGAGTGAAAATGGTTGTTTGTTGTAATTTAAGCTGTAGAATGATAGAAGCTTTATTTTTGGAAAAAGTTGTTAGATATAAGTAAATCATTCAAACTGTTTATTGGTCACCTTATTCCTACCACAGTACCTTTGTTCAGTTGCTTTTCAAGATCACTTATATACCTTTCCTGGATGCTTTTTGTTCTTCCTCCCTATGTTCTTTTGACCAGGTGCGGTACATGGGCGAGCACTCACATCTTTCAATGGATTTTGACAAAGTTAGTATCATTTCCCTACTCTTCTTATTCCTTCAATCTATAGATTCTGGCAGAGACATTAAGCAAAGGGTTTCATTAAACATTAAAGTTTAGTTTCTATATATTTATTTAAAACCACAATTCTGGTCTTGAATTTAAATGTTAGTTTACACATGAAGCTAAACTATTTTTTTTTCTTGATTTGTTGGGTGGGTGGATTTTGAAATTTTGAATAGATTATATCAGTGGTTTTGGAGAATTACTTGGATATCCAATCCAAATCCAATCTTGCCAAAGTAGAGAAACTGAATTCACAATCTCAGAACCAGTTGGCCCAAGGATTTCCCATAGAAGGAGACCGACTACATTCTTTATCTAAGAAGGATCCTTCCTTACTCAATAATGTGACAAGAACCGAGACGGAGTCAAAGTTGTATGTTTTCTTTTACAGTATTACTTCTCTCCCCTTTCCCTTTTAGTATAAAGCCATCGTATGAGATCCTGACAGCCATTGTGTTCACTGCTTCTACAGGGATACTGCTAAAGATCCTGCTTATTGGTCAAAGGTTTGCTTGTATAATATGGCAAAATTGGCAAAGGAAGCTTCAACTGTGCGGCGTGTCCTTGAACCACTTTTTCATAATTTTGATATTGATAACCACTGGTCTTCTGAAAAGGGAGTTGCTTCTTGTGTTTTGATTTATTTGCAATCCCTTCTAGCAGAATCAGGTAGCCTTGTAAAAAATTCACTATTATAAATTTTCTTTAAGTATGCAGTTTTATCTAATTTTCTATATAATTAATTGATTACCACTTTTTGAACACCAGGAGATAACTCCCATCTTCTACTATCCATTTTGGTCAAGCACTTGGATCACAAGAATGTTGCCAAGCAGCCTATCCGTCAGATTGATATTATTAACACCACCATGCAGCTTGCACAAAATGTGAAGCAGCAGACTTCAGTTGCAATCATTGGTGCAATATCTGACCTCATTAAGCATTTAAGGAGATGCCTGCAAAATTTAACTGAAGCATCCAGCATTGGAAATGATGCATATAGGTTGAATACTGAACTTCAGTCTGCCTTAGAAATGTGTATATTACAACTTTCAAGCAAGGTATTTGTGCTAACATCATGTGTCACTTTTTTGTTTGGCTTTCAAACTTTATATTATGCAACACTTGATATCATTCTGAGGCCTCAGCTTTGATTTTTGAATAAAGTTTCTTGGATTCATCATAATTTATAGATCCAGTTTGTTATCTATTCTCCCTACAGAATAGGTTTCTTTACTTCCTTGTATCATTGATTACTACTAGTCCCCAGGCAAGAATGTTGAGAAACCACCTCTGAATCTCGGACTATAGAAGATTAGCTAAATTTCTGCTATTTCTTCACTGTCTTTTCTGAATAGAATTTTTTCTTCATGTTGTAAACAAACAAGTTCAAAAAGAAGTATTTGGATTGTGTCTCTAGTCACACTACTTCTACTATAACAGGTTGGAGATGTAGGACCAATTCTTGATTTGATGGCTGTGGCACTGGAGAATATCCCAATTACTACCATCATAGCAAGAACAACAATTTCTGCTGTCTATCAAACAGCAAAATTAATCACTTCCATCCCCAATGTGTCATATCACAATAAGGCAAGTGTTCTTTCTTAGATTGGAAATGGGGTTTTCTACATGTTCAGATCTAGTAAATGTCTAAACTTTTGGGTTATTTTTGTACCTATCCAGGCTTTCCCTGATGCCTTGTTTCATCAATTGCTCCTGGCCATGGCTCATCCTGACCGTGAAACACAAATTGGAGCACATAGTGTCTTCTCTATGGTGCTTATGCCATCCATGTTTTCTCCTTCGTTAGACCACAAAACAAAGATTGCTCAGAAGGCACAGAATGTCAGCTTCTCCACTCAGCATGGAACTTTTTCTGGAGCTGAAAACTTGAATGGAAAACTGGAAGAAGGAAAGGCAATAGCCAGTGCCAATGGGAAGAAATATGCAATTCATCCATATGGCAGTTACGGCTTTACTCCTGAGCTAGCTGATAGAAAAGATGTATGAAATTTTTTACTTACCATTATTAGTTGTTTGCATTTGAGTGTTTATTTGTTAGAGGGGTTAAAGGATATGCAGTTCCCATTCATCATAATTTAATTTTAATGATTCTTGTTGAGTTCAGTTATGTTAAGCACCTGCTTCAGTTAGTTTGGTTGTTTCTTTTTTCATTTTTTGAATAATAGAGATCCTGGATTTTTCCTTGCTATAGTTCCAAACCAAATGTTGTGTCTGAAATTTTCAGGATCTAAGTTCTCTTAGGCTGAGCAGTCACCAAGTGAGTCTCTTGCTTTCTTCAATCTGGGTTCAGGCAACATCTGTGGAAAACGGTCCTGCAAATTATGAGGCAATGGCGCACACCTATAGCATTGCTTTATTATTTACTCGTTCTAAGGTGAGTTTGGTGCATACCAAGTGCTGTGATTGCTTATAAACGGTAAAGACTACCAAAATCACTTTGGTCATTTTGATTAAATGTTACTCATTTATAATTTTTGAAGAGCTAACCAGAGTCCTTTAAAAGAATAAAAGTAAAATTTTTATCAGGAAAGGAAGCATTAGAAATACAAAATGTTAGTTAGCACTTGCTTTTTTGTTGGTAATTAGAAACGTTTAATAGGGTATTTAATGCTACTAAACTAGTTCCCTTAGGGCACTTGTTAAGAAGACCCTTGTTTAAATTGGTAATCAATTTAGTGGCAGTGGTAAAAAATTTGACAGGAGTTTTCATCTTTTCATAAATGAAGAAAAAATAATGCATATTACATATATTTTTAAAATTAATCTTGATCACTTCTAAACCAAGTATTATTGGATGATTGATTTGAGTTAACATCTATAGAATATAAATATTTTGTTTCCTAATTTAGTTAGGAATTAGCTATTAGAATCAATGTATTATTTTTTAGATTGATTCTATTCTATATTTCATTGAATAAATTATGTACTGAGTACAAATACCCTTGAGGTACATAGAATAAAAGTATTACAACCTGTCCCAATTATTTGCCTTAATTTCTTGAAGTTGTTAATTGGTTTCTGCAGGCATCGAGTTACATGGCTTTAGTAAGATGTTTCCAACTGGCATTCTCCCTCAGGAGCATCTCTTTGGACCAAGAAGGTATGTGAGACGTCCAGGCAATTTTTTACTCTTCAGGAAGGAATGACATATCCTGTCCTTATGAAATCAAGGCTTGCATTGGAATAATCATTCCATGACTATTTTTCTACCAAAAAAAATGTTCTTTACCATGGAAGGCAAATGGAATCAAATTCCAGGGTTCTCGAAATGTTCTACTATATATTTCTTAATGAGAATAATATTATCTATAGTGAAAATTTTCTGACATGTTTCTTTACATGCCTGTTAAAGGAGGTTTACAACCATCTCGCAGGAGGTCCCTTTTTACCTTGGCTTCATACATGCTTCTATTCTCTGCCAGGGCTGGCAATGTCCCTGATCTAATTCCAAAAGTTAAAGCATCACTGACAGTAGCAACAGTTAATTTCTTTTCCTAACCTCTGGACTTGGTCCTTGTTTTGTGCCTTCATCTTCCTTTTAAAATTGAGTTCCATTAATTGTTTCCCTTTTTTTAATTATGGTTAGAATAACTGATTAAAGTTCTAAATTCACAGGTAGATCCTTTTCTTGAATTGGTCGATGATATCCGGCTGCAGGCTGTCTGTATAGAATCAGAGAAAATTTATGGATCTCAGGAAGATGAGGTTGCTGCTGTGAAGTCTCTTTCAGCTGTAGAATTGGATGACAAGCAGTTGAAAGAGACTGTAATATCGTACTTTATGACTAAATTTACAAGATTGCCTGAGGTAATATGAATTTGCATGGACTGACAAAGAATACTCTGATATGCTTGGAGAATTAATAGATGGAAATGCTTTATTATTATTCAGTAGAATGTATTGTATTACATAGGTTCTTCATATCATCCATATTCCATATATAAAGTCTCTTGATAGACTTAGTGGAGACAGGAGAATATTTCCTAGCCTACTATTAATCAAGTGCAACTTCCTAGACGCTAATACCAATGAGTGCTAAATGCAGTTTATCATGTGATACGAACATAGTATTTACTAGATTGATAAATAATTGCTACTGTATCACCATTGAACTTCTGAGTAGCAAGGATGTGGCACTTGTTGGACAATGAATTGATTCTGATCAAATCCTTGATAATCCTTGATAATGGTTGCTTTTGGTTCAATTTTTTAACATTTTCGTTCTCTGTATGTATTCCAGTCGTGCATGTGCACACATTTATTCTGGAAACTATCAAAGTATTTAGAAAATAGTACTTTTGAGGTATGCACAGAATGTGGACTGTTTAGCAGTAGTTACTGTGGAGTGTACAAGTATGTGGGTTGTGTATAGGGGTGGGCAAATTAAATTGCACTAAACTGAACTGTTAAAAACTGTATTAAACTGAAAAATAGTTCAATTAAACTGAACTGAACTGAAAATTAAATCACAAAACTGAACTGAACTGTTTTTTATCTAAGAAGAAAGAATCTGTGGTTGGTGACTTGGTGCGTGAGGAAGGAGGAATCCGGGGTTGCCTGTGAGTGAGGAAGGAGTGCTGATTCTGCTGAATCAGGAACCCCGTGCCGTGGACCCGTGGCTTGCTGGAATGTGAATAGGCTTGCGATTTATGATTTAGACACCTTGGCTGTGGCTGGAATGTGAAGACCCAATATGTGAAGACCCACATTTCTGCATTTACAAATTGAAACCGTGCCATGCCGTGGCCCGTGTCCGTGCTTTTATTTTATAATTTTAGTTAATTAGAGTAAATTGAACTGTAACTTAATAAGTTCAGTTTTTAAAAACTGAACTAAAAAATAGTTTAATTCAGTTTTATCTTAAATAGTTATAGTTTTTTTAGTTTAAAATAATTCAGTTATTTAATAGTTTAGTTTAATTCAATTAATTTTGGCCGGCCCTAGTTGTGTACTGGTTAGTGATGTATAAGCATGTGAGATGACATGATTTTTTTTCCTTATTTACCAGGATGAGTTGTCTAGCATAAAGAATCAACTTCTACAAGGTTTTTCCCCTGATGATGCATATCCATCGGGACCACCATTATTTATGGAGACACCAAGACCATGTTCTCCACTTGCTCAGATTGAGTTCCCAAATTTTGTTGAGGTAACAGTCTCCACAGTTGCATTTCCATTTGTGGCTTATCAAAAGATGCATGTGACAAATTCTGTAATTGGTTTTCCAGATAATGGCTCCGGATGATTTGATGGATGAAGAGACTGGACATGAACATAGTGGAAGTCAATCAGATTACAAAACATCACTGTCAACCAACTATCCTGATGTTCTGAGTGTTAATCAGCTCTTGGATTCGGTAAAAATTTGTGCTTTTATTTATATCATCTAGCTAAGTGAAACGTGATTGATTGTATTTTTGAATTTTTTTACACATCTACTGGAGAGGATATTTTATTTCTTCTTCCCTTAAAGATACTATGGGGATTATTTTATGCATAGGTTTTGGAAACTGCCCGGCAAGTTGCAAGTGTCTCCACTTCCTCAACTCCTTTACCTTATGACCAAATGAAGAACCAGTGCGAGGCACTTGTAACAGGCAAACAACAGAAGATGTCAGTCATTCAGAGTTTCAAGCATCAACAGGAGGAGTGTAAGGCCATAATTCTTTCAAGTGAAAATGAAGTAGATGGTTTCCCTGTATCTGTTAAGGTTAGTATTTTTATACAGTTTAGTTTTTCAGTAAGAAATGCATATATTATGGCATTCAATTGGTTATAATGTTTTGGATATTTTGGAGTATTGACCAGCATGGTTGAGTATTTGACTGTTTGAGGTGGGGTTTGAACTAATTGTTAACCTAATTTTCTCTTTTGAATTTTTTTCTTGAATTATATTGTATCGATAAGCTTAGAGGCTACATATTCTCATTTTGTCGTAATATATTCTGCTTTTAAACCGATGATAAATTGGCTTCATGAGCTCTTTATTTCGTTTGAAATTTTATTACCCAGTTTGTTATATAATAACTAGCTAATTGTTAATGAAATATTTGGATTTAGTATGAACATATGTTTGTTTATGACTAATACTAGCCAGACACTCATTATGGATCAAATCTCATGCAAGCCCCACTAAACGCACAAGTTATTTAGTAGAGTCAACGTGAGATCTCAACCAATAATAAGGAATATTTTAGGAGTGTCAAAGTGTACTGTAAATATTCTTTGTTTTAACATTGATGAATAAGGCTTTGTAGTTGTTATTTTTTAACATTTGATGGATAGAAGGATCATGCTGTCGTAGTTCATGTCTTATGTAGTTGGTGGACTCATGTATTACTTCCAGAGTCAATAATTTTTTCGTTAGGTGGGTTTAGTTTTGTTTTCTGGAAACAATTATTGTTTATTGGCACTGTCCCATCATGCAGGCACTGGAATATTCAAAAGGTGATTTGAAGTTAGTGACTCAGCAGCAATTTCAAGCACGTTACAGTTCTCATGACTCTGGGCAGCTACATTCTTTGAGATTACCACCTTCAAGCCCCTTTGATAAATTCTTGAGAGCTGCGGGATGCTAATGACACTAACTTGCAATTGATGCCATTTTTTCATTCTTTGCAATTCTGGTAAAATGTTTCTTTAGATGGTTTCTACCTTTCATGCCCGAAGTACGTGAAATATGCAGGAGAGTCATTTTTATTTATTTTTTTTGTTGGGGGAGTTGGATGTTTGCTTCCAGCAAATGTATGATTTTGTCTATAAATTATAGTAATATTTGTCAATATTTAATTTTTTTTTGGGTGAATAAAGGGTTTTGTTGGTACTTGTGTTTTACTAAAACATTTTTCTCTCGTTCTCTAGTGTGTGGACCCAATGCTAGAAGCTCCTAACGAGTCATGAAGAATGAATTCCTCTATGGCTGCTCCACTTTTATACCTACCAAATTACCAATAAATCAATCTCTTGGTGTATTCTCATACGTATATTTTATTTTTAAATATTCATACATAAATTATTAAAATAAGATATGTTATGTCTATTTGATATGGAAAACCTACTTCCTATTTTCTGGGTATACGAGTGATAGAAAAAAAAAGAGAAAAACTGAATGCATGATAATGGTAACGCGTCTGATATTTTGTATCTAGATTCTAGTTTATATATCTATTCGATATTAGTATCAAATAATGTTTAGTTGTTAGGAAATGTAAAAATATCCACTTCATTGATCTCTATTTCAAAAAATTAATCTCAAACTCTTGGAGAATGTCTTTGGTAAAAACGAAAAACATGTTATGTCAAGTTGATTGCAGAAACAATACATTAAGATTATGATGACGTAAGTAATGCTATATTTTTTTTATTTTATATATATATATATATATATATATATATATATATATATATATATATATATATATATATTCTCAGTTCTCTATATAAAATGAATGTATTTAATATTTTAGAATAATAGTATAACAAAACACAATTGATTTTTTTTAGTAGGTAGGAAGATTTGTATTTGTTATGGCTATAAAGTTTATTTGTATAATCAAAGATGTTAATAAAAAAAAGTCCGCTAGCAGTTTTGTTGCGGAAATGTCAACCACACGAATTTTATTTAAAATATTCCGGTCTAGAGAAGGATTCTATTTGTACTTCTTTTTTCTTTTCACATTTCCTTTTGAGCTTTTGTAAAAAAAAAAATTCCATAAAAGCATATATTTTGAGAAATTAATTTCTAAAATATACTTTTCATATTAAGTAAATATTATGAAAACTAAATTTAGAAATGTATTTTAGATTATAATTGTAATGAAAGCAACCTCAAGCGTGTGGTTCAACGGTAGGGGTTGATCTACGCTTAAGCAAGGTCAGGGGTTCGAATCCTGCCTTGTGTATGCAGCCGCGTTAAATCTTGGGGCCAGCTATCCCACCCTTTGAGGTGCCTCCAACGTAGCGAGGAGATTAGTCACTGCTGTTGGCGGTGGATACTCTAGGAACGAACCTAAAAAAAGATTATAATTGTAATGAAAGTAATGCTATATTTTTTTAATTAAATGTGTTTTTAGTTCTTGAACTTTTCTTAATTTTAATTTATTTCTTGACCAAATTTGATTTGCAAGTTCTTAAAAGTTCTCTGTAAGCTAAAAAAATTGATGTTAGGGATTGAAAATGTTAATGAGAGGAAAAATTCATAGACTAAAACTAGTAAAATTTATCTAAGAATTAAAAGTGAAAATTAACAATAAAAAAATTTAATAAAAGGATTTTTTAGAAAATCTTTTAACTTCAAATCTAATTTTGTTTTTATGGTTGAAAGTTAGTTTTACACTCACCACTTAGCAAACTTTAAACATATTATATAAAAGGCCACAGGTTTGTGTCCAAACATGTAATTACTTGTATTCTTCCAACAGAAAAGCCAAAATCACTGAGCAGCACTTCTTAAGTTTGTTAACATCTTAGCAGCAGCAGCAGATTTTCTTGCTTCATGATGACTGCGACAGATGTCACCTCCCGAAAAAAGTCAAACTCTGGTCCTTTAACAGCTATATCAGCTTGAAATCCAACTTCAAGAGTTACTCATCAAATTTATATGCAAGTCATGTACATATATGATAATTTCCCAACGTAGATGCATCAAGAAATATACAACTTTCTCATTATAGATGAGTTGAAAAGAGATTGATCTCCTCTTTCAATATAAATATGCACCTATGCACACAAATCACAATAATCTCTTTTAATAATCTCTTGATTGCTTCATTAACATATCTTTGCTGACCATGTATTTCTTTTAAATTGCAGTATTCATCTAGAATTATTATATCATATCCGTGTTCCTATTGGTATAAGTACTACCAAGAAACTAGGTTTTGAGTATACAGAACCAAATAAATTAGTATAGCATCCCATGCATCTGGTAAAAGATTTTTCCCTCTTTTACTAAAATTTATGAAGTAATCATTTTAATGCACCACAAACACCAATCATAGGCCAATTATAAAATGTTAAACAGCCTATCATAACATATGTTCAAAGGAATATAAACTGAAAATATAATTCATATTTCCTAAAAGAAATCAGCCTATCAAGATTGCACATTGCAGAACTAAAAATATGACTTATAAATGGAGCTACGGAATTTTGATCTTCTGGTTCAAAGACAAAAAAGCTGGTAGCCATTAATACAGTATTCTCACATTGAATATTTAAGATTTTCAAAGCCTCAATACAAGCTTTAGTTTCGGTCAAGGATGTAATAATAGATGAAGTTGAAAATGGTCTTAATAAGTCAGATGGTCAAACATACGATACCTTAAATGGATTTGAAATTCAAGGGTATGACCCTATCTTTTATAAAACTACTTTTTGCATCTAATGTGCTTGTTGAATATATTTATGAAATCAAACACCAGATGTTTCCTAGAAAAATCCTACAATTAGATGTGATAAGGAAATGGGGAGAAATGCTTGTAAGAAGCCAATTATCACTATCCAAAATCAGAATCATATTTTCTTCTAAGCTTATTTGATACTTGACAGAAAATCTATCAAAAAGAATGCAAGTTAAAAACTGAAACATTGTAAAATCTATCACTATCAATAGGTTCTACGTTGATATCATGAGCAAAAAATCAAGTTTACAAGTTTGGGAAGCAAAGTGAATATCTCTTTTGTCAATGTGAGTATGCTTTTATGAAGAAAATTTTATGAAGAAAAGCAAGCTTTCTTGTTTTCTTTTCTTGACCTTTATACTTTCTCTTCCCATAACACTCGACACCATCAACACCCATTGGAGACCGATTGAAATCAGAAAACCAATGGAAACATAGCCCGTTTATTGACATGCAAGAAATAGAACGATTGAATGAACTAACATATAAAGCCCACAAAATCATAACAAAAAATATTACATCTTTGTACAAGCTTTCGTTTCTTAACCCTCTTTTCTGCTTTCTCTTCCTATAACACACACTTGACACCATGAAAACCTATTGGAGACCGACTGAAATCAGAAAACCCATGAAAACATAAGTCAGCTTATTGACATGCAAGAAATAGAAAAATTGAATGAACCAACACCAAATTAAAACCCAGAAATCCATAAACCAAAAAGATTTCATCTTTATCAAAAAGAAAACAAGCTTTCTTTTCTTTACCCTCTTTTATGCTTTGTCGTCCCATAACACTTGACACCATTAACACCACCTGAGACTGATTGAGACATTAACACTCTTAAAATTTCATGTGAGGAGTGACAAGTAGAAGTGTAAGCAACAATCAAAACCCTAAAGAATTTCTAAGAATAAGCGAGTGATGAGCGTAGGGATGGGTGGGAGTATATTTATAAACAAAGTAGGTGTCCCATCAGACATGAGACAAAGCGGATTAAATTGGTAAGTTTTGAGAATGACATTTAAATTAAGAATTTCTTTCTATGTTATGTTTTAATATTTATATACTATATAATTATTTATATTATTTTAGAATTCAGTTATATTTTATTAATTTTTAAACTTGTGTAATATATGGGTAAATATTTATTTTTTGTTATTCAAATTTATAATAAATAAACATTTTGAATATATAAATTATATTATAATAAAAATTTGAAATAAATAAATAACTTATATATATAAATTGTATTTTTAATTTACTATAAATAATTTATATTGTTATATAAAACTCTTTTAATCATTGACAATTTTTAAATATATATTAAAATTCAATTTAAAAAATAAAAAATGATAAATTAAAAAAATAAGTGATTAAAAATTCTTTATAAATGTGTTTGAATGGAGAATTTAAATGGAATAATTTATTTGTTTGAAGAATTTCAAATTCTTTGAAATGAAATACTTTGTTTGTATTGAAAATTTACAAAAAAAAAATTAAATATAAACATTTATAAAAAAATTTAAAATAATAGAATTTTAAATTCCTTAAACATATTTTTTTAATTATGGGAAAATGTAACACATATGAACCCTTAAATGATGTCTTTGTCCCTAATTTCAAAAACTTAGTTGCTCATATTAAGATGTGATTGTTTCACAAATTAAAATTCATTCTCAAGAATATAAATTTAAGAATCTCATATTCTCATGTTTGTTTAAAGTTTTGAGAAAATATTCTGATGTTTATAATTTTGTTATAATACTCTATGCAAATGTGATTTTTGTTTCCTACCATTTTTTCAATCTTATGTAATATAAGCATATTATCTTCATCATCATGCACTCTATTTTGTTTATTATCATATAAGCATCACACTGAATTTTCTTACTTTCATTTTTTTTTATACTATTTTTCATTTGTTTAGTTATTTTTTACTAATTTTAATACATTCCACTTCTAAGTTAAATTTGGTGAGTAAGTCATTAAATGAGAAGTAAGTCTCACCAAAATATTGTTAATAAATTTTAATCAAACATAAAGAAAATATTAGAAAGTAAAGTATTATTAGTATTCATATTTTTGTTAGCCTTCTGTTTTTGCTATTAATCATTAGGCAATTGTATGTTAATTGTACTTGTTGGTTAGATTATTTTAATCAAACGTAAAGAAAATATTAGAAAGAAAAAGTGTTATTGATATTCATATTTTTTTTAGCCTTTTATTTTTGCTATTAATCATTAGACAATTACATGTTAATTGTACTTGTTGGTTAGGATATGTCTTATGCTTAATTGAATTATTTATTTCTTTTGTTTATAAAAAATAATAATTTTATATAATTTTTTTTACATGTATATGTGAAATTTTTTCTTTTTTTGTTGTTACTTTTTATAGTGGTTCCCCTTAAATGAAAATCCTGGCCCCAGCGTAGGATCGTAGAACCATAATCTAATGTCTAAAAAGTGACAAACCCAAAACTTGAAATTTTTGGGGACTAATCAAACGGATGAAAACTATAAGAACTAAAACATTATACAAACCTAAAAAAACAACACTGTAAATAGACGAACATGAAAGACAGTTAAAAGGTAATCCAAAAGAAAATTGTTGGAATGATACTATGCAAAGTGCAAAACACCAGTCAGGCTGGGAAGTACAGATGTCGTTTGTCTTGCAAATCAATCACAATTCACAAAAAGCACAATGCACTTTCCTTAGTTTTCTTACTTACAGGGGAAAACCAAGAACCCTACAAAAGCGTGTAATTTATATTCTTCGAACAGAAGAGCCAAAATCATTGGTCGGATTTTGCCATAATTCTTAAGTTGGCTAACATCTGAGCAGCAGCAGATTCTCTTGCTTCATGAGGACTGGGACATAGGTCACCTCCACAGGAACACTGAAAGTCTGGTCCTTTAACAGCTATATTAGCTTGGAATCCACCTTCAAGAGGTACTAATCAAATTTATATGCAAGTTATGTACATGATAATTTCCCAACATAAATACATCAACAAATATGAGCAGAAAAGAATAAATGTATACGAAACAAATAAAAGTAGATTGGTCTCACCTATTTCAATATAAAGAGGCACCTATTCACACAAATCGCAATAAAATTTTACACAATCTTGGATTCTACATACAGATTAGATAGTATTACCATATGCTTGAGATACGTGATATATTGGTAGGAGCCAATTATTTTCATGAAATGTATCATCTAGTTCCTGCAAGATTAAACATAATTTTGAAGTACAGTGGGAAGATGAAGGTCGGAGCCAATTATTTTCATGACATGTATCATCTAGTTCCTGCAAGATTAAATAGAATTTGAAGGACTGTATAAAGATGAAGGGAGCAGTGGCCGTCGATAAGTACATTTTTCTCCAAATATAATTAACATGCTCACCTCTCATGTCAGAACCAGATTATTTTTTTAATTACATAGGCCAGTCATAACGTGATCAATCAAAGCAGTCACAAGAGATGAAATGTTAAAAATAGTATAGTAATTACAATGTCTTGCCTGGCAAGGACTTTTAAAGAGCACTGCATCTGTCAATCTTCTCTGCTTCCTAGGAGGAGGTAAAGGTTGATCCTCAAGATGTGGACACGTCCTTCCTAGATTTCTTACCCATGTATCATTACAGCCTTCTATGATGGATTCTATTTTTAATTCCAAGTCATCTTCCCCGCCTACTTTTTTCAAGAACGCAAAAGAATATCAATAATAGTTTTTCATCAATTACAATGGCAAAATATAAATAGTAGAGGAATAAAAGAAATCAGTTGATATTAGTCAATTGCTGTCCCAGACTATAAACCACAAATGTAAATGAAAAAAGATTAGGGTTGAACATTGCAGAACTGAAAAGATGGCTTATAAATGGAGCTATGCGAAATTTTGATTTCTTGGTTCAAAGGCAACAAAGCTGGTGGTCGTTAATACAGCATCTCACATTGAATATTTAAGATTCTCAAAGCCTCAAAGGAAGCTTTAGATTCAGTTAAGGATATAATCATCGATGAAGTTGAAAATGCTCTTAATAAGTCAGATGGTCCGACATACGATACCTTAATGGATTTGAAATTCAAGGCTATTACCCTATCTTTTATAGAACTACATTTTGCACCTAATGTGCTTTTAAATATATGAAATCAAACCAGATGTTTCCTAAAAAATCCTACAATTAGATGTGAAAAAGGAAATGGGAAAAAATGCTTATAAAAGAGGCCAATTATCACTATCCTATATCAGAATCATATTTTCTTATGAGCTTAATTGATAGTTGACCAGAAAATCTATCAAAAAGAATGTAAGTTAAAAACTGAAGCACTGTAAAAGTTAAAGAGAAAAAGCCTTACCGATAGAAGAATGCACAGGAAAGTAAAATTAAAGGAAAGGACAAGGAAAACATACCAGTTAACATTCTCTGAATTTTTTTATCACACAGAGCAATCTCCTCTTCTATCTTGCGCTGCTGAAGAGCCTGCACAAAGAAACTTAGTCTTAGATATATGCAAATGCAGAGCTTTTTACCTTCAAAGAATAGAAAGAAGCTAATCCTTGGAACTAAGGAAAAGCAGTATAGTAGCTACAACTTTGGGTGCATTCCACAGTACAAATACTCAGAATACTATTTTAAGGATCTAAATCAACAAACACATGGAAGTATGCAAGTAGAGAACTGTGTTGCACACAGTATTGTTAAATATAAAAGTTTGAGGCATTGAGTTAATCCAATAAATGGTGGTAATACCCCCCAAATGTATTTCACTATTCAGTCAAGTTATAGATATATTGCCAATATGCCATATGTATTTGATCTTGACAACCATGTTTATATGTTCTGTGTCCTAGACTCCTAGAATAGTAATGAATAGGTAGGGTGAGAATGAATATAAACATTCTTGTCAATTATGACTCCTTACTAGAAAAAGCAGTGAACAGATTTTTACCAGTGCATTCCTCTTTCGCATAAGAGCATTGAGTGCAGTCTGTGACAATGTCTTTCCCTTTGAAGCCACAAAAATTTGGAGCTTTTCAAGATCAGTGCTAGAATAATTTGCAATCAAGGAACATTCTTCTATCGAATCGGTTTTGAAAGGGGGTTTAGCGGTCTGTGACGATGTCTTTCCCTTTGAAGCTGTAAGATTTTCGAGCTTTTCAAGATCAGTGTCGGGCTTATTTGTAATCAAGGCACATTCTTCTATGGAATCATTTTCAAAAGAGGTTTTGGCACAAATCTTATCACAAATAGATTGATCTTTGGTTTCACCCTCAGTGATGAGCATCCTTGATGAACCAACATTCTCAGCCTGTCAAACCAATGACATGTAATTTTTTGAGAGAAAACAAATATCGGAAAAATGCTTAGGAAATACCATTTTTTTATGTAGATAAAGAACCATCATTTATCCGAAACAAAAAGTACAAGTAAAGGAACAATGATGTTTTTCGTCTCACTAGTTTGTACTTCGTTTTCGAAATTAATCAGTTTTTACCAATGCAATCCTCTTTCGTATAAGAGCATTGAGTGCAGTCTGTGACAATGTCTTTCCCTTTGAAGCTATCGCAATTTGGAGCTTTTCAAGATCAGAGTTGGGATTATTTGCAATCAAGGCACGTTCTTCTATGGAATTATTTTCAAAAGAGGTTTTGGCACAAATCTTATCACAAGTAGATTGCTCTTTAGTTTCCCCCTCAGTGATGAGCATCCTTGATGAATCAACATTATCATCCTGTCAAACAAATGACATGTAATTAAATGAGTTAACAAATATTGGAAAATGCTTTGAAAATACCTTCTTCTTTTTTTTAATAAAAAGGGAATTATCATAAACAAATAACAAAAAGTACAAATAAGGGAACAATGATGTTTTTGGTCTCACTAGTTTGTACTTTGAATAAGAAATGGACCAGACCTAACTCAACTCCAAAAACTAGGTTAAGGAAGGTCATTGCACAAATATTACAAGGTTATCATGGCCACATTCTTAAACAATGTGCTTCAAAAGGTTAATCTGTGTTGCCGCAGAAAATTACTTTATACATGTACCACATTATCATCTTTGATTTAAAAAACAATCAAGGTATAAACTTCACATACCGAGTTTTAGCATTTTGGACAAGATTGTTTTCTTAGTCAACTTCAACATAGAGATAAAAGTACTTAAATCATATCACCACTAAAAATAACAAAAATAACAAACTCTTTCAACTCATACTTAAGACTCATAGCGGTAGTACATCAACTGCAGTCACGTGAACGAAAGTAATAAAAAGGAGTTGGTAAAGAGACATATTTCAAACCTCGGTAGGGTTTTTAGATCGGCTTGAGTAATGGCATACAGAAGGATTTTCAATTTCTTGATCTTCACTAACTTGTAAAGTATTGGCAATATGCTGGCATTCTTCTTTGTTTTTAGACGGAGAAACTAAAGACTTGTCCAAATACACATCTGGGGTTTCCTTCATAGAAGCAGACAACGTAACTGCACAGCTTCCACTGTTCTCATTCTGATGAAGAGCTTCAATAGCATCACTGCTTGACTTATTAAGGTCAATAGACAAGCCCTCACTACTCATATATGATTTTGTCACTTCAGGGCTGCCCACCATCATATTTTTCTCTGATGGCTTTGAATCTTGCAAACTATTTGAGAATGTTTCTCTACAAACATAGAACATAAAACACAAACAACTGTCCTTATCTTGTGTAAAATGGTTCCAAAGAAAACATCACGGGATTTGAGGAACGTTAATTATGTTATGAGTCGTCTGATCATGAGTCCAGAATCTATTACTGCAAACTGTCCAATTGTGCAACTTAGAATGGTGCAGTTAATCAGTAATTCTAATTATCATGTATTATGGTTAGGTTCACAATTATGGTCACCAAAATTGGTTATGAAAAACACACAGTAGATGCATAAAAAAATTTGTTCTAGGCTACCTGACATCTGAACCCAAATCAAAAAGCAAACTTGATGAAGCATAAATAAATGGGAGAGGAGAACTACACCAACCTAGAAATCCACCCTGAGATTTTTTCTGAATAAGGAAGCACATGGAAATACTCAACAACTGAGGTGACTGTCCAACTGCCGGTACTTCTCTTAACCAATGGACCTTGTAAGCTATCCAAAGAAAACATAAAATGTTATGCATAAGCATGAGCAAATTTTGTTAACAATCTGATTTATTTCTTCATGACAATTACTGAAAATCTAGGGATTATGGACAAATATCCACGTATTAAATCAAGAACATGAGTAACACTTAGAAGATGGCGCAGATCAGCTTGTCACAGATATTATTCTATGATATCATATTGTATAAAACTAAAATAAAAACAGAAGAAAACTTATGATAAACTATAACATCTAGCTAATAAGTAGCCATCCAAAAAAATCTAGGAAAAACAAAAATAACTATCAAAATGGATGTTGATACCCCAGTTACCATTAAAAAATTAATAAACTAAATAACATGATTTAGAAGCGGCTGAAGCTATTTTGTTGTGTGCAAAAAAAAATTATATTTGACATTCCAGAGAAAGTGAGCAGATGAATCCACCTAAATGGCAAACATCTATGTCGTTCACCCTTGGGACTCGACTTATCAGGCTATCAGCTGATAAAAAAATAATAAAAATTAAAACGTACCTTTCAATCAAATATTTGATAGGGACTTGAATAAACTCCTGATTGATCAACTGGGAGCACTTCATTATGTAAAAGCGTGAAGCTGTCTTCGCTTTGGTTTGAGAATACACGGTGTAGCTTTCCAGAACCATAATATCAGTTTTATTAGCACCTGTATAGCATGTGAGAATCGTCTTCAATTTTTTCATGAACCAAAATTAAGAGATACTGGTACATTAACTAACATGAGCAATCAGATGCAATAGCTTCATAATACAACAAAATATTTATTAAAGAGAACAGGGAAATAACAAAATAAGATCCCACATTAACCTCAAATAAGATCAAAAGGTGTTAGATTTCATCTTAAAACCAATTGGCATTAAATGAAGTTACCTAACAAATATATAAACTGCACTCAGAGAATTAAGGTAACCGATGTGGGAATTTCCAACACCCTCCCTCCACAGATGTCTGTCAAACCAAACAATACCTACTAGAATAGGCAAATCAAGAAGATAGGCTCTAGACTTTGATACTATGTTAGATTTCATCTTAAAACCAATTGATATTAAGTGAAGTTATCTAACAGATATATAAATCACACCCGAAGAATGGAGGTAGGTGATTTGGGGCTTCTGACAACAGGAAAATCATAAGCATACAACATAGTTTTGCATCTTGTCATTTTGACAACTTCACTGGGTTTTGACAACTTCACTGGGTCAAACAAGTTGGATAGTGAAAAATCCTTATATGGAACAATGTTGAATGTCCCATGATATGGGATGTTAAAGTTAAAACTAAAATAGAGCCGTCACTAGTGAATAACTGTGACAATCTTTCAGTTCAAGGATAATTACCCGCAACTTCCTTTACAGCAGAATACCCTATTTGCAAGATTTGATCTTCCTCAGAATTTAACACAATTTTTTTAGGCTTTTTAATGACTCTTTTCTTTTTGAATGTGGCTCCACTTGCTCCGCTTACAACTTCTGAATTTTGGATAAAGGTATCTGTATCATTTTCAATTACAGACCATACCCCCTCAGTGATGGAACTGAAAAGCAAGAAACAGTTCTCCTTCTTGCTGTCTATTAAAAGAACAGCAACTTTTGAAATGGGCCATCCCTCTATATCAGGAACATTTTTTGCTGCATCTAAATATTTACATATTTTACATGCATTCAAGATCTTTTCTTCTGTTAATGAAGACTGCTTCTCCACACCAACTTCAGGCTCCTGTATGTATTTCATATGCACTGATAAAGTTGGTCTCAGAATCGCAGCTAACTTACAAAATTCATCAAATGACAGAAAAGCAAGCTGTGGATACTGTTTTCTGTGGTAGTAGTTGTACAATAACACAACAGAATGAACCTGATACAAATAACCCCAAAACCCAGAATAATTAATAATAAAAAAGACAAATACCTCTTCATATATGTCTATAAAAGAGGTATACACTTATGATGTATGCAATTCTTAAATCATAATGGAATAGGATATTAAAATGTATTACTTCTTTAAGGATTACATGGATATTGTTATGATCCATTACAAGGTGTGTGACTTGAGAGTCCTGAATTGTAAGTATGGGAAGGTGTGGGTTTTATAAGATTTGTTCTCCAACTACAACAACTAGCTTTTAGTAGCATGATCCTCTCGAGGTTCATATCAATTGGTATCAAATCCTTTCACCATGAATCTTGGCTGCAAACTACTGGCATAAGTGGTTAACCAACATATTAATGTTTGCCTAGGACTAGTCAAAACAAAGGGCTAGTGGACTACTAGCCTACATAAGCGTTTGGGACTGCGAAGCATGGTCAGATGTTAGGGTCCTATTGCAAAATATGAGGCAAGTCACACATTGAAAATATGGGATTTTGGTGTGGGGTTTACAAGTCTTTGGTTTTTCTAACTACAATAAGTAGCTTTAGCAGTGTGGTTCTCACTAGGTTCATATTGGCAACACACCATAATACACTAAATGCCAATCTCCAAAACTTAAGAGGAAAATTCAAGTAAATAAATTAGAAGGTATATTTTACTAAAGAAATTTTCAAATACAAAAGAATAAGGTAATTTGATTACTTTATTTATTTGAATTTCCGCTTGCCAACCTCTAACTCATATTATCATATCATGAAACATCGAGGTAAAATTAGAAAGACATGAATTCATTAAAAATGCACAGAATAAGACTTGGATAGGAAATGAGTGTCATCACAATATATCTTCATTAATTAGAGACAACACTGAATGCCTGTTTATCAAGGTTAAATTAAAAGGATGATGGCTAAAACTTTTATTCCCTTAAACCTATCTGGTCTTGAGTTAAGTGGGTCAAATCTTATGTGCCAGTTACTGCAAGTTCTTCAAAGATTTGAAATTTGCACCTCATTACGAAATGACAATATATATATGACAAAACATAGAAACAAATTAACAATAATCTGTAGAGTAAGGAAACAATAAAAGGGAAAATAAAATCTTAAGCAAGATTATCAATTAAAATCCAAATCATGAATAACCAAGCTAATTTTTTAATCATCATAATTTGTATTGAATAGTAAGATTCAGGGACAATGGGTAACTGTTTATTTTTTTGGTAAAATGGAAAACTGCTTTAAGTATATCATTTAGATAATATATATAGTGTTCAATGTAAAAATTTTAAACTAGAAATGGATAAAATAACTTAACAAGAAGTCTTGCAAATAAAAGTTATTAGTTATATTTGAGTTTGTGAAACCTTTATTTTAGAATAATGGAAACAAAGCAATCAAATATCTAAATAGAGTAAATGCATTGAATGAGTGACAAATAAAGTAGTAGAATAATCAAATAGAATAAATTTAGAAGTGTTCTTTCAATTCCTTTTCATTTAAGGATTTATAGTTTATATGACTTTTCAAAAGATAACGAATGATTGAATCATGTGATTCTCATTGATCATTCAAAATTGCACAAATTCCTCCTTGCTTCATAAGATACAAGGTTATTTAAGATTCATCTAATGATATGAATATGCAGGTCGTCAAATTGTATCAAATCATAAGATTTGAATCTTAAATTGTAAGATTCTAAATTTCTAATTACTATGATTTTGAGTAGTATATTTCTTTAAGCAAACATATTCAACAATCTTCCAAGCATAGAAAACAAAAAAAAAAAAAAAAAAAAAACAAAATAAAAAAACTTAAACCAGTCTCCAAATAAATCACGTGGGCTAATCTTTGAATTGGTATACCTGTTTTGCAACTGATTGCTGTTGAGATAATGGGAGATTATCTCGTATAGAAGACTTTGCTGGTAGCATTGGATCAACCAAGTATTCTAGGAATGCCTTAAGAGCGTCCTCAGTGGGACACACATCTGATGAGGTCATGTTCTATCCACTGATTTTCAGTTCCAGTCACCCTTGAGTTTCAGCTGTTTAAAACACAGATTAATGCTTACAGAACAAACTTTTTGTCAAAATGTATCAGTGTGTGGTTGCTTTTGGAATCTATAAAGAGAAAAAGAAGAAAAAGCCCATGGAAAGAAATTTAAACAAAAAAGTGCGACCAAATTGAACAAGTACACAGTAGCTTCGTCGGTCAGTGACGCTAATGGCGTTTCGTATTGGAATGTAGCTAAAAGCCTAAAACGCGAAATCAAACACAAACACTGATACTAATGCCGTTTGGTATCGGAATGAAGCTAAAAGCCTAAAACGCGAAATCAAAAACAAACACAACCGAATAAAAGGAAAAGCAATTACTCACGCGTTGTTGAAGCCGAAGGGACGTTGCGAACGGAAGAAAAAACTCAAAATCAAATCACATTTTCTGTGAAGTCTTCAGCAAGCAAGACACACTCTATGGTCTTTAAAGTTGAAATGTCGCCATTTATATAGTTCACGATTTTTTTTAGTGAAAATTATTTTTTTAAAAATAACCCACTCTTAAAATTTAGCAAAATTAATACTTTCATCTTCTGATTTTATTTGTATATTTCAACTTATTTTCTTACTTATTTTTGCTGCAGTTTAATCATTCTTCTCTTTTTTCTTTATTTCAATCTTTGATCCCTCTTGTTGAATTATTAGTTTATTGGGAATGTTAAAATCTACAAAATTCATAAATAAAAACTCACAAATTCTAGCATTTAAAATTTGTAAATAGTAAGAAAACTAAATTTAAACCGGTAAAAAAAACAAAACAAAGGATACATATAAAAAAAATTGAAGAAATGAAACTGAAAATAAAAAAGAATAAAGAATTAATCTGTTAAGTTTTTCGATATAATAATACTTTGTTAGTAGAAACCATATCTTGCTAATACATTATAAGTTTTAAAATATTACATGTATATGTATGTTCATAGACAAAAACAACTATATATAAAAAAATTAGTGAAGTCATCTAGTCATCTAGTTCTATTTTTTTTTATAATTATATTATTAATATGAAATATTTATTGATTTAATCTTTATTAAAGAATTTAGTTGATGTCCTTAATGAAATTATCCTTTCAATTATATTTTTTTTATATATTAGACTCGAACTTAAAACTTAAAAAAATCAGATTCAATACTTTTCAAATCAACTTATCAGTAATCTTTTAACCTAAAATGCAACAATTAGAAAAAAATAATTAATCCATGACATACATAAGATCAAAAACAAATATTCATACCTAAATTAATTTAACCTTATTAGTAACTTACAATCTACAAAATTCAAAAGTAAAATGAGAAAATGTAAATTCATACATAACAACTAAAATTTAAAATCACACGTTTATTTAAAATTTCCATGTAATTTTCTAAACTATAATTTATATATTTTAATTTGACTTAAATATACTTTTATAAAATTATTTGTAGGTGAATTGTTATAGTTAAGTTAAATTTGACATGTGTTAAAAAATAGATTCCGATCATGGTCATAACAATTCCACGACAATGATTTGGTCATAACCATTAGTAATTTGTTTGTAAATGTAAAATGAAAAAAAAAACAGTAATTTAAAACAACTTCACGGTACATGCTATTAATTAGTTTTAAGGTAACCCTTTTTAAAAGAGCCCCACCCACGAATAGTTTGTTTATCTTGAGTCCAAAAACATGTTTGATATTTGGTGTTGTTTTGTTTGTGCGCCAATTTGGCCCATGATATATTATCTCCTATCTTTTATAAATATACCTTTAATTATTTTTTTTAAATAAATTTTTTAAAATATCTTTCTAACTAAATTCTTATTTTAAGATTTATTTTTAAACTTATTTTTTATTTATCCCTTCTTTCATTATTTTTTTTTCTCATTCTCCTTTTTCATCACTCTAGTCATTTTTTTATGATTTTATTTTTTTTGTTTTTTATTTTTGACTTTTCTTCTTTTACAATCAACATAATCATATTTTATATTTTTATTTTTTAAATTATATTTTTCACTTTCTACCCTATCCTTTCTTAAACCTTAATTTTTTATTCAATCTTCATTATTCTCTACATCCAATATAAGGTACAAATTAATATATTAAATTACATTATATATTTATAATTTTTTTTAACTTATTTAACATTACTTATGGACAACAGGAATATATAATTAACCTACTTCGATCGTAGATGGCGATGGTGGATGACAGAGATAACGAAACACGTAAGTTAAATTTGTTATATTTTCAGAAAATAAGATTCGAAATGTTAATTTTAGCATTCTAGAAAGTACTTTCTGGAATAGTACAATTATTGTTCCGGAAAATATTTTTTAGAAGTGTGTTTCTTATATAATTCCAGAAAGAACTTTCCGGAACAATAACTTTAGTATTCTGGAATTTGGTAACAAAACATTTTCGAAAAATACTTTTCGGAATAAAAATTTACTATTATGAAAAGTATTTTCTGGAACAAAAACTTTCTTATTCCAGAAAGTATTTTTCAAAACAAAAATTTTATTATTCCAGAAAATACTTTCCGGAACAAAACAAAAAAGAAAGAAGATATTGCAAAAATTGAAAAGGGTAAAAGAGGAAGTAAAGAGATCGGAGAAAAAAGTGACAACAAAGAGAAGAAGAAAGGGATAGAAAAGAAAGGGAGGTGCCCGTAAAAAAAGAAAGAAGGAAAGTGTGGGAAAAAAAAACAAGAGAAGTACATATCTAAAATTTATAAATTCTAAAAATTATTATAAAGATTTAATATATTTAAAAAATAAAAAAAGAAAGTGTATTTATATAAAAATGGAGGTGTGTTTACCGCCAATTATAGTGTCCGAGAATGTTGGCGGTTTCTTTGTTTGGTTTGGGACGAATCGCGTTTGGCAAAACAACAATATCAATATGCTTTTCCTCCAAAACCAATTCAGTGTCCCAAGTTCGAGTCTCTGCGAGTAAAAAAGGAGCCAACAAAAGCGTACAATTTCAACATGTAACCCAACCTCAAATTGAAGACCACAAAGTGAGTCCTTAATTAGGAATTTCAATTCTCAATCAAAATTTGTGAAATCTTTTAACTGGTCTAACTTATGAACACTGTCACTTGTAATGTGAATCTTTTAACTGCATCTGCAAGATCAAGTGTAAGTTTCATCCTGATGCAGGAGATTCGAGGATTTGCACCCACAGGACCAAGTGAATTGGCTCAAAGTGGTGAGGCCCCTGCACATTGGAAAGAGGTTCTTGAAGGGATTCGCCTAATGAGGAGTTCGGTAGACGAACATGAACCGGTAGATACTATTGCACGTGACAAAGCTGGTGATACTGTACCTCCTAAGGTCTAGCACTGTAACCTACTTTTGTTGATTTGGTTTGATTAGGTTTCACACTGTTAGTATATTTTCAAAGTCTCATATTTTCAAAGTCTTATATCGCTAAAATAAGAAGAAAAACATGAATTTATGAACACATTAATGTCTCTATTGGAATGGGGCTTTTTGAGTGATGATAAAAGCCAAATCCATGAGGGGTTAACTATTTAAGCTCAAAGTGAAAATTTTCATACCAATGTGGACACACATATGTGAACCTCCTGCACAATACACACACACACACACCGTATTTTAAACAATCAAAACAATGGTAATTAATGTCATTGCATTCAATTCCCCACTATTACATACATTTCAATTAATCCAAACATAATTTTACTCAACCATCGACCATTATGCATTATTCATTACTCATTAATATAAGTTTTGAATTTTGAATTGGTTGGACTGTCATAGAAACTTTATATTAACTATTGTTATTATTGGAGAATTGTATTCTTCTAATTTCAGCATACATATGAAGCATGATGTGCATAAATTTACCCTTATCTAAATTCTCATGATTATGATTAGGAAAGAAGATTTTCTGTCCTGGCATCTTCCCTTTTATCGAGCCAAACTAAGGAGCATGTTACTCGTGGTAAGCACATATGCCTTCTTGAGTTTACGCTCATAAAAGATGTTTCTCTTTTCCTTTTTTGTTAGCTTGCAGTCGTATACACTGATTCATTCTAAGGTGATGTTATTTGTTCAATCATGTGCACACTATTGCGTCATCAAAAGTATGACATTAGCTGCACCTATTCCACATAAAGCGAAACAAATGTTATCTTGAATTCCCAAAAGTTTGTCTTGTATTGAGCTGGAAAACAAAGAAAGAAATGCTATAGATAATTGTATAAGATAAGTAGTGTACAAAAATCAACTTGTCAATTATGCTGAAGCTTAATAAGATAATTTGCATTCATTCTAAGGTGATGTTATTTGTTCAATCATGTGCACACTATTGCGTCATCAAAAGTATGACATTAGCTGCACCTATTCCACATAAAGCGAAACAAATGTTATCTTGAATTCCCAAAAGTTTGTCTTGTATTGAGCTGGAAAACAAAGAAAGAAATGCTATAGATAATTGTATAAGATAAGTAGTGTACAAAAATCAACTTGTCAATTATGCTGAAGCTTAATAAGATAATTTGCCTGGTGTAGGTTAAAAAATAAACTTGAAATAGAAGGTTGAACTCTGAAACTTAAACATTGCAAATCAACTGCTAATTTAAGAGATGCACTGCCATTGTACTTCAACACCCTAATCATGTTTATCACCTGTCTTCATTATGTGATTAATAATTTGGCAGTTACTAAGTGTTATCATATTTCAACTTGCTTATGAGACTGTTTTAATTACAAGTATATATTTTTAAGAATAGGAGCTACTCAACGTCTTCGTGAAAATGGTATGCTTACTGCTGATGCAATCAACAAAGCTGATGAAGAAATCATCAAAAAGTTGATTTATCCTGTATGTTCTTTGCCAAAGATTGGTGGCTGCTGAAAACCATTTTCTCATGCGATTCAAATAATCTGGATTTGATGGCAAATGAATGATCCAATATTTGCTTAGTTTACGTGTTAGTATGTCAATTTCATTTGGTGCCGTGTTCATTTTATACAATATTAGTTAAATATCTATGCTTGTACTTTCTGGTATTCTTTTCCAAGGTTGGATTTTATACAAGAAAAGCCAGTTACTTGAAGAAAATTGCTAATATTTGTCTCGTGAAGTATGATGGAGACATACCTAGCTCAATTGAGGAACTACTCTTACTTCCAGGCGTAGGTCCTAAGATCGCTCATCTGGTACGTACAAAATACTTTTGTAATTCCTTGTTTAATTTTTGGTTAAAATAAACATTTGGTGCCTACAGGTGACACTCATTTAGGAATTAGTCCTTAAAATTAAAAAAATAATAATAAAAAAAAAATAAAAAAAACACATAGGTTTTAGTCCATATAAAAGGCTTATAGAAACTAAAATTTAAGTTTTCAAGAAACTAAAACTTAAGAAGTATAGTAACAGCAGAGACCAATGTGTATAAATAAGGACATATAGTAACTAATACTTAAGTGATTATGATGTCTCGTTTGTTAAAGAAATTAGCTTAGACAAATCATTCCACCAACTATGAATATGCACGTTCACTCATAGAATCAAGAAAGAGCTCTCAGTTAAATGAGTGTCATCTTAGGAACTAAATGATTATTTTAACTTTTTTAGGCTCATTTTGTTAGTGTTAGTGATGTCAGTGTGCTTTTTTTTTTTCCTATTTAAATTCATTTTGTTGGTGGCATTATAGGTTATGATTGTTGGATGGAACAATGTCCAAGGGATATGTGTGGATACCCATGTCCACCGCATTTGCAATCGCCTTGGATGGGTTTCGAGATCAGGCTCAAAACAGGTTATATAAGTTTGGTGGCATCACATATTATGTTTCTTCAGTGACTTTCTGAAATTGACATTATATTCAAAAATATATATTTTTTATTACATTTTTTTACTAATATTACAACCCACTACCAGTTTAGTTTCTTTTACTGGAATTGGATCCCAAGTCCAAGTGTCTTGTCAACTGTCAAGCATTATTGGCATTTGCTACATGATTCATTGTCCCCGAACATCTAACCATCTAGGTGCTGATACAAACAAGACAATTGTGACTACGATGGTTGCAATAAGCTTTCATCATATTTGCTGGTCAGATAAAAAAATTGCAAATTAATTACTAAGGCTGTCAATGCATATATCTTATGCGAATAATATTTATGTAAGAAGTAAGAACATGGTAATGTCGTCATCAGATCATATCATTTCATTCACTTGTTTACTTTGAGATCTGAAAGCATCTGTACTTATGAGTTGGTGTCAATCAGCAATAAGAAATTTACTCTTTGATTGACTTGATTCCATTTCTTCTTCCATTTTGTTTCTAAATGTCACAAATTGGAAGTTATTAATCCTCTTCCCTTTGCTAGAAAACATTGACACCAGAAGAAACAAGACAAGCGCTGCAATGGTGGCTTCCGAAGGAAGAATGGGTTCCTATAAATCCTCTTTTGGTATGCTCTCAGCTCATTTTCCTTTTAACTGTATATTGAAAAATGCCCTATGTTGTGTTTTTGCTGCATTATTGGAAGCATGTTATCTTACAACATTGTATATATATCATCCTCTGACTTGAAGGTAGGATTTGGAAGAGCAATTTGTACTCCTCTACGGCCTCACTGTGGACAGTGTAGTGTAAGTAGGTTCTGCCCATCAGCGTTCAAGTAGACTTCAAGCCCGTCATCCAAGTCCAATAAGTTTACATTCAACAAGACTTGATCAAAGCTGATCAACTTATTACAAGGTTCTTGTTAGAAGAATTTGACTCTTCTAGATTCCTTACCATAAAATTCCTTACTTTCTTAGAATTAGTTTAAGAGTGTGCTTACATGATAATGATGATGGTAACAAAGATAATGCTAGCAGAGACCATGTTGATAATAGTGTCAGTATCAATGGTAATTGTAGTAGTAATATTGATGACCATATTGTGGTATGTGATAATAGTGATGGTAGCAACAATGCCAATTGGAATAAAAACCATTTTACTCTTTATTCTTTGCACTTCGTTTAAAAAAAAAAATCATTTTTTTGTTCAAAGAGAAGATATAACTCTCCTACCAAGTTGACTGACCCACAGAAGTAAAGTAGTACTTCCGGTTGGGACTTCATGCCTAGGCCAAGTATCAACTTCGATCATTGGTTAAGGAATATAAGTACCGGGCTACTTGAGCTAATAACCTTCAATTAAAAATATATATATTTAAATATCCAAAACTCATTACTAAACTAACTGAGCCCTAAATTTGTTTGGTATTAATTTTAATATTTTGAAATTTGATTATTAAAATATATTTTGAAAACTAAAATATAAAATTTCAAACTATTACTAAAAATATATATTCCAAAATTAGTTTCTTTTGTACATCCAAAAATTAATTTCTAAAAAAAGATATATTTTAAAGAATTACAAAATCTTTGGAATAAAGAGTGAAAAATAGAACGGAGTTGCCAATATCCCAATGTTGAATTCTTCTCCCTTGATAAAGCCTGCCGACGGTCTAGTTGCTATGTACCAAAAAAATGGCAACATAAGCGTTTAGTAAGGTCTCCTCTGGCGGGTTCATGATCCAATGGCTGGCTATAAGAACTAAGAGTGTCTCCGATAAGAGTTACTTAACAATAAAATATTATTGAGTTGTTTTTTAAATTTGTTTGTGTACATTTAGAGGAAAAAATATGAGATATTGAAGAGAAAGAAAAATATTTATAAATTAAAAAAAAATTTTGACAAGAACTTGCATTGTGTGAAAATTAAATAGATTGCTTAGATGTGATGTGACAATAGAGGGCTCAATAAAATGAATAAGTTACGTAATTAAACAACTTGCATTATGAATGCTCTAAAACATTATACAAACCTGAAAAAACAACACATGCAAGACAGTTAAAAGAGCAAACCAAAAGAAAACTGTTGGAATGATACTACGGAAGGCAGTTTGTCTTACAAATCAATCACATAAAACACAATGCAGTTTCCTCAATTTCCTTAGTTACTCGAAAAAAAAAAAAAAAAAAAAAAGAACCACACGGAAGACAGAGACCAAGAAAGCGTGTCATTTCTATTCTTAAGTTATCTAACATCTTAGCAGCAGCGGATTCTCTTGCATCGAGAGGATTGGAACAAAAGTTACCTCCAATGGAACACTCAAAGTCTAGTCCTTTAACAGCTATATTAGCTTGGAATCCACCTTCAAGAGGTACTCATCAAATTTATATGCAAGTCAAGTACATGATAATTACCAAACATAGATGCATCAACAAATGTTCAACTTGCTCATTAAACTACTTAAAGATGAGCAAGTGTGTATTCGGAACAAATAAAAATAGATTGGTCTAGTCTCTTTCAATATAAAGAGACACATATTCACACAAATCACAATAAAATTTGACGCAATCCTGGATTCTACATATAGATTAGATAGTCTTACCACCTAATTGAGATACGTGATATATTGGTAGGAGACAATTATTGTCATGACATGTATCATCTAGTTCCTGCAAGATTAAACAGAATTTGAAGTACTGCATAAAGAAGAAGGGAGCAGTTGTTGTCTACAAGTAGATTTTTCTTCAAAATTAAACTCCACCCCCCCCCCCCCCCCAAACAAACTACAGCCAACAACATCTATGCTGGTAGTACTGTCCTTAAACTATTCTTCTAGCAGTATTATATCATATTCGTGTTCCTATTGGTATCAGTACTACCAAGCAACTATCAACATTCATGGGATTTCTTGTACACAGAACCAAATAAATTAATAAAACATCATGCATGTGGTAAAACATTTTTCCCTATCTTACTCAAATTTATGAAGTGACCATTTTAATGCACCACAAACACCAATCATAGGCCCACTAAAAAATGTTAAACAGCCTATCATAACATATATTCAAACTAATCATACTCACAAGAACTGAAATGTTAAAAATAGTATAGTAATTACAATGTCTTGCCTGGCAAGAACCTTTAGGGAGCACAGCGTCAGTCAATCTTCTCTACTTACTAGGTGGATGTAAAGGTTGATCCTCAAGATGTGGACACATCTTTTCTTGATTTCTTACCCATGTATCATTACAGCCTTCTTTGATGGATTCTATCTTTAATTCCAAGTTATCTTCCCCGCCTACTTTTTTCAATAAAACAAAAAAATACAATGAATAGTTTATTCATCTTTTATAATAACAAAATTTTAATAGTAGAGGAATAAAATAAATCAGTTTTTATTAGTCAATTACTGTCGCAGACTATAAACTACAAATATAAATGACAAGATCAGGATTACACATCGCAGAACTGAAAAGATGACTTAAAAATGGAATTACGCAATTTTGATCTTCTGGTTCAAACGCAAAAGAACTCGTAATCATTAATACAACATTCTCACATTGAATATTTAAGATTCTCAAAGTCTCTAACTAAATACTATGTAAGATTTTAGTCTGTCTTTGATTTTGATGATTAACGAATTATGTATAAAAAAAATTGCTTTAGTTTCCACTTCAATTGCAATTCAAATTATTTAAGTAACTTTCTGCCACTAAAATGCTAGTAGCTAGGTTAGGAAAATGACTTCGACTTTTATTTTTAATTTTGGTTGAGACGAGCGAATTTACCGCCCCACACGACGTGCATCAACTACCGAATTTACTTCAAAAAAATGTCTTGTAACAATAATGAAGCTTGGAAAAAAAATGAAAGTGGTACTATCAAAGGCGTATGTACAAAAAAAAAAAATACAAACAAACAAACAAAATATAAAATCCAAGAGTCAGCTACAAATCACGTCTTTGAGGGAGAGAAATGAATTTCGATGAGTCCCACAATTAATCTCACTTTCAATCTCCGTTCATCTCTAACCAAATAACTGAAATTTACCATTTCTTTCTCGATTCATTCCTTCCGATTCCAATGCTTTCTAAATCACCCCAAACAAACAAACAAACAACGGCTTAATAAATTAGGTATAAATTACACGACATAAAGTTATCCTTTAATTACTTTGGAACTAAGTGGATGGAAGAAGCCTGCTCTTGCGCCAAATCCAATAGTTGATTCTAATTGGATCAACTTGTTCTAGGATAGAACAAATACTTCTTGCGATGTTCAAGTTTTGTTGGTCCCCTATCTCATCATCATCGTTATTCTGTTTATCCATATCTGTAGTCTTTAAAGCAACAATAGCATCTCTAATGTCTTCCATTGGTTGATAACCAGAGCATATAAGGTCCAAAATAGTGCTAAGAGCAAACACGTAGTTGGTCTTGGTTCTCAAAATCTTTAAACATACTGAAGAAACTTGAGGATCATTTACCCATGAAGCGGTTTCACCTTTATAAAGTCCTCGTAGATATCTCCACGAGCTTTCATTTTCAGGATATCCCTCAATGGCTTCAATGGTGTAAAGCACTTCAGACTCTCTCATAGCTTTCAGACCCCCCAAGAAAGGAGACCTTGTTATGACAAAATATCTCTGTCAAAATTATTACATGTTAATTTTCTACATTGAGAAAGAAAATGAAGAAAACATTTTAAAATTAAATTTGGTTTTCAAGTCATTCCACGAGGTAAACCCGTGCTGCGTATAATAATGAGCAAGTACAAATGCCAAATATCAGGCTCTAAGGTTCTATTTATTATATTTAAGACCTCAATCATGATTCTCACAAAGTTACATCATACTCTTTCTTTTGAATGAATCAAAAAAGAAATACTCTTTCTTTTGATAAAACAACATTTTCCTTATTTTGTAAATGTGCCATGAGTTTCCATATTAAATTGAATCTATTAATTTCTTTCTTAATTAGTTCTTCGAATAAAGAATTTCACTTTCCATGATTTTTATTAATGAACACTTTCAATTAACATTAAATAGTATGTAAATCATCACTATTTTTTATTAATTGCTATAATTTTTGGGATTTTAAAAGTTATTTTCTAAAATATTTGTATGTTTATACTTATTAACATTGAAATAATTATTTATTGATTAAATTAATATTGCAAAATATTTTTAATTTAATTTTTTACATTTCTATAAATATACCCATGCCTTGCACCAAGTGCTTGCTAATTAAATTATATTGAAGAGATTGAACCTCAAATCAATTACTATTTGAACTCTTTCGTTAGCAAAAGAACCTAAAAGGGAAAAATGGCCATCATTAGCTAAAAATAAAATTAAAGATGGTATGGAACTTTAACAAAGAACAAGGAGATGATTTTTTTTTTTTTTATTGTAATTATTGGAAAATGTAACATTAGGGGCACTGGGGTGTTTTTGTGTAGGTGTGTGATCTCTATTAATTAGGCAACAATCATACAATCCATGTTGAATATTTTTCACGACAGGCTGTGTCTACTGTTTGGACTAAACATAATAGGTACCATAGTTGCATACCTGATTCCAAGCAGAATTGTTAAAAATGTCTACTTCAAGAAGTTCTGTGCAATAATTAAGTTCATTTTCCCATCCTCCTAGTGCTTGAAGAACCCACTGTCCACACAAGAAAAGCAGAAAAATTTTATTGAGTCTCAATCATTAAACTAGAAAATTGAGCACAAAGCCTCAGACTAATGTGCACGCAAATCTAAAATTGAGCATTTAAGATTTGTGGTGACAATTTGAGAAACAAACCTGTCTATGAGACCATGCATGATAATGTTTGGCGTCAATAGACAGTATCTTTTTGGTGAAATCAAGCTCAATGTTTCTAGCCTCAGGTCCTAATTTCTCAGCAACCCATCGCCTATGATGCCTACAGAACATCTGGCATGAAGATCAATGTGATGATATGTGTACAAAAGAGGTCAAATAACTCAGAAGCACTTTAATTCAGAACAGCACAAATACACAAGGTTTACGTTAAAAAAGACTATCAATTACCAAACATAGCATACAGAAGAATAAGTTGATTTTAACTAGGGGTCAGTTTAGATAAATTTCTCCATAATCACTTCTAGGAAAGAAAAACAAAAAAAAAAAAAAATGAAATAAACTTCTCCATAAACTAATTCATAGAAGTCCTCACACTTCTTCAAAATCTTATTTTAAACTAATGAATAAGCTAGTTTTAGCTTATGGAAAAGCTTATTTAACCTTTCATTCCTATTTTTCTCTTTTAGAAATGCAAACCTATCCAAATAGGTCCTTATGTAAGAATTTTGATTCTCTCGATTCGTTTTATTTTCTTCTCTCATTATTGAGAAGTTAATTCAAAGTGCCTATTACAAAACCTAAAAATGGAGCATTAGCTTTTGAAAAGTTGCCAGGATGATTGCGAATCGAACCAAAGTAACGAAGAAAGAGCAGAGCATCTCACCACATCTGATAATTTTTGGAATTTCCGGCGGCCATACGCTCCACAAACCCTAGCTCACTGTGTAAGTCAATTTTTAGCGACTCCAGAATCAACCGTCGGAAATGCCACACCTGCGAAACAAAACGCAGACGAATTCCTTCAATCGCGACAATAAACAAAAAACACGCAACGAATAACCGGCAGCATTTACTTCAAACTTGACACTTATCAGTAACGAGTAAGTGCTTAAGATTCGTAGCAGAGTAAAATAAAAGTGCGATTTGTAAAGAAATTAAGGAGTGTGAACCGATAGAGATATAAACATACGGTATAGTTGCCGGAGTTGAATTGGAGAGCTTCGGCGGTGAGAGCGAGGGCGCGAGGGGAACGCTCGTCGGCGACGTAAACGGCGCGAAAGTAATCCATAACTTCGACGAAGTCTTCGGTGTACTGGATCGGAACGACAGGGTTAGGACCGTCGTTTTGCGGAAGCGGAGTAACATCCGACCACTCCGGTCTCTCCCGCAGCGGCACACGACGGTGCTGCTCCTCTTCCGCTTCGCTTTCGCCGGACCTCGATGCCATTCTTCCTTGATCTTCTTCACTATCACTTTACTCGCTCACTGCAGGTGCAACCAATTTAGATCCATTGGGGTTCGTGGGCTTTGGCTCATCATATATACACCTTCATTTTTTTTATTTTTTTTTAATAAGTACATCTCTTTTATTTTTTTTTAATTTATAAAGTATTATAATTTTTTTTTTAATTTTTTAATTTTACACTTCTAATTTTCAATTTGTTATTTTTTTTCTTTTTTTCACACACTTTTCTTTTTTAAATTTTCACATGCTATCAAAATAGGTATGATAAAAAAAAATAAAGAAATACATGTAAAAATTAAAAAAAGAAGAAAAATATGTGAAAAAAAAGTAATAAATTAAATATTATAGATATAAAATTAAAAATAAAAAACAAAAGAATTAAAAATATTAAAAATATTTTAAAAATTTAATTATTTAAAAAAAAAAAAAAGTATACTTATAAATAAAAATAAAAAAAAGTGTATATATCATGAACCTTAACATTTTATGTATGGGGTTGCTTATTTCGGTCCAATACAGTTTCTCGATAAATCGAAGGTGTGATAGATGGTCCAATCACTCCAAAACCTTTGATTTTTCATTAATATAAAGGGACGGTTGTGATTGTTTCATGGCATGGATATCATATTATAATTACAAAATTAGCTGTGTAAAAGTAATTAATTTCGAAATGACCCCAGCGTATGTAATTATGGTTTAATTATTTTTTTCCCTCATCAGCTTTACTTTTTTACTTCCAATAATCAAAATATTTTATTCTAATAGACAACGGAAATTAAAAAGAAACAAAAGTAATATGTATAATAACTAAAATAGAATATTTTTAATTATAAAAACTAAAATGTTAAATTTATAAAACTATAGACCAAAAAGATAACTAAACCTATAATTATTTGTAAACTTTTTCAAAGTTAAAAAATAATGAGTCTCAAAAATGATAGAGGTTATTTTATTCAGCAATCATAATTCTCTTACTGTATTACTAGTGAAAAAAAAAGACACTTTATATTTTTGTATATTTTAAAATATAACTAAAAAAATATACATAAAATAAAATAATTTCATTTATTATTTTCATAAAATAATCTCTGAGGGTTACTTATCAAATAGGTTATTAATTTTGTATTACCCTTTTTGTTTTTTTTGTTTTTTTTTATCTCTTTTGTAAAAAGACAAAATCATAAAAGTACATATAAAACTCATAAGAAGATAAGATTTAAGATTTGATCCCTTCCGTTCTATGTTTAAGTCCCTACTCTCAGACTGATTGGGTTCGTCCTTTCTGCAGTTTGATTTTCTTAAGGTAAGTGGTTGTGATAAAGTTTTAAGGCGGCATCCCTATACTCGTCTAGCTAAAACTTTCTTCTTATTAATTCCAACCAATATTTAGCAGAGGTGACTTCATTGTATTTGTAACCAAGTTATTTTTTAAATTATTTGATCAATTTGTAAGAGTAATATTATGACCCCTTACAATATTTTCTCACGAATCATCTTCATATTTTATAAAACAAGTACAAAAGATACATTTAATATCTTAAAAAAACATATGATAATAATAATTAATTTATCTAATAAAAAGATTTATAAAAAAAAATATATTAAGTAATTACTCCATTAAGTTGTGTATATCAAAAGTGAAAATTAAAAAATATGTATTATTAATATGCATTTATCACTACTATTAATATACTATAATATCTAATATAATTTTAATATTTTTATTATTTTCTTAGCCATTGATGATAATATTTGGACACTAGATAATTTATAAATCATTAATTATTAAGCCAGTATTTATCTAAACGTTTATTCAAACGTGAACTTATATTTATCTAAAGATATCTAATAGTTATTTCTGTTTCTTGCTTGAGAAATTTGAAGCTCTTCAAACAGAAATCCAAACATAGAAGGATTTTATTTTTGTTACATCCATTAAGTAGTATGATCTTTAGAATTATACCTTGTGGACTTTTGCTTAAATTAACATTTCACCTCTAATAAAGCTGGCGTTCCACCCTAATCCAGCCAGGCCCGTACTTTATCATAAGCTCAAAAGTGTTAACTGAAAATGAAACCCGTGTTATAAGTATTAAATAATATAGTAGTATTAATTTCAATATAACGTTTGATTTACAATTCCAATATCTGAATTTTTTTCCAACCCAGACAAGTGTGCAAAAGAATTAAATGAAGTAAATCTTCAAATTAATCCTCGAGATTGAAGAATCAAACATTTTAATTGCTAACATTTTAAAATTCTCTATTAGTCTCTAACTTTACATGTTTTTTTTATTGCTTCATTTTCTACTATCTTTTTACAATTAAAAAAATATAAAAATAAAAACTAAAATGAATGTCACTTTGTAAAATTAAAGATCACAGTTTTAAAAATATCATGGACTAAAATGTTCAATCCAAGCAATCTAAAGGTTTAGTGTGAGAATTTACACAATTAAATTGAGGCAGCTTCACGTTGATGATGCACGTAAACTGATCATTCAAATTCAGACCTCTATTATTACTAAGCTACAAGAAAAATGGAGAAATATAGATTTAAAAAACAAAAGAATGCTTGTGATTCAGACTATAAAATATATGTATGGTGTCAATAGAATTTTTTATCGGATGTTTGCCAAGGTATCCATCTGATTTTTGAATTCCTGTTTACTTGTGAAAGAACTTCCAGATATCCCTGTCAGCCAAATCCTTTACTAAATGTGCTCCAAAAATGCCCTCCTCATCTACCATACTTCTCAGTTGTCGTAATCCATTATTGAAGCCAACATAGTGCCTCTTCGTAGGAGCTAGATATACCACCCCATATGGAGGCCTCAAGCACTGATATCAAAAGAAAAATACAAAAGAGCAATTAGAAGTTCTGCGTTTACAATTTGAAACTCAATAGTTCAGCTAAAAAAAGGAGAAACTTGTGCAATCATCAGGTCAGTGCAATAGTTACAATATGCATCGAACTTGATCATGCATCATTATAAAAATGCAACTAGAAACGGTTCCAATTTGTTGAGTCTGAGAGCACAGCAACAAGTGGAAGCACCATAGTCCACAAGACACAAATACAATTTCACCAAGTCGGCTATCAATAAATGAACAAATGGAATGTGGAAGACACAACAAAATAAGGAAAGCATATACAAGATTTTTCAGTTGGTATAAACAACCAAGTATAGGAAAACAAACCTTCTTAATAAGTGCATACAGCTTCTTCAAAGAGGTAACGGAGTATGGAATCTCTGTCATTAGAATAATATCATAGCCGCCCTCTCCTTGATCCACCTCACTACCTCTTTCCCATGCCCGACTTCCTGAAAGCTTCCTAGACCGTCTTGAGTAAGATTCGTGTCCAATGATGCTACCATCTTGGCTACTACATCCATCCATAAAATCTTCCTCAGAGAAGCTCAAACTCATTCCGTGAGTCGCTTCATATCCATCACTTTTCACAATAGACAACACAGAAGGCAATTCTTCCCAGTCCCCAGCATAAAAGTTAACTGATGGTGCCAGGGTCTGTCTTGAAGGAGTAAGAGGAGACTCTGGCTGTCGACTCTGCCTATCACGAGCTTGCTTGAGATTAGCAAGGACATTTGGTATAGTTGTGCATCTTACAGTTTCTGCATTCTGATCTTGAAAATGCACCACGGAAGCTCCCTGTGAAACACCGAATCAAGTAGAGGAAAAGCATGTTATTTCCAAAGAGGTGAGTTTATTTCTTCGAATGTGCAGATTAAAAGTTTACACGCTGCTCATTATTCTCCTAAAAACACCAAAAGTTTCTCATCTTGCTATTTACTTGATTACCTGTTTGCAATATTACCCAAAAATATTTTTGAGACTTTCTGGTTGTCACACCAGGAAGATATAGTAATTCAAGCATGCAAATAACAACAAACAACTGCCTAGACAATTTAAATTTCTGCCCATGTCATCAATTGTAAAATAGCTTGCTGAGTAGAGTTTTCTTTGCAAGGGAAAAACATGTAACTAAATATAGATATTCTTTCCAGCTTACACAGACTAGTGACAAATGAACCAGCAAAAAAAAAATGATACCCCAATCCTAAACTGTTCTGTATACCTTCAAGCATGCGAAAATCCCAGGAAGCCCATAGTTGCAACCGAGCTGCAAAATAGACAAAAGTAAAGAGATTTGTAAATCCTGAGTAATAAATAGCACAGACATGATTGATTAAATACAGATTAAGGGAGAAGAAAAGAAAGTAATCTTGTGAAGATATAGCTGACATTGTGAGCATTTGAAAAATGAGGGAAGGACAACACAGCACAAATAGAATTTAATACAGTCAAGTTATCGTAGCAAGCAATAAAATCTTCAAGGACAGCATACCTCAAGTACTCTTTTTCCTCTAAAGGTCAGTTGCCCATCACGAATCTCATGCTTAAGAACACTAACAAGATCAATGGAAATAGTCCAGGATTTCAGATAACCTACAAAGTCAGATGAGTAAATTTGAAAACATCAGTCCTTTGTATTGAAGAGAATTTAAATTACATGTGTAAAGCAAAGCATGATGAATGACATTTTCCTCAACAAGAATCATGTCATTATTTTTCTGACTAATAATGGATTTGAGGGTTTTTAAAATCTTTGAAGATAATACTACGCTAAGCTTAGGGATTTGTCATTTTCATTTCATGCCAAATAAGTTTTTGTTTCAAGTGTTATAACAAAATAACGTTATATGCCGAATTAATTTCTTAACTGTGTTAATTTTATGGAGTACTAAACTTAAAAGAAAGTGCTGATTTTCAAGAAAACATCAATCACATGTCCAATGCCTACAAATCTGAAAAATCAAGCACATACCGTCAGATTTCAAGGATATTGCCTCTGAACCATTGAATCCAATGATATCAGCAACACTAACTAAACCCTGTCAGAGTTTTAAGAGAGATCAGCACAACTATAAAACTGACAGATATACAAACATAAGCTCTAACTCTAACATTATGTCAAGTTTATTGAAGATAAGATTTATGAGAAAATTCTCAAAAAGATTAAATGAGACAGTGTTCAATAAAATGGAAAAACATTAAGTTCATATTAAAAATAAAAAACATCAAGAATCACAGAAATGTAGCCTTGAGGTCTTACTTCAGTATGATTTAGCAGGCATATTTTGTTATTGCATCATAATATTTATGAAATGAATGCCTTTCATACAATCATACATCAATGTCAAGAGATAAAACCTACATCCCATTGTATTGATATTTACAAGTTACAACCAAAAAAAAAAAAAAAAATACCAACCCAAAATTCTTCCACTATCATTGTTTCAACAATAACACTACTCTCCCGTAAGGAATTGCACGATTTAGGAGACAAGCCATCAGAATAAGACTGTGTTTTAATACTAGTCTTTGTACTAAAACAAACTCTTTATTTATAATAGAGAAGCTCGCAGAAGTGTTTTTAAGTCATCCAAACAGGCTTCATGTCATCCTTCAGAAAACAAATACCACAACATAAAGCACACTGAGATATACCTTAAATTGCTCTATATTCTCCCCAGCATCCCTGTCAGCGTGAGCTGCCTGTGAAACACGACAAATTTAAATCTGCGTTACACTTTTTAACCACAACCTTTTTGGGGGGATTTGAGTGATGAATTGTACCTTGGAAGGGAGAATCTCCACTGCTGGCGATGGAAGATGAATATCTTTGTCAGGAAGCGAGGATATGCTGAGAGTTCCACGATCATGAGGCACTAGGCCAGGTAAGCACTGTGCAAGTAATGCCGGTGCACGCATTGTAGCTGATATTTAGCAACAATCCCCTGCGATAATAACTGATAAAATAAATAAACTAAAATTAATACATACAAAATCAGAAACATCCGAATCCACAAGGAAGCGAGGAAGAAATTGAAAGTAATGATTAAAAGAAACGATGTTACCTGAGAGAAGATTCCGATTGAAATTGAAAGAGGAATGAATAGTAAGAGAAAGGAATTGAGGAGTTAGAGTTGGATTTGGTGAGAAATGAGAGAGGAAAAAGTTGAAAGCAGAGAAGGTTCGACGTCAGAGGCCTGCAACAGGCGCAATGCCCAAAATGCCCTCCCCGGGGTGGGGTCTCTTCAAGATCACACGCTTGTCTCTAGATTCCACCTTTTTTCCCCTTTTCTTCTTTTTCCTTTCCTAAGACCCCAATCAAAACGGACAACTTTCGATGCGCCCTTTAAATTAATCTCGATCGATCTATAAATCCGTATTAAAAAATTTAATTTATTTTAAAAAAATTTAAATTAAACTATTTTTAAAATTAATTTAATTATTCAATCTATTTTTATAAAATAAATCAGTTTAATTTAGTTTAATTTTTTTAAAAAAAATTAATTTATATACAAATGAAAAATAAATAATTATACACACTAAATTAATCCAATTTTAAAAAAATTAATTTATATTTTAAAAAAATCAAATCAAGCTATTTTATAAGAAATGAATCAATTAATTAATTTATTTTTATAAAATAGTTCGATTTGATACAATTTAAGTTTTTCAAAAAAATAAAACCCCTGATTAAGACATCAAAATATTACTCATATCTACTTCCTCTTCCTCTTTCTATACCCAATTTTCAATTTTGGTAAGATCTGTATAGGGATCTTTAGGTACACTAACCCCATCATAAATGTGATTATAAATATAAAGTTAGTTATCTGGTGTTCTGGAATAGGGTACGGCTAATAAGGGCTCAATAGTTTATGCCACTATATTTTATTATTGCACAAATGGACAAACCACCAAATGCATGGATCATACGCGCCTATGGATTATCTATCTTTTTAGAACAATGCAATTCTAGACCGTCAAAACAATATTCATAATTTTATACGATAAATTATGTGAATAATAAAATTATTTAATTAAAATCTTGTAAGTAAAATCTTACTATTGTAATTCTTGAATGATCAAAACATAATTAAGTTAAAACAAATTATTTTTTACAAAATCATGATAGACCACCTATATCGAATTCAATTTTTATTCAAAGTATATTTTACTTGACTGAAAGCTTAAATAGTTATTTACTATAAAAAAAATACTGTGAATACCATTTTCTCAAATTCGTATTGTACTAAAAAGAATATTTCTTTTAAAATATAATACCAGAAACTTTACTTTTTTCTTTCTTTCAAAACCTTTTTTTAAATTTAAACATGATCTTTAAATAGTCCAAAGTCAAAATATTTTTATCCAAATGTTTAGAAGATTACGATGGGTAGAAAAAAAAAAATTTGCGATGGATCAAAATTCAAAATAATTTAATTGATTCGGTATGTGAAAATTTTGAATAAAAAGAGAAAAAATATACCGACACATCTTATGATTTCTTCAAAATTTATCAAATATCTCTTTTTTTTTTTCCAAACAATAACTCTCTTAATTATTTGAAATATATTATTCACATTTTTAATTACTCAGAATTCAGGAATCATTTTTTTTTCAATTTCAATAACCCTTTTATAAGAGGTTTTTTTTTCTTCTTACAATAACTCTTTTAATTATTTGAAATATATTATTCACATCTTCAATTACTCAAGAAACATATTACACCATATACTCTTATAAGAGGTTATCGTAAAGTTAGAAAAAAGTCAAAGTAATATGTGAATTTTGAAAGAAACTAATGAATATCAATGTAATCTATCCGTAAAAAGTAAGAATTTGAATATTTTAGATAGATGAAAATTATTTTTGATTTAGAAAAAACAAAAATTACATAAAATTCATATTGAAGGACAAAAATGTAATATCTTCTTTTCCCTCATAATTTTTTTATAAAAAAAAAAAAAGTTTTTGTCGAGTTCTTATTCTTGTGTTTACATTTAGTGAGTTGAATTCATTCAATTATTGGAAGTTTCTTTTTTATTTGTTTTTGGGCACATGACATTTTGATAATGAGTTGACCCGAAAGATTGAAACATGCTCGTGGGGAGGCGAAGGAACGTTCATTTCCATTTTCAACCACCACATGGTCCACCTCCCTCATTTCTCTCCTTTTTTTTTTCATTCCTTTTCTACTTCTCAAATGTTACCCAAAAAAAAATACCAATAACATAATTATTAAAAAAAAAATGCTGCAAAATGTATTACTATTAATTGCAAAGATCATAATAGAACAATTACCAATCACTTAATTGACAGACTGTTCTATAGAAGTTAACAACAACTAAACAACTGTGATAGATATCAAACAAACAAAACGAAGAAACAGTTAAAATACATGAGCACAAACCAAAGGTTTAGCCAGTAACCAAACTATTTCTGCTGGAACACCATGTACACTGTTTTAAGCCAGTGACCTATTTGTACAACTATGCCTAATTACATATGTTATTCAATTAGGGAAGTACATATTTAATTAAGACATGTAGTAAGCATTAGATCATATAAAGGCAGTTAAAGAGAACCTAAGTGTACTCTATTGTCTATACTGATATAATCTAATAAGTTGCAGTCATACTTGCTCTTCAGTCTTCACTAGGTTACGAAGCTAGTGTGCTTAAATTATTGGAGATATTCATCCAGAAGAAAAACATCATTGTATTCAAAATCAAGCCCTTCATGTCCATCAAATTCCTTGAGCCCCACCAATGTCTCAATGGGAAGTTCCTGACCCAAAGCAAAATACTCCTTTCCCAAAAGGTCCGTATTGCTCAGCACTCCACTTTTCAGTGTAACTTTTTCATCTTCACACTCTAGAGGTACTACCTTGGCTGAACTTTTAGGACACGTGTTTAACCTTGATGTCATTGATCTAGAGTTGGATAGAAACCTTTTCCGAGGGGAGGTACAAAATGAACTCCATGGCTCCTCAGAATTCCATTTGTGTTTCCCTTCAAATGGCCAAAAAAGTGGTTCATCAGCACTGAACACTTCCATATCTGCAGCTTCTAATAGATGCTCCAATTCCGAGTTGCCATAGTGTGCTCCAGAGAATGAGGAGCTTGTAGAGATTGAAGGAGGAACCACAATACTCAAACTGGTAGAATCTGAGAGACGTTCAGAGTCTTCATCTTCAAGATTGAGTAAATGCATGAAACTTACTTTGTCCAAATCTGAGATCTCAGAAGAAGCATCATACTTGTAGCTAAGAGGAGTTGAAAGATTCTCAGATGAGCTTCCAAAAGACTTTGAATCTGAGAGCCACTTGGAGTCTTCATCTTCAAGACTTAGTAAAGAATGCACGTAACTTTCTTGATCAAAAGGTGAAATCTCAGATGAAGCATCACACTTGTAGCTAAGAGGAGTTGAAGGGTTCTCTGATGAGCATCCAAAAGACTTTGCATCTGAAAGCCACTCAGAGTCATCATCTTCAAGGTTGAGTAAATGCATGAAACTTACTTTGTCTAAATCTGAAATCTCTGAAGAAGCATCAAACTTGCAGTTAAGAGGAGTTGAAGGGTTCTTTGATGAGCATCCAAAAGACTTTGCATCTGAGAGCCACTCAGAGTCTTCATCTTCAAGATTGAGTAAAGAATGCATGTAACTTACATTATCTAAATCTGAAATCTCAGAAAAAGCATCAAATTTGTAGCTAGGAGGAGTTGAAGGGTTCTCAAGTGAACATCCAAAAGGTTTCGAATCTGAGAGCCATTCAGAGTCTTCATCTTCAAGATTGAGTAAAGAATGAATGTAACCTAATTTGTCCGCATCTGAAATCTCAGAAAAAGCATCAAACTTGTAGCTAAGAGGAGTTGAAGGATTCTCAAACGAACATCCAAAAGACTTTGAATCTGAGAGCCACTCAGAGTCTTCATCTTCAAGACTGAGTAAAGAATGCATGTAACTTGCTTTGTCAAAAGCTGAAATCTCAGAAGAAGCATCACACTTGGAGCTAAGAGGAGTTGAAGGATTCTCAGGTGAACATCCACAAGGCTTCGAATCTGAGAGCCACTCAGAGTCTTCATCTTCAAGATTCAGTAAAGAATGCAAGTAACTTGCTTGGTCCAAATCTAAAATCTCACAATAAGAATCACATTTGTAGCTGAGAGGAGTTGAAGGGCTCTCTGAAGAACATCCACAAGACTTCGTATCTGAGAACCACTCAGAGTCTTCATTTTCAAGACTAAGTAAAGAATGCAAGTTACATACTTTATCAAAATCTGAAATCTCACGGTAAGCATCACACTCGTAGCTAAAAGGAGTAGAAGGGTTCTCACGTGAACGCCCATAAGGCTTGAAATCTGAGAGCCACTCAGAGTCTTCATCAAGATTGAGTAAAGAATGCAAGTAACTTTGTTTGTCTAAATATAAAATCTCAAAGTAAGCATCACACTTGGTCCAGCTGTTATTGGATGAACCTCTATGAGAACACCTTAAACTCTCGTTACAGCTAAACGCATCATTTGCAACAGTTGCATCATTCTCTGTGCTTGTATTAGAGATAGTTCGGTCAGATGAATGAACTTTCTCACGTTTTTCTCTGCAACCGCCAAAAGCATTGACATTTTTGCTCAAGAGAAAGTAAGAGCTTGCCACCAAGAACAACCAAAAAACTAACAACACGTTAGCATAGAGATGAAATGTATCAACAGTACAAATTTTGTCTTCAACAAACAGTGAATGCCGTTTCCTGTTGCAGTCTAATGAATTACAAAAGTGACCTGTCATTGTATGTTCATGTGCCATGTAGCAGCCAGCCATAATTCCTGTCAAACTCATTCCGGTAGCTATCCTCACTAGAAATCAATGACACACTGTTACATTGGTTTAACCAAAGAAAAATAGGGATAATTGACAATTTGTTCGAGAGAAAAAGGACAATAGAAAAGAACAGAAACAAAAATGAAGATATCGCTCTCAAAATTCAAAACAGCACAGATCTCCAACAGTATAATTAGTGCTTGTTTGAACTCATATTTCATCGTCTAAATTCACATTGTCAGAATACCAACTAACAAGATTTTAGATAAAAATTTACATATTTGATTCTACTGTGATCATAAAATTGAATTTGAGTTGAAACAATTTTTAATAATATTGAATCAAAAAAATATATATTGGCTTTTACTAATAGTTGTTTTTAGAACAAAAACATCTAAACATAAATTACTTTCTCTTCAAAATCAATTTTATCGAAAATAAATTTTGCAAACTCTCGCTTAAACACACAAACTCACTTACGAGGAACATGTTTATATACATTTTATAGGGTATGAAAACCAGATATCATAGTATCAAACTTACACAAACAAAAAAAAAATCACAAAACATATTATAGTACCCCAAAATATAAACAAGAGTTACAGATTATACCGATCAAGCGCAGTCATTGGTGGTATAGCATGTCAACTATGTCTTTTATTTTTAATATTTAAAAGAGGAACACACGAAAAGAAAACGTCAATTATGTTAGGAAATGTATGATACATTGGATTATTAGGTCACAATTAGATAAGCGTAATCGATTCAACAGAATAATATGTAAAGGGCAATGAAAATTGAAAATTCCAGTTTTTTAAATACCCAATTTTCATTTTTTTTATCGTATATTATCACCTATTATATCTACTTTCTCTTGCAAAACTCCAAATGTCGATTCACAAATTCCAAACTACAATTGAAAAAGTAACAATAACAATAGATTAAAGAGTGTTGATTAAGCGTTTAAAAAATTAGAGTGCTCAAATATCATCGATCAAAATCCGTAAATTAATCGATTGATATTTCCCTATGGACTATGAACTATAGAGCACAATCTAAGTGAGGAACAAAAATACATCATGTAAGACTTACAAAATACTTAGCTATTCATCGATAAAATCTTAACAAATGATAATTGCAAATGCAAAAATCGAAAATGAAAGGGAAAGCAACCTAGATTCATACACGTTAAAAAAATAGTGAATGGGGGCAGGCACATAATGTTGATGAAAAAGAAAGAACATGAAAAAAAATAAAAATAAAAAACGTTACCTTGTATTATGTTGTAACACACTCGTGATGTGCAAGAGATTTGAGAGATAAACAGAGAAAAAAAAGAGATTAGAGGGAATAATGAATTACAAGAGGGAGGAAATAACGCCACTAAAATGGCATAAAATAAGAGACAGTGATAATGTAGTGATAATTGGATATTAATATGGATTCAATCATAAGTAATGTAATGTGAAACTAAACAAACATAAACACAAACACGGTACTGAATACACACGTTGTGGTAGGTGCTTCGCGCGTTAACGCTAGCTTTTTCGCGCTTTGGATTGGAACGACCAATATTAGGAAAAAAAATTGTCTCCCATATACATCTTTGTGAGTGAATAAAGTACTATAAACCTTTATACCATCCAAAAATTCCAACTTTATTTTTGGTATAATTTTTTATTTTATTATAATTTTTAAAAAGTTAAATTACCTCGTTTGATCAATTTTACCATTTTAGGTTCTATAATTAAAAATATCCTATTTTAAGTTTTGTATATACTTTTTTTTTTATTTTTTTATGTTACAATTCTTTTTTAGTTTCTATAGTTTAAAATAGATATTTCTAACTTTTATACTTATTTTTTCAATCATTTTTAGTTTTTATAGTTAAATATAGACTTTTTAGTCCATTTATTTGCATTTTTTTAATTTATTTAGTCATTGTCATTATTTTTTGTAATATTATTTGTTTTGTATTGATGTGTAGGAGTCTTTAATTTTGTCAAAAGTTAAAAGGGTGTCTCAATAATAGACATCGTAACAAGAGGTACAGAGTTGAAAGACTTAATTCAAAAGAATTTTAGTAAAATAAATTTAACATCAAACACCAATTCATCGTCACCTCAACATAAAGACAATGTTACAAACAAAATTAATGACGGAGACTAAAAAAACTTAAAAAGTGTAAGTAGGTAGACTAAAAAAATGTATATTAAACTATAGAGAGAAAGAAAAATATAAAAATTAAAAAATATCTATTTTAAGTTGTAAAATTAAAGGGTCAAGTAAGTAAAATTATAGAAATTTTAATTTTTATAATTTTGTAAACTTAACTTTTTAGTTTCTATATAATAAAAAAAAAAAAGTAGACAAATTAAAAGAGAACTAAAATAGTATGTATAGGAATTAAAATAGAATGTTTCTATATATAAGAATTAGAGGGTAAAATTGATGGAACTAAAGGTAATTAAACTTTTTTAAAATATTTATTATTAAAGTATGATTAATTTATCATATATATTACTTTGTGATTAAATGATAATATAAAATAATTGTGTATGTCTTATTTTTTGTTTTAGTTACATTTAACGATATTATCAAAATAAATTTTCTTATACTTTTCATGGTACAGATAAAATTGCATTGCATGTTATTAAATATATTTTAAGATATCAGTAATAGCTCACATAAATGGTAATGGTTTCTATTCCATAATTAAGATGTTTAAAGTTTGATTTAGGTATGAAATTAACTATCTTAAAAAGAGAATGTGCACTCATAATCTTTAATAAAAATTAATCATAATTTTCAGCCACGAATACTTTGTACCAATATATCATAAATAAATTTCTTTAAATATAATTTTGTCTTATTTTAATTCTTATACATTTTTTTTATCATTTTTAGATCTTGTTATTTTTTTAAATTTATTTTTTACTCCATTAATTCTAGTTATTTTTTTTTCTTTTAAAAACTCTAGTTATTTTAGTTATAACAATCGATAGAATAAAATTATCAAGTAAGATAATTAAGATACTAAATAATATGTTAAATTAAGATAACTATATTATTTTTAGGTACTTAATTTTATTAAGTAATACTTTTTTATATAAATAAGGTAATAACCTATTATTTGTTTTTATATATTTTTATTTTAATATAACTTTTTACATAATTTTTTAATACATAATGAACTATTGTTTTTGTCCCTTTAATATTGTTCTTAATCTTCAGTTTATTAATCTTCTTTTAATATTGTATTTTTTAAAAATATTATAATTTTCTGTAAAAAGTATATTACAATTTATTAATTGTTTTTATCGTACTTTTAACTATAAAAACTAAAAAAAAAATCAAGAATCAACACCAAAAAAAAAAACTAAAAAAAATTCAAGAATCTAATACTGAAAAAACTTACCACGATTAAAACCATACTTAAGCCCAAAAAAATTACATTCTGAACGACGTGCACTAGGCTTTTTCCTTCTTTTTCGTCCAGTTGGTACTTGGTAAATAAATAAGAGAATAATTTTAATAAATTTGTTAGTAGAACAATTTTTAGACTGTTAAATAATTAAAAATAATTTTAGATATAATTTTAAAGTGACGATAATTAAAATTAATTAACTTATCATAGTCATAATGTATGATTAGATGAAAGTGTAAAAAAATTACATCGTCAGAATATATTAATTAATTTTTAATTAATGGTTTTAAAATTCATTTAATATTGAGATAAAGGCATTTACCATGTAATTTATTGCCATTTAATCCCCAAGACCAACAGAAGTAAATTGCAGTAATTTGTACTTTATTTTATTTTATTTTGTGTTTTGGCAAATAAGATATGAACAGGATATAAAAATAGATGTAAAGAGAAAGGTTAAATTATATTTATTTTTTTTATCTTTTATCATAGTTGTGAGATTTATTTTGATTTTTTATATTTTAAAATATTTATTTTAATTCTTCAATCTTTATGTTAGGAATAATATGATTATTTTAAAATAATAATAATTTTTAGTTTTATGATATAATTTTGAATAATTTTTAACTGATTCAAAAGGTTAAATTTTAATAATAAATTCAACTATATAAAAAAATTATAATATTTAATTAACATTTAAATCTACAAAAGTTATAAATATAATAAAAGTTATATGAAAATATGTCTCATAAACAAATAAAAAATAATATAAATTTATAATTTTTAAAATTTTAATTATATTCTAGAGTTATATTTATACAATTTTTATCATGTCTATAATATTTTTATTTAAATTTGTTATAATTAAAAGTTTTTATATAAGTGAATCTAATGAAATGAATTTTAAGTCTTAAATTAATAAAAAAAAATATCTAAAATATATTTTAAAATAAAAAAAAATCATTATTTAAAAAAATTAAATTAGTCTAAATTTAAAAGATAAAAAAAATATAACAAATAAAATAAAGAATAAAAATATTATTTAAACGTAAAAAAATATAATAAAAATACGGCAAGTTGTTTCTACTATATTATAAATAATTGTGTTAAATTTATCTTATGTATGTGGTCAATTACATATATGCAATAGTATTAGAATGAGGAAATAATATTCTATCAACGCACATACTCTAGTTTAATAATATAATTTTGTGTCTGTGTCACGCCAATGCATATAAGTTTTTGGCACTCAGTAATGATAGATTTAAAAAAATTTAATAGTGGAGATGATACATATTAGAGATATTCGTGTATGGTTTGATATGGTTTTCATCTTAAAAGTTATTTAAATTAAATAAGAAAATTAAATGTGATTTGATTTAATTTAATTTGAATGAATTATAAAAATTAAATTAAATTAAATTAATATTTTATAGTTTGATTTGGTTAAGTTTTATGTTTTTTAAATTTTGTCACTTAAAAAATAATAATATTATATTAATTATTTAAGATTGTACGTTAAAAATAAAATTAAAAATATATAAATATTAAAATATTTTAGTCATTTAATATACTTAAAAATAATTTTTATCATATTATTTTAGAAAAATTATTTTCTAATATTATTATATTAAATATTTTTTTATCATAACACACATATATATATATATATTTATTTATTTATTTATTGTCACTTAATATTTTTTTTGAATGTTATAAATAATTCAATATTTTTTATTCTAACATTCAATTTAATAATTTACAATTTTATAAAATACAAATGTTATAAATAATTTAATATTTTTATTCTAAAATTTAATTTAGTAATTTATAATTTTATAAAACATTTTTTTATGTTATATATCAATTTTGTATACATATACTATGCATTTGAAAAAATATATATTTACAAATAAGTACGATTTGATTCAATATCTATCAATTTTATATTCCAATCCGAAAATTGAACCAAAAAGTGCGATTTTAAATTTTAAAATCGAACAAATCACAAATTTTGTGATTTTTTTATCATTTTTCAATTTTTTGAATCGATTTGCAAATTTTAGTTTAGATTGGTTCAGTTTCGAACACCCTTAATACTTATTTATAAATTTCTAATATTAATCATATAACTTCACAATTTTTTGGAATATAGATAGATATACATCAAATTACTTTGTGAGATTTTATTTTTTAATAATAATGATTTTCTCATTTTATTTTCAGCACTTTCAAAAATCACCTTTTTTTATGTTAGTAGCTAAATAAGCATTTAAACATTTATATCCAAATCAAAATTTTGACATTTTTTTAAAAAAAAAATAGTATAATATGAGTTTGGATTGGTCATCACTTCTAAATCTCTTTATTTACTTAAATTAACTATAATTACCTAATTAGTACTCCCTCCATCTCGTAATAAATATGATCTTTGTCGATCATCACTCCTAATTTTTTTTATTGACTTAAATTAACTATAATTAACTCTCTCCATCTCATAATAAGTATGACATTAGGTTGTTTTACATAGGATAAGAATTAAAAAAAATTGTAATTAATTTTTTCCTGAACAATACAATATTCATTTTCTAAAGAATAGTATGAAGGGTTTAATTAAAAAATAATAATTAATACTAAATTGAAAATTTAATATAACACTTATTTTGAGATTTTTTTTTTTAAACACGATACTTATTATTATGAGATAGAAAGTGTATTATACATACTATAAAAATAAAAATAAAAATAAAAAATAAAAAATAAAAAAAAACTTCAAAAATTTAATATAATAACTTTGACATTTTTACGAAATAAAAATATAGAAAAGAGTAAAATCACATAATAAGTGTAAACATATTATTATAAATTTATAATATATATATATATATATATATATATATATATAAACTAAATATAAAAAAAATTAGTGGGGCAAAATTCCCCTTTATAATTCATGTAAACCCGTCTCTAATTATCAGTTTTGTAACACCGTGTAAACAATGTTTATGAATAAAAAAAATTTGTGTAAATATAAAAATATAATAGACATCGAGAATATTTAGTTCAAGTGATTGAACATGATAAATAAATATAACAAACCTCTTTAAAGCTTGTGTTCCATTTTCATAGATAATAAAAAGTGAAATTGACTCAAACACAAACATAAACATATTTTATTAGCATATTTAATATATAATTTTATCTTTTAAATTTATAGATAGATTTTAATCTCTAAACTAATTATATTAAAAAAATTCAAAAAAATAATTAACTTCTTAAATAAATATCAATAACTAGTTCTTAGCTTTACATAACTTACCATATAAAAAATACCAACATACTTTTTTTTATTCACACAAATATCAAATGCTAACATAAATTTTTTTTTTCTATTGATATTATTCTTCGGACACAACCCCATTCGAGACACTGTCATATATTAAATGTCACAATATTTTCTATCGAAACAAATATTGATTTTAATTTTTTTAATGATTTTTTTATTTCTTTTATCTTTCTATAACTAACTTTTTCTTTATTATTATGTGATCATTTATAATTACTTGTGTATTTATCAAAAGATTGAGTTGTTATTTTAAGTCTTATTTACAACTATTAATGATGTTATATCAGTATATGATGTTTATAAAAAAAAATTATAAAATCTTAAAATGAATATTATTTATCTATTTTAAAATGTGCAAAAGATAATTACATTAAAAGCAAAAGATAATTACTTTAGATTTTAGAGAGATAAAAAAATATTTTACAGAACCAAATGTAATATTTACATATTTTAAAGAAAAAAAATAAACAAATTAAAATCCTTATATAGATCAAAATCAAACTCATTCATTTTATACTGCCTAAAGAAATATTTAAACTTAACTATTTAATATTGTTTTTGATTCATGTGAATCAAATAATGATCCTAAAAGGAGTTTACAATATTCATACATTTTTGCAATCAACTTAATGAGACCCTTTATCTTAATATTTTCAATGTAATATTTATATAAATAAATGATATTATTATTCCTCAAAAACAAACTTCAATGATATTATTAAATATAGTATATTTTTCAAATTTATTGCATATATTTGTTAATGGTATGACTTTTCATTTGGACATGTAAATAAACAAATATTTTCCTTATATAATGTTAATTAATTATTTTATATACTATATAATTAAATTTAATGATATTATTAAATGTAATGTATTAATTAAATTTAATGAATGCATTATGTAGTTTTTAAATTTAATAAATATGGTATGCATTTATTGAATTTAATAATTATAAATATTTATTAAATTTATGACTTTATTTTAATTAATACATTAAAAATATTAAAAGAATAATTATTAAAATTATATATATATATATACATATATATATATGTGTGTGTGTATATATATATACACATAAATTGGTTAATATATAAAATATTTTATCTAATTATTTTTAATTATACCTTTATTTAATAATACTTTCTCAATCAACTATTTACTTAATTAACTTAGTGGTTGGAAGGAAGGGATTTGAATAGTTAGAAGCATGGAAACCTAGGTTCAATCTTTATTGCGACCATCTTTATTATCTTTTTTATCTTTACAAAAAAAATTAATTATTTACTTGCTTATTTTAATTAAAATGAGATAATGACATATTAAATAAATATAATAATATAAATTTATATTTATTAAATATTTCTTAATTCATTTAGGCATACATAAAAAAATAGAATTATTATAGTTGAACTAGCGGAATGGGTTAAATGTTATTATAAAATTATATATTTCATTAATTGGTAAGAGAAATAAAAATTATGTAAATGAAAGATAAAGTTATTTTTGGTATTTTATCAAAAATTTAGAAAATAATTTAAATTATAAATGATATGATATGTAATGTTAAAATTAGACTTCATCAAACCTCACTCTTATGTATTTAAAGCACTCAAATATTCTTTAACATTTAATGTTAATATGAATACACTAGTTACTCAAACCTTAATTCTTTACGAGAAAGAACATAAATTTTCTTACTAAACATCAAACCCTTGAATATTCAATAAACAAATTTGCATTTTAAGGTTTTTACATAGAGATTAAGAATAACAAATGGGTCACTTTTTTAACATCATTCTCTCAATAAATTTATTACTTTAATAGTGTCAATTGAATAATTAATGAATGAAAAAATTAAGAAAACTTATGCCTTTATTTTATATAATAAGTGTGAAAAAATAAGTTTCAAAATAAGTGTTATGTTAGCTTTTCAATGCAACATTAGTTACTTATGCTTTTTTATTTATTTACACTCATAATAATATTATATACAAAGTATGTTTTGTGTTACATCATTTCTAGCAAATAAAATTAATTATAAAATTATTATTTTCTTTCATATATTTATTAATTTTTTTTTGTCTTTATAAAATAACAAAATACAACACATATTATATTGAAGAGAGAGAACATCAATTATTTTGGAACAATTTTTAAATGCTAAAATTACAATTATTTTGAGATGAAGAAATCAGTTCACAAGAGGAGAGAGAGATTTTCTTAACAAATTTACCTTTATACTTTCATAATTTTAAATTCAAACATAATAAAAATATTTTAAATATTATACTTAAAAATATCTTAAAACTTGTTTTTCTCTCTTCCAAATCTCCCTAATATCAAAAGAAAACTAAAACAAATTGAGCAGAGAAGTTTATAAAAAGTCTTTTCTCTCTTCCGAAATACTATGTTTACGTAATGTTTCTGGAAAGATTTCTCAGGTAACAAATTAGTTGCGTCGATAAATGTTTTGCCTCATTATTCACTAAAATCAAAGTGAGTCAGCCGCTATAAAGATGATAAAGTGATACTTTCAAATCCATATTCAAAACTCAGAAAATACAAATTCTAAATTTATAAAGTGATTAATATCATAACATTTAAAATGTCGATTTCTCAAATAATATATATAGTTTTAAGTTCGAATATTAATATGACCATCGTAATTTCTACTGTCAAAATAATTTAACTTGACTTTTTTTTTAATTATTAGAACGACGGCAATAAAAAATTCAACCAAGTTATCATATAACTACACTACACCTGTTCCCAACTACGAAATCAATCTGATTGATTTGATCTTGAATAACATTTGTTTTTAAAAAAATAGAAATAAATGTTCTCTTGCCGTTGATCAGAATATCCAAGAAACTCACATAATTTCTTCGTATCAAATGAAATAAAAAAAGAGTTAATTATTCATAGTATAAAGTTTTTTACACTGGTAATCAATCATATATTTTAAATTATTTTATTTTACTTATATTTAATTAAATGAGCAAATGACATAACACTATTAAGATATATGATTGATTGTCAGTGTAAAAAATTTTTTACACTGACAGTATATAAGTGATTAACTCATAAAAAAAACCTACCGTATCGATTGTTTGATCATGCGCTTCTCATTTTTATATATATTTTTTATATTTATAAAAATAGAAAAATCAAAAGTGTAATTTAACTTTTATTTTAGAAAAATAAATAAAGAAAAATCTCAGTGCTTCTCCAATACACGGTGAAAGGACATGATGCATAATTAATGGACAGTTACATCAGCATATGCATGAACATGTTTGGAAATGGCACACTCAAATAGGCCAAGTTGGTGTATGTGACTTGACCAAGTTGAACAGAAGAGATCCATTGGATTCTGCTTCCCTAACCAAAACATAGCTAGGTACACATAACCTTAATTAACATTATTATTACATTAATGTTTCTGTCTCAACATCTTATATATATAACCTCCACACCCATCTCAATCTATAATCCTCTCCCTCACTCTCTTAACCCTTAATTAATGACTCCACCAAGTTTCACAGAACAGATCTATCTTTGTCTTGCAATTTCAACACTGCTGCTTTTCTATGTCTTTCTACTAGCCTTGGATTCACCTTGGACCAAGGATCCAGTTTCGTTCATCATGCAAGATTGCACCTTCCCCTTTCTCACAGAAACTACTATGTTAACAACTCACAAGAAGAGGGACTCAACACTGAAAAAAAAAAAAAAAAAACTGAGGAAGCCATAGATTTGAGATGTGTTTCGGATTCATGTATATTGTATACTAGTTCTTTTTTCAACTCAACTGATTAACCTCTCCTAATTTTCTCTTGGTTATCTTTGTTTACTTCTTAAGCATGTAATTAGAACTTCTATTCTCGGATCCATGTGTATAAAATAATATTTGTTGAAAGAAGTTCATCTCTTAAATAAATCTTTACACATACTTTCAAAGATTAGTCTTTGATTCTAGCCGGTCATATCTTGAGGAAAAGAAAAAGTAAAAATCTTGGTTTACTTCTTATGTTATCTGTAATGGGTGTGAATAACACAATATGTATATGAACTTGCTTCATTCAATTCGGGACTACTTATTTATCCAATTGTCTTGTTAATTATGTAACTATCCATGCTAAGAGAAGGAGTTTCGGATCAGTTTTTCTTAATTTATACAATAATATAAATCATGCACAAGAGGTATATGCACGTTCGTGTATATATAGTATGTATCGTACAACCTTCATGATGGAGAAGGTTAGGATTCCCAAGTATGATTCCATCACTTCATCTCTAATTATCATTACTTAACCGCTTCTAAAATAACACTTGGTCCTCAATCCTAAGACTTGGACACAAATTTTTAACGCCAGCATTCAAAGACATAACTTGAATACTGCAAGGTAATTGTTTTGATAGAGTAACTGGTTAGTTGAAGATATTGTATGCTACGATGTGATGACATAGCGGGATTAACAAACGAAATTTTGATTCTGAAAACGCACGACATCCAAGTTCTAATAATAGAATTAGTTATTGTTGAAAGAAAAAGGAAGAAATTCAATAGATAGTATGTTTTTGAGCCTATGATAATGTACTATTTTTTTATTAATATATAATCAAACTTCGAATCTAGTACTTAATATTACGCTAATGTTGAAAGATTTATTCATCTCACGCAAAGTATTATTAATAATGTCACGATATTACTTTAATGTTTTGAAAGATTTATGGTTGTAGATATTTCTATTATATCTTTCTTTAATGGATTTTAGTTTGGACTTTAAGTCTCTTCTTAGAAGAAAAAAAAGTCTTTCTAGAAAAACACAAGTGATAAAATTAGTAGAAAATATAATTTGATAGAGCAATCACAAGAGAAGAGAACAAAGAATATGGTGGAAAAGGAAGTACAAATGTGTGATTGTAAGAGGAAAGAGAGGGTGATATTGAAAAAAGTCTAAAAGAAAAATAAAAAGGAAGCAATCGTAGGTTATGTTATATAGTTTAAATTATTTGTAAGATTCTTCATTTAGTCAATGCTTTTAATATTTTACAATTCTAGGCCATATGGGTGGGTCTAACACTCGCAAGCTCCAAGTCAACAATTTTGTCTTCTTTAAGCTAGGATCCTCTTAACAACTTCACCAACCAGCTTCTCAAAATCCAAAGCCATTGCAGACAGTCTAATTAATAATGTGGCTATAGTTTCATTCAGCACATTATAGTTGTAGAATATTTTCACCTTGCATGTCATTCGACGGAATAATTCTATTATATGACGAAGTAGTAGCAGTTTGTTTGGAAGACTACTCGCTAACCGAGATTGAGATGCAACCCAAAAAATAATCTTGACGGTTTCTGGTGTTTGGTAGCACATTAAAACTATATATACTACTAGGAAAAAAAAGTACTTCTTAAAAAAATAACATAAACTCATTTATAAAATACAATAAAACAAGTATTATGTTGCTTACTCTTAATTTGCTCTACAATTACCAATCTCTTAATATGATTATTAAATTAGATTGCAAATCGTTAATAAATCAGATTCATAATAAGAAAGATATTTTTGAGTGTAACATAATTCTTAATTAAATTAAACAAATTATAAGATTTGTTCTTTCTATTATTATTCAATATAGTAGAAGAGAAACTAATTTAGTAACTCGTTCCTTAATTTAAAATTCAATTTTGTTTGATTATGAGAATACTGATAATAAAATTTTCAATTGTATTCGAAATATACTGTTTTAATAGAAAGAGTAATGTTTTTAATTATTTCTTTAGATGACACGTGTAACTGAAGCAAACACGCATGAAAATATTGAAGGAATTGAGTTATGTTGTTAGAGTGATAAGATACTTGCAACAATATTTTGATCCATACAACAATATTATTATATCTCCATCTCATCATTTACTATATTAATTTAAGAATCGAGTATTTTGATAATATTTCAACGATATGACTCTAAATTCAAGATAATTAGACATTTGTATTTCTATGTAATCATGTAGGTAATAGACATTTATTTGTATTGCTGTTTGGTCTACAATGGCGTCGACAAATATCTCAACCACTATGCTTACCTGGATTCCATTTACTTTTATTTCAATATATATATATATATATAAATAAAAGAAGAGTTCAAACGACACCAGTGTAACTTTTACTAAGAATTACACTGCTTAATAACTTTATATAAAATTAACATAATATATTCATCTTAAAATATACTAAAATATGAAGACTTTGATTACCTTTGATTTGTTATTCAATTTTAACAAAATTTGATATACACATATGAAGTGATAAGAACTTTCAATCTAACAGTTCAATTTACAAAATTTACAATTAATATAAAATTATTGAGAAGTGTAACTCTTGGTAAAAATTACACCGATATCGTTTGAACCCTCCTCTATATATATATATATATATTATATATATATATATATATATAATTCGCATATGTTATACCTTTACAAAAAAAGAAGAAAAAAAAAACCGAGCAAGGCAAGTTCAATGTTGAATTTAGATTAAGCTTGCGTCAATAGCACATGTTACATATCCAACAAGAACCAGACACAGTTCACAGGTGCTATAAATTTGAGTGATAATAGTATGGTATTTCTCTCAAAACAAAACAGTCCCTTAATCGACGACAGTTTAATAAAAGAGAAACCAATCAACAGAGTGAAGGTGCAAGAGATTTACTAGAAGAAATCAGGACACAAACAAGCATATTTGTGTTCATCTCCAGCATGGGCTGTATACGATATTCAGTTACAGAAGCCTGTTGCATAAACCCCATACGTAAATTTTAAGATAAAACATTATATACATTAAATTGGGATGTATTCAATAGGAGCAAGGAGGATAAACCTTTCTTATGTGACTTAACCCCCTTTCACATTAAATAGCCTTACAAAAAGGAGCCGGCATATGATATAACGTTTTTGTAACAACTCCATTGGCCCTTAGGCAGAAGACATGTGTTTCAAAATGAAGGTCCAAGTTTCATCGACGGGGTTGATTGCACATCTGGCATGTGGTGGCAGATCTAACATTCGCATAGGTACAATGTTCACAAGACCAATGATTATCATCAGTCATTCTGTTGGGTATGCTAGCCCTAATAGTAGCTTTTCCTCTTCCACCTCTCCCCTTGCTGCTCCCTGCACCATTTTTTGAGCTCGTTGCTTTGCTGGAAGCAGCTCCATTACTGTCCACATCAGACAAACCATTCTCTAATGCCCTCACTAAATTCTCGAAGTAGTTTCTAGTCACACTGCCAAACCAAAACAAATGAATTAGAAAATCAAACCACAAGAGTTTGGACAAGATCAATACTCATGTCGTGGATATGCCATATTCAGTATAACCAACTGCATACCGAAACCAAAGTGATAAACTAAGACTCTAAAGAAACATTGTGGGTGGGGGGGTTCCCCAGAATCTAAACACAAATAATGGATTTATTGGTGTATCAGTATCAGATGTGTAACAGACAAAATGTATTTTTTCTCATCATGATATTCCTACTTGAGGCTGTACCTTTACCACAACTATTTCCAAAATAAGATGTGTTCATAGCATGTCTTTTTGTCAAGGAAACTAGAAAACATAACCAATTTAAGGTTAAACTCAAATCAGAACCCCAGAAATTCATAAATAAATAAATAAATAAAGAAAGCTGCAAGGAAAACTCAACAAAACAGGAACAACTTCTACCTGGTCAATCCAGCTAGTTTGGTGCGAAAGTCATTGAATTCTCTAGATGGGCCATCAGCATTGAGGAATAGCTGTAGTTCCTTTTCAGCACATTGATGAAGTCTCTCCAAACCAGATTCTGCCTCACCTGGCGGAAGCAAAAAGTATCGTTTGTAGGGCAATGCCACAAGTGCAAGACATTTCAAATTAAAATTCAAGTTGACAAATAAAACCTTGCAAGTACTCAAAGAACTGTTTTTTGGCATGTTCATGCTCGGGTAAGTAGAATCCATATGCATATGTCCATTTCAGCACCCTCCTGCATTCAACTATCTGCCAACATGAAATAGAAATTAGAAAGTCCTCCATTTTTCAACGGTCAAACATTTTCATCAATGGACCAGCCTCAGAAAACAGTTCAAGCAACATCCCTCGTGCCCAAGGGGACAGGATCATAAAAAAGACTACTCAGTCCAAAAACATGTGGAAACATCATAAAACAAATCTTAAAATTTTCCAATATATCATATCAAGTCCAAAACAATAAAATAATCATTTACCTGTAACCAGGCCTCCGTTATGAACTTAAGCTGGGATTCAGGCTGGCATTGTGTGTCACTAAGCTTCTCAATCTGCGATAGGAAAAAGGGATGATTACTAGACAAATTTAAAATTCCTAGAAGCAGATAGTTAGCTCTACTTAGAAGCAAGAAAATGCCAGCGCAATCTAGCAACAGGTATATTTTGTTATTTTTCCAGGTTAGAAAATACTATGACAAGGCCTAGTTATTTTTAGTCAGTTTAATTATGTTAAAAAATTATTCCAAGGTTCAACTGTTTATTATTATTGTACAATGAGTAATTAATATTTTTACTTTCCAGATTTATTACATAAAAAGGAAATTTGAAATTTGCAATTTCATATTCCATTATTCCTGAAAGTTGCAAAACAAGCTTCAAAAACAGATTAACCTACTGCTTTAATATTTTTTTTTTCTATTTTCCTTATTTATTAACAGGAAGAATAAGAGAAATTAATATTTGCAATTTCATACTCCATTATTCCTGAACATAGCAAAACAAGCTTAAGAAATCAGATTAGCTTAGTGCAGAAAATGCTCTTTCACTTCTGTTGTCAAAATCACATGCAAGCTATAGCATGAAAATTGGAAAGAGGGGGAAGGAGAAATGGTGGGTGGTAAACACAAAAAAACGTATGTAACATACATGAACAGTTTGCATCTGATGTAGATCTGCAAGAGCTTTTTGCCTTGACTGCAAGAGAAAGAAACAGGAATTAATCATACACCCTTAAACCAAAGGAATTCTAGCAAAATAAAATTAAACAGTGAATCTAAAAATTGTAGATAATTCAAAAAATCAGAGATATATGATACTGAACAGAAAATAGTATGAAGTTATGCGTACAGATTGGTTGCTGGCCCACCGCTCATAATAATGTGTGTACCTCTCCAACGAATTCTTAGCCATTTCTCTTCTTCTTTCAGTTTCATCATACTACATGTAACAAGATTTAGTTCATAAGCAGATATCATTATCAAAATATATGTTGGGAAGGGTGTGGGATAAAGGTAGCCTGAAACCTGAATCAAGAGTAGAGTATCCCTGTCGCTTACCACTCCCTCTTGTTTAGCCGTCTCATATCGATTGCAAGCATAAAAACCACCAGTCCTTTCACCATGGTCTGACCATGCACCAAGGCATAGCCTGTGTAGATAAAAATACATCAAGTTCAGTAAAATTGAAAATTATGTAAGCCACAAATCATTTTAAAGGCAGAAATACAAACATAACCTTCACCCAATGAAAGAGAGAAAGAAAAGGAAGTTTGCAAAATAATTGTATGGGAAAAAAGAAACATACCAGCAAAATTCAAATTTACAAGGTGGAGTACATGTCATATGCATGCACCCTTGGTTTTTCTCAATTGGTCGCTTGCACTTGGGACATGGCTTAGAGTTAGCAAGTATCCTGAAAGTCATCAAATTAAAGTTAGCTCAGGGCCTCAAGTCTCAAGTCTCCAAGGAATAATGTTGTAGCAGTGTATATAATGGAAAATGGCTATCATTAATCAAATCACAATTCAAATCATGAATCAAGAAGCAAAATTTTTTGAACTGTGAATTGTAAATTGCATCAAATCATAAGATTCAGAGACACAATGAAAAAATAGCTTAAATATACTACATAAATGGAGTATAGTTAGTAATTTTGGCAAGGAACTGACCACAAAACAACTTAAACATCAATCTCAGAACAAAATCATAATTCATTGTTGAAATTAGGAGGATCTATGTAGAGAATGAAAAATAGAAAAATTATAAAGCAAATTCACATTGATTTGATGTGAAAGATGTGATCTAAAATATAAGGCACTGACCCCTACGCATACATGTGCTAGACTCTTAAACCTAATCAAATCAAATAAGGAACGAATCACGAAATATTAAAATATGAAAGTCAATCATAAGAGATCACCAAAAATATTGTACAATATTCTAAGAATTTGATATTATGAGATATTTTTCAGATACTCTTAACTCACAACTAGTAGGTAACCAACAAGTTGTGCTAGTCTGAAATCCAAAGTTTGTTCCCATGCTCTGTTCTCAAGTACAGTTAAGGGCAAATTAGCAGAATAGATTACTAAAATAGGTTTTCTTTACAGATACTAATGTGGAAACTGCACATCTGTCTTATTTTTGTTTTTTATGTCTAGAGTCTTTTAACTTCATCATATCACATCGAGTCATCTTGACCCAACAGTGCGGCCCATACATTTCAAAAAAAGACCCACAAGCTTCCCAATTTTTGAACTGTATTAAACAATATACCAATTTGTGCAGCAATTTCAGCCGCCATGTGATTAGCTCTTTGATTTGTATCTTTTGCATCACAAAGTCACATTGAATCATTTGATACAAATCATGAATAACACAGCTTCTATATCTATGAACTTCACTGTTTAGAATAGTGCAATACATGAATATTCCTAAATTAAGAACAAAATAGGTAAGGTTCTAAACAAAAAAAATGAATAAAGTCAACACATAAGTCCATTGTTTTATTGGTTACATTTTTTTTCAATCCTTCAAATGAAACAAGGGATTCACACTCCTCCAGCTATCCCTTAACCTGATTGATGTATAAAAAAATTCAACCGTTAAAAGTTTTTCCATTTAAAGTGGCTTTTAAACAATTGCAGAACGTTCTCCAGTTTTGTTATGTATACACATCACAGAGCAATCAATTAACTTCAAAATTAGTTTTCCAGTTTCACACAAGTATCCTTCACTATCCATGTCTAGGACCATATGTAATCCTTGGTCAAACATCCGCTGCAACAAAACAGAAAATTTTTACATCCTAGATCTTACACAGGTCCAGCAGGAGACATCAGAATCACAAATTTCATCAGCTTCAACACAAAAAATAACAGATACATGCATTCATACATATTGGAAAAAATACAAGCAAGTATGAATACACACATATAATAAGGCATCCACAGAGCTAGAGCCACTGAAAACCAGCCATAAAACAGCAAACTCATTGACCTTCTTATAAATTAGGCATAAAATCAAATACTATAATATGTAACGACAACTAAAACAGGGACAAAAAGTACATCAAAGTAGACAAAAGTAACATGTCCCAAAGGAATATATGCAAGAAAATAATAAATACAGATATCAAAATATATTCTATATACCAGTTCATGTTTTCAGATTCTGCGCTGTTTTTCAATATCCACTTTGCCACAGTGCCACAGTCCACTGGACGGTGAGCTTCCTCGGTGCACTGTGGATCCAAATACACATGTTAGAAGAACAGGAACATTCTAAAATGCAATGATATAACCATCTGAAACAATCCATATATTACTTACATTCCAGCAAAAGCTATATGAACAGAGGCAAGATACATCATAATTTCCACTGCCAGCATCAAAAGTAACTGCATACTCACATCCGGGAGCAGGACACCACTTGGTCTACAGAAACAGAAATAAGTTAATTATGACAGTTAGACATTGAGATATAGAGAAATATTTCAAAAAAATATACATGTATATTAAAAAAAAAGGTATAGGATTGCATCTATAGCCATAACAATAATGATGATGATGATGATGATGATGATTTAAATAAGAAATGTAGGGTAGCACCTCTTGTTAACTAATGAACTGGTTAGGAATTCATAGCCATGAATACCCAGGTAATAACTAATAATATTGTGGCTGACACTCAAGTCAATGTGCGGAGAATTATGAATGCATAAATTGGTGCAGAAAGATGATAACGAATCAAAACAAGATTGCACTTGGTGGGGCAAAATAAGTATATATTTCTTTAATATCATTATCAATGTCCAAATTCAATAGACAACATACCTTTTTATTGTCTTCAATGTATGACCTAATAAGGTAACGGTCATACTTCTCTTTATCTTCGTCAGATGCTAAAAGATTAATCATATCTTGACCAACAGCAGCACCACAAATGGGATCAGGACATCTAAGCCCCAAACATCCCGGTCCATCGTTAATTGAAGTGCTAATATATCCTGGCATGACAATAACAATAGAAGAACATGATTTAACACAAAAAAAAAAAAAGACAAGAATATTAAATGATACATGTACTGGGACTACATCATCCAAGAAGAAAAAGAAAAAACAACAGAGCTATGAATGACATATTAAAGATGAAACAAAGAACAGAATGACGGAACACAAATAATACCTGCCCAGCATGAATAGCAGTAAGGATGACCACAAGAAGCAGATTTAACCCGTGAAGGAAGATATTTTTCAAAACAGATGCCACAAGTAAGCTGAACACAAGAGGAGAAAAATTGTGAGATAAGTGAACTAGTGAAGTTCAAATGATGCCCAAGCAGCATAATGCAAGATAACAATTCAACATTCGTTGAGCTGTTTTAAAAGCCAAACAACTATGTCTCACCTCTCTAGAATTATAATTCTGGAGAACTGGCTTCTCCAACAAACCAACTGTTTTTCGGACTTTTTCCTCATCAACGAACCAAGCATCATGCACCTTACTCACACTCCTGCATCACCAACTCATCTCCCCTTTCAGTATATGAGTATACAATAAAAAGCCAAAACCTTACATATCATACAAGGCAGCATCAAAACATACATACACACACAAAACTGCAACAGCAAATTAACCAACACAAGGACAAAAGAACACGAGCTTACCAATTGTAGTGACGAAGTAGGATGCTCGCAGATTCCCGCGGTATGGATAGAACTGTCGCTACTCTATCGATGTCATCTTCCTGCCTTCGCCGGATATCCGATTCCTTCAATATGGTAAAATTTTGCTGAAACCCAAACAGTGATCCGTCAATCAGAGAGAAACAACAACACGATTGCAATAACAAACAGAGACACTTGCAAAAACATATCTCTTCAACAAAGAAATACAGCACCCGCGATCATATCAATACCACAACCTAGAGTTTCCATTTTATCGATTATCTGGCCCTCTTTAAAAATAGCAAAGACAAAAATAATTGAAAAATTAAAACCATCTTCATTCTTCACCGCTCAAACCAACCTCCTCTCAATTTGCTCCAATAAATGATTACCGCTATTATCAATATTATTATCAACATATCAGTTGAGCACATAGTCGTGCCCTACCAACCACACACGCACACACTGACACAGTTCCAAAATTCATTAAAAACCAATCACGCATCGCAAAGCTTCGTCACTATCCCTTCATCTCTCCACAGCGATGCTCAAGTCCAATTACAAGTCTCCTCCACTCAATTCTCCGAAGTTGGCAAAAGCGAGCAGGAACAAGAACGTTGACAGCTCGAGAACATAAATTCCGAAAGCGACGATTAGCATAGAGAGGGAATTGAAAAGAAAAAAAGCGAGAATCGAAGGGAGGTACCTCGGGGCGGCGAGACTCAATCCGGTCGGAATCGGGGTCGTCGTCGAGGAAATCATCGGGGTCGTCGTCGTAGTCACTGTAGTAATCCATGGGAGCATCCTCGGTCTCGCCACTGTAGAAATCGTCGTCGAGGGACTCGACGTCGTTGGCGTCGTGCATATCATCCTCGGAATCCATGGGAAACCCTAGAGGATGGGGTCGAGGGTTTGGAATTGGGGAACGATCGAAGCGATTCAGAAAATCTAGGGCACCGTGACCAGGATTAGAGAAGAAGGTGAAGGAGGACCAAAAAGTGTATTGCTTTATGCTTCTCTTCGATCCTAACTAACGAGACCTTTGCAAATTGGAACAATAATATTATGATCATAAAATACAATATTTCTTCTTTATTTATATTCATAACCTAATTCTTTTCTTCTTCTTTATTTATATCTATAACCTATATTTATTATAACGGATCAAAAGATATTTTCTTCTTCAACTTTATTTTAATTTCTATTTTTGATAAGATTATTTAATTTTTTAAATTAAAATTTTCATACATTATTTTTTTATTATAAAAAAAAAACGATATAATTTTTTTCTTTTTATATATATTTTATTTTTCATCCTACTGCAAAATCTTCATCTTTTTTTTATTATTATACTGGATACATGATTATTATTTTTTATTAAAAATAAATTGAGAGATTAAATACTTTGATCCACTAATAAATAAATAAATAATAATAATAATATAAAAGATGAATTGAAATTGTATCTGTGGCAGGTGGGAGAGGAATTAATGGAAAGAAGCAGGGAAGGAAAAGGGTTTAATAGAGAAAGTTGGGCTAAATTGGAAGCTGCCCAAAAAGTTGTTGGGATCAAACTACAATTCAGATCGTTTACTAAATTATTTTTTACATTGCAAGACCTAAAAGAAATTACTTTTTTTTTTTTTGAAGAGACGGAGTAAAGTATCTAATGTATTTTATAAGTTCAATTGAGAATAAGTATAATACGAATTATAATAATTTTTAGTTAATAATAAACTAATGTAAAGAGAAAAAAAAAAGGTGAGAGTGAGAGGAATTTTTTTAGCAAAAATATTATTAATATTTCTCTTATTAAATTTATGTGTTTCCTAAAATATTGTGTGTGACATGATAACAATCAAAAGTCTCATTCATATATATAGTTTTTTGTGTTATTTACATGCATCTAATGATGTTTTTTTAATTAATACTGTTAATTGACTATCATTGTATGCATAATATTGTGGTAGTTCTTAAATTAGTGATGAGAAATGTATATTTCTAGAATTAAAATGTAGTTCAAGATAAATAACAACAATAACACTCATATGTAACGATATTTCGAAGTTTGAGTTAATAAGAGTTTAAATAAAGAAATACTTTTTCTACTCATAAAAAATAATTATCTTATTTATTCATTAGTTAAATATTGTAGGGTAGGTGATGGTTGCTCACTATTGTCATTAACAAATTATTGTCACCAGTAATACCATGGTAATCTATGAAATAATAGTGAGGAATGTGATATTTTATCACATTCAAAATGTTGGTCATGACAAATGACATAATAATTTTGACCATACATAAAGATACCTTAACATTCAAGTTAATGAAAATTTAAACAAAGTAAACTATGATAACATCCTTTGAAATTTTGTAAAATTATACACAATCCTTTATTTTTACCTATACTATAACATTCTTTATAGGTGAACACCTCTCAATATTTTTCAAATAATTAAGGGGGTAATGTGATGTTTAATGAGATGCAATGTCATTTTATTTTAAACAATTGAAGGGAATTAGTCTATGGGAATAAAAAGTAGGGTTCATATACAATCTTACAAAAATTTAATGAATGTCAATGTAATTTACTCTCTAAATAAAGTAACAATAGTTAGTCTTATTCACAAATAATGGTTTTATGTGTTATTTTCAAACATTGAATGATGTAGAGTTAGTGAGGTTTGACCAACTAATGTCATCAATGGATTATCATCATATGGGTAGTATTGTGGAAGTTTATGAAATAATGGTACGGAATGTTGAAATCGCATGAGAGTCAAGATGTAGTTCACAACATATAACACAACAATGGTGATCACAATGCCTCAAATTTCATGTCAATGAAATTGTGAAATTATTTGCTATTTATAAGTATTAAATATTTGGTTAATTGATGTCATTTATCAATTGTCATCATACTAGTAGTATCATGGTAGTTTCTAAAACAGTGTTGAGGAATGTGACATTCTTATCAAAGTAAGATATAGCTCCCAATAAAAGACAAAAATGATGACCACATATAAGGATGCATGAATGTTTAAGATAGTAATTTTTTTTATCTATTAAAATTATAATAATAACATCAAGGTTCAGACCTACGATCTTATACATATTATTATTACTCTCAATCCCTTATTATTAGATTGACTTTAATGATTAAACAATTAGCGTTTAAACAAACTAATAAAAATCAAGGTGATTAAAAAACTAGTTGAATTGAATTAATTGTAAATTAAATTAAACTATGAAAAATGAATTATTTTTATTAAAAAAATAACTCAATTGTATTTTAAAATAATAAAAAAAATAAATAAATTTATAAAAACTAAACTATTTTTATCAAAAAATTGAACTTAATTACTTTTATAAAAAAAATTAAACTATTTGTAAACTTAATTAGACTATTAAAAAATGAATTATATATATATATATATTTGCATTTTGAATATTAAAACCATATAATAATTCTAACTATAATAAATTTATATTTTTAAGCATATAAATTATTTTTTATATTTATAATAAATATTTTATATGTAATATAAGGATATTTAAAATTATTGATATATTTTAAAAATATTGAAATTCAACATAAAATAAAAATAAAAGATAAATAAAAGAGATAAAAGATTAAAAAATATCCTTAAAAACACTATGTTGAAGAAAATCAACTAATTTTTTTTATAAATAATCTTAAAAATACTTTTGTACAAAATAATTATTCATATATATATATATATATATATGTGTGTGTAAAGAGAGAGAGAGAAAGACAAGAAAGAGTAGAGCCAACCCAAGAGTAAGATCTACAAAATCCTCGCTATACTTTTAAAAAAAATATTTTATATTAATATAAATATTTTATAAAATTCTATAATTTAAAAGTCACTGTTTACATTTTAAAAATTCACTTTAAAAGATTTATCTCTAAAAGATATACAAATATAATTATTTTCAAGATTCAAATTTTTATTTTTTTCTATCAAAATATATTATTATTAATTTTAAAAAATAATACCTTGAGATTTACTTGAAGCTTAATAATATATTGAACTAGTAGAGAGAAAAAGAAAGAAAAATATTATACTTTTTTCCATTGATAAATGAGAGTATTATATTGTTACTTTTCTATCATACTAATATATAATTTAATTTAATTTAAAATATTTAACTTAAAATTATTAAAAAATATTATTATAAGATCTTAAAATATCTATTATCTCTAATATATTAAAAAAAATAAAGTTTTGTCATGCAACAGCACATTTTTTTTTGTCAAAACGTTGCTAAATTATTATTTAATTTTTAATATATATATATATATAATATGATATAATTATTGAATATCTAATTTATATATTTTAGTCACTAAAAATTATATTTATATCACATATTTTAAATTTTGTCGGGTATTTCCTTAAGAACTAAATGATATGTTGTAAATTTAATAACTTCAAACTTTATTTCCTTAACAACATTGATTGACAACATGCATTTCCCTCTAATGCAAGTATTCTTTATTCAAATTGTTCATGATTATTTTGAATATGGAATATATATTGTTGGGAATAAAATATTTATCAATAATCACACAAACAAAATTATAAATTCTGCTTTTTTTTCTATTTAGATTAAATTTTATTACTTCAAACTAAATATGTCAAATAAGTATAAAATATATATATATATATATATATATATATATATATATATATATATATATACTCAACTAAAAATTTTGAAATTATCATTTGAAAATAAATTAATAAATATAGTAATTCATATGCGATTTTTTTAAGAGTGTGATTCCAATAGTAAAAACTCCTATGTCATCCAAATTGATTTTTCATCCTTTAAGTTGTTTGCGGAGAAAAGGTAAACAAGAGTCTGTAAAAGAACATTAGTTAAAACCAAATTATAATAACAAAAATTTCTGCATATGAAGTTATGAACCCAATTGATTATATACATTTTTTTTTTCATGTCATCGTAATTGGCTAAGGTTGGAAACTATTGCAAAAGCTAGAAAGAATCATTGGTCGTGTTGTGTCATGACTCGGGGCATGTATTCAAGCCGGGTAGAAAGGGATCATCAAAGTTACCAATAGAATTAAAAACCTATTCATGAAAACTTTTGATCGAATCAAATGATCTCGGCTTTGGAATTAATTTAAGTCTTGAAGTTGAAGATGCAAGTGGGATAAATTCGTTGGATGCAAGAATCAAAGCAAAAGCTGTAGCTATAAGTTGGTGTTTCCCATTATTTTGAAAGCATATATGATATGTGTCCATTTGTGACAACTATGTGTCAGGATCGAAACCTGAAAGTCTCAACTTGATGTTGCTTTGTATAATGGAAGACTTTCAGGTGTCTTTGTCGTGGACAAATATTCCGCGATCCCTATGTTTTCATAAAATGGTTTTCTGTGGGTGCTTTTGGTTGATTTCACCATATGAAATTGGAATGATTAGGACAAAATGATACCACTATGCTAAGGTGGTGGGTATACATGTCCGAAAATAACAATATTTAACAAAAATAACTTTATTGATTAAAGTTTTAATTTCTAATTAGATCGGTTATTGGCATAATAGTTAGACACTATACATTCATATCTTGTAGATTATTATAATACTATGAACCAAATTAGTCTCTGAATTGTGACAATACAAATAAAAGGGATTCAAACTCTAAATTTGTGTATATGAAAAAATATTTATAAGGTAATAAAAAATTTACTAAAATTTTAAATTAGATAAAATTTATAGATATTATTTAAGATATAGGTTTTGTAATTTTATATTAGAGCTAGAAATTGAGATACAACATAGGATTGAGGTAAGAAGTAGAATTTGTTTGATGACATCCAAAAGGCAAACATGCATGTTAAGTTAACTCCACTTTTGTGTGCCATATTAATATCCCTTTGACTTTCTTAATTATAAGATTGCAATAGAAAGATGTGGATGTAGCAACTTTACTAGACCTTGTGATTTTCTGCGCCAATGTCCCTTGCTATTATGTTTTCTTATATTGTCTGGATCGAATCCATGAGATAACAATTGCATTTGCATTTCAAACTTTTAGTTAGTTTTGGAACATGGCAGAATCAGACACAATTATAGTCCGAAATGCAAAAGAATTAATATTTTGGCTGAATCACGTGTCGACTCATTTTCCACACATTTTCCTATCTTATTTAATTCTTCATAATTTTTACCTTTCTTTGATCCAATTTCAAAGCTTCACATGCAATTTTTTATTATTATTCTACTTAAACGAAACCTTCTTTTATTGACTTTTTGCATTTTGAAAACGACGAACGTGAATTCCTTCTATTCCTCTCTCGTTCTACCCCACTTTTTTTCCTCGAGATTTTGAAGCAAGAACGTTGATTGTTGCAACTATACAAATGGTCGATTAACTAGTCAAATAAAATGTGAAGCTTATTTTGTCGAAAACAAAAAGTATTTGATCAGACTCAATTCAATCAAAATTTAACATTATACTAGTTAAATAATGAATTTTGTATTTTTTATCCGTGATCAAACTTAATTAAGACATAATAATAATAATAATAATAATAAGAATAATAATAATAAATAAATAGTGTGTAAATGATTACTTGTTTAATTTTTGTCATTTTTATTTAGTAACGAGTTTTATATTTTTAAATTGATAACATCGTAATAATATAATATATTTATTTTTATATTTATTTATTTTATTAATGTTAGTTGTTTTAGCTAATAATAATATAACAAATCAATAATTTTATTCTAAAATTTAATTTGTATAATTATTTATTTTATAGGTTGATAAATAACAACATTGCATTTGCAACAATAAATCAATATACATCTATTATGAAATATTTAAATTTCATAAATAAATAAATTTAATTATGTTGACTCAGTTAACTCAACTAAATATAATTCATTCATAATCGGATTGGATTTAAAAGAAATTTGTTCAATTCAACCTGTTAAATTTTAATCATGTCAAGTAACAAGTTCATTCAAACCCATGCTAACCTGACTCGTTTATATTCCTACTAAAATAATGTTCTCACATAAGATAAATTTTTTTATTTAATATAATAAGAGTTGATTTGTTTATATTTGTGTTGAATAATTTAAATTTGATATTTTGAAACAAATTCTCTTACAATATGTTTGAATGAAAAAATTTAGAAATTTAAGAAATTTTAAAAATTTAAAATTTAAATTACTTTGATTTCATTTTTATCATTTTTTAAAATGTTTTTTTGGACAAGTTAATTCAAATTTATTAAATATTTAATCTTTTATTTAAATATCATAATTTAATTTTTATTATAGGTAAAATTGATTATACATATATGATCACGAGCGAATTAGTTGATGTTGAACCCATGAAGTATAGAAAGTACCATATATATTGAAATTTTAAGATTAAATTTTATAAAATTAAATATTAATCAATTTTATTTAATAAATTTAAAAAATTAATATTAAATAATTTTAAATAATTTTAAAAATATTTTTAAATATTTAATAATTAAGAGATTATATATATATATGTGAAATAAGAAAGAAAAATATGAAGAATTATAGATAATTTAAAATTATACTATTTTAAGAAATTTCACAAATACTTAAATTTTAAATTCTCTATAAATTCTTCATCTAAACAAAATATTTAATATCAAAATATTTAAAATTTTAAATATATATATATATATATATATATATATATATATATATATATATATATATATATACATATTACTCATTTAAATTTTTCCATCCAAATACACACATAGAATATTACACCTTCAAGAAAATCTATTATGATATTTTGGTGTGCATGGTTTAAATTTTAATTTAATTGTTGTTCAATTCTCAAGTTTTTTTTTTCCATAGTTGTTATATTTATGTATGTTCATTTTTTTCGACACAAAATTGAAGAAGATGCCCATGTGAAATTTCCAGTTGTGCTTGTTTGCCTGATATTTATTTTTTGTGTGTCTGTTACTTACCACAATCTATAACAAAAAAAAAATTATACATGTATATACATTTTCTCATTTTTTCTGATTCGTGCAACTTTAACATATTAAATATTTCAATCACTTTCTTTCACATTGTTTCTATATTGCTGTTAATTCTTTATTTCAACAAAGACATGAAAATTTACTTAATGACCTTTTATCATTTAATTTTAAATACTTTTTTATTTTCAAAAATTCTCATTTCATATAAATAAGTATTTTAAATTAGTTTATTCTTGAGTCACACTTATATTTATATATATATATATATATATATATATATTAAATTCATTATAATTTAAAAGTTGAATGATTTTCACTTTCATAAAATGTTTTGAAAATAATTTGTGTCACGTGTTTTTTTTATAATTTATTTCTTTTAATTTAGAAACTGAATTAATAATATTTATTGTATTGCATTAACTCATTTTTTTCATTACCAAATAATATTATTGTTAAATATGAGAACTATTTTTTTTGCAAAAATTTGACATATGCACCAAAAAGATGGTCATTCTTTCTCGGGTTAAGATCTCTATATATATTGAATTAGGATTTGATATATAGTCATTTATTAAGTCCCGTTCATCGATCACACAAACATAAATTGATACATTAATCCTTATTAAAGGTTAATGTCATATAAAATAAATATTTGAGAAAATAATTTGTTAATAAATCGAGTTTCCAAAGAATTACATGGTGATCATTTTCTCTTTTAGAACTTAATTTATTAATATTTTTAAAATTAACATCCATACTTATTATAAAAAAAATAGATTTTAGTAATTACTCTTTTGATTTCTATTTTTATATTGGATAATATTACCTTTAAATTTAACAAAATTTCAATTTTTTTTAAAAATAAATATATAAAGATAGAAGTGTCTCTTTCCCTACTAGTAATAAATTAATAATAATATACATAACAAGTTGTCATTCAATAAAAATACATATAATTTCAAATTTTGGAAAAAGTTAATGACTTTGATTTTGAGTTTAATGCATATACATGTCACTACAAAATCTTTAAAGTCGTTAATCAATCATAAATTACGGTTTATTATAATTTTAAATAATATTATAAAAGTTAATAAATTTAGTGTAATTGTTTTTTTTAAGAACTATTTAGCGTGATTAGTAATCATCGTATAGTCTATTTTCTTTTTAAGTTTTCTCCAAGTCTATAATATATATACCATTTTGTAAAGTGTGTTTTCGTTTTAAAAATATTTCAATGTTTAAAATTAATATTCATGAAGGCTTTTATTGAATTTCATTGACTTTTTAAAAAATTAAAAATTAGTTATTCCTATATATTTTTTAAACCATTACATTATCCTTGTGAGTTTTTTGTTTAGCCCTTCATATCCATGTATATAATGATATTCATTATTTTAAAATGTATTATATGTATATTTCTAAAAATCTTCTCTTCAAGTTTTATAGGTGAAATTTAAAAAATTATCCACACAAATTTTATGAATAAAAGTTGAAAATTCATTGCTTACAAGTTTTATGGGTGAAACTTGAAAATCTTTCCCTCACAAGTTTTCTAACCAAATTTGAAAATCCTCTTTCATAAATTTTTTGATGAAATTTATAAACTTTCTTTCATATGACTCCTTCCTCGTTTAAGGCGATGATTTCTTCTATAAGTCGAGTGTTTTTTCTTATCTTAATAACTTTTATTTATTAACTTTCCATACTAAAAGATGAAACAAAATTCCAAAATAAATATACTATTTTTAATTTTAAACAATATCCTAACAAAAAATAATATATTTTCATATGAAAACAATATCTTAGAGATTTGAAATTAGAAATTTAAATATTTTTTTCCAACAATTTTTCTTCTTTCAATTTAAAATTTCAAATTTGATACTCTTGATATGATGGATGTTCGTCACAACTATTTTCAATTATATTTTTGCTCAGCAATATTTCTTGAATATTAAAATCATTATATGTCAATATTCAATGCTTAAATGACACGTCACCAAATTACACTCATGAGCTTTGATAGCATTGTTAGAAACTAATTTTTTTTTTCTTTTACGCATAAGAATGTGAGAACATAAACAAATCAACATCGTAAAGAAATATAAAAAAAGAATTACACAAATTTTATTAACGTTGTTGACTTTATTCTAATAAAACGTACTTTATTTTATGCAAAGAAAAATTGTTATTGGATTTTTTAAGCTTTACTGGAAAAAAAGGTAGAAAGACGATAAAAATATTCTCAGTGATTATAAGTTGGAACCATCAGTAAAAGTAAAAATTAAATAAAACAAAATAAAGATAACAACGCTCTAAAAACTAAGGGGAAATGATAAAGAAAATGAGAGAGAGTGAGCTCTACTAAGGTAGGAAAATTAATTTGTAAAAAAATAGAGAATGGGCTCTAATGTTATTTGTAAAATTTAAGAGCCTTTAATTTTTCTGATATGTTTTTTTTCCATTTATTTGATCATTAATTAATTTTGATCGCAATATTATAATCAATGATAGCCGGAAAGAATTTCATACATGATTAATTAAGTACTATTTATATTAGAAAATCTCAATAGAAAATATTATTTGTACAAGAGACTCTAAATAAAATTAAAATTGTAAAAGTGGATTTAAATCCGTGAACCAATTTGATTCATCCCATGTTTAAGTTGGGTTAGATAAAAAAATTTGACTCATTTTAGTTATAAAAAAAATTTGGTTCAACTCGTGGTGAGTCAGATTGGCTCAAGAGTTGGTTCATCTAATATATTCTTTATTTTACTTTTATATTTCATATGTTAATTTATGTGATTTTATATTTATATAATTGACTAAATTTTGTATATACTAATTTTGAATTATGATAATTAATGTCAATTTGATATTATTTATTAATATTTTTGTTAACATAGTTGTGTTTCTAAAATATAAGATTATAATATATATTTTTTATAAAGTTGAATATTTTTTTTTAATTTAAGTGAATCAACTCGTTTAACCTACTAATTCGTGATAAGCCAGGTCAGATTGATTTTTTAAAACTCAACTAAAGGTGAGTCGGACTGAATTAGCCCACTTATTGCTCATCCCATGGTGGGCCGGACCAGATTACCCACTTTGACAATTTTAAATAAAAGAGATAAATTAAGAAAATTTTAAGGAATAAAATAAATTATAATCAATGTCTGTGTGTCCTTCATGCTTCAATTCTCATCCATCGGTTTCGGTAATGATTTATTTTCATCAGCCAAGAACTGCAGCTAATGTTTGAGTTGGAACAATCAGATTTGCATTTTCATCACATTTTCGGTCTCTCTTCTCATTCTGAAAATTTTACGCACCTATATAATTGAAATATGCAAATAATCATTAATTATTTTAGACACTAATCTGGGTGTTTTAGTAATGCGTTTCTAGTTTTTTTTTTAAATTTTTTTTTTATCTTTGTGTTGGTTTCTTTTTTGCTCATGTGACAAAAAAAAAACTATTAATTACACACACACAATCTGGATTTTTTTTAATCCAATCCTTTTTATTTTTTTAGTAGTGGCCATATACTCCACATATTAACTGGAGAGCGATTATTGTTTAGTTTTATTTGATGTTGGACAAGTGATTGCGAGTTTGACTCCAACACAGTACTTTTGCCTTTAATTATTGCATGTACAAACGAGGCTATTATCGTTATCATTTGTTATTTTAACTAAAATTCAATTAAATCCGTAAAATATTTTAAAAAAAATTAAGGTATCACGATCCTTAAACTAATTTTGACATGAAATTAATCACATAAAAGCATAACAAAATTATTAAATTCATTTATTCGTGTAACTATTTTAGTCTAATAAGAATGTTTTGTTTCAAGTATGTGAAAAACATAATATTGTTAATAACTAATGTGAGTAGGTTAGGTTAAAAATTTACCAACATTTTATAGGTAGTTTTAATCGTAAAATCGCACTTAGTAAAATAGTGAACATAGGAAGTTTTGAATTGTGGGTCATATGTATGGACTTTAGTAGGCCCAATGTTAGAGATCCATATCTAATTGCCATAAGGTCTTCTCGATCCTTTGTTGTTAGTAAAATATGAATAGTGGAGTTTTATTATGTTTTAGGAGACGACATATTTTTTGAAATAGGAAGGAAAATTCATAAATCTGTGTTACTCGATCAAGAATCTTAGTATAAAGTGTAAGTAGTGATTTTTAGAAATTACATGTCGTATCTTAGTTGGGTTTGAAAGTAATAATGTCATATTAAAAGGTATTATGATTAACTAAGTTGGTTAAGTTCAATGGGT